>NC_056749.1:196192755-196397755 GCF_019279795.1 Protopterus annectens | reverse complement strand
TGCTGCACTGACATATCATATGCTTGCAACCCTAGGCTCCATCTTAACAACTTGACATTTTGCTGACTGGCTCTGTTTAACCATGTCAGAGGGTTGTGATCTGTCATCACAGTGAATTTTCTTCCATACAGATAAGGCTGAAGTTTCTGTAGTGCCCGCACTATGGCTAGACATTTCTTTTCTACCGTTGCATAGCATTCCTCCCTGGGTTGGAGCCTACAACTAAGATAAACCATTGGGTGCTCTTCTTCCTCTGAAGAAATCTGGCTAAGTACAGCCCCCACCCCATAGTTTGAAGCATCCACCTGCACAACAAAGTCTTTGCTGCAGTTTGGACTGGCTAACACAGGGGGTCCTCCCAAAGCTTCCTTAAGCTTCTGAAATGCCTGCTCACATGCTGGGGTCCACACTACCTTATCTGGCCTGTTCTTCCTTGTCAGGTCTGTGAGGGGAGCAGCTATGGTACTATAATTGGGAACAAACTTTCTGTAGTACTCTGCTGTCCCTAAGAATGCCCTCACCTGCTTTTTGGTAAGAGGTACAGGCCATGCCTGAATAGCTTCCACTTTGGCAGGTTTTGGCCTTAGATTACCACTCTCCACTCTATGTCCTAGGTAGGAGACATCTGCCATACCCACCTGACATTTGCTCGGCTTAATGGTCAACCCTGCCCTCTGTAGTCTGCCCAGCACCTCCCTGACATGCTGAAGGTGCTCTTGCCAGGAATGGCTGTAGATAGCAATATCATCCATGTAAGCAAGGGCAAACCCACCTGCTCCTACTAAGATATGACCTACCAGCCTCTGGAAAGTCGCTGGGGCATTCTTCATCCCAAAGGGCATATTTGTGAACTCATACAAGCCAAAAGGAGTCACAAAGGGTGACTTCTCTCTAGCATTGGAAGTCAAGTGCACCTGCCAGTAACCCTTGGTAAGATCAATGGTTGTAAGATACTTAGCCCCACCCAGCTGCTCTAGAGCCTCATCTGTCCTAAGCATGGGGTAAGCATCCGACTCTGTGTGGCTATTTACTTTCCTGTAATCCACACAGAACCTGGTGCTGCCATCCTTCTTTGGCACCAACACCACTGGTGAGGCCCAGGGACTGTTGGACTCTTGAATCACCCCTAGTTCCAACATCACCTGTACCTCTTCCTTCAGAGTATGTTTGACTCTCTCAGGCACCCTATAAGGGGCCTGCCTAATAGGCCTTTGGGGTCCTGTATCCACCTGGTGCTGCACAAGGTGGGTGCTCCCTGGTTTCCCGGTGAACATGCCCCCAAACTCCTGCAACACTGCTCGGATTTATTGAACCTGGGTAGGAGATAGCTGCTGGGACATTGCTACCCCTTCCACCGAGGTGTCAGCCCGAGCCTCACTAAGGAGATTAGTCCCCAGATCTCCCTCAGACTCCTCCTGCAATCCACTGCAAATGCTCAGCACAAGGGCCTCCCTATCACGGTAAGGTTTCATCATGTTAACATGGTACAATTTGTGCCCCTGCCACCTGCCTAGCACTTCTACCATGTAGTTAACATCACATACTTTTCTTACCACCTTGTAGGGTTCCTCCCAAGCTGCTTGCAACTTGTGTCTGACAGGAATAAGAACCATCACCTGCTGCCCTACAGCATACTCTCTAGCTTGAGCATTCCTGTCATACCACACCTTTTTCTGTTGAGTTTCTACCACGTTCTCCAGGGCCAAGCCTATGAGTTCCCTGAGCCTTGTCCTGAGGTTCAGGACATAAGCCACAACAGACTCCTTGTGAGACTCACACTCACATTCCCACTCATCTCGAATTAAATCTAGAGGTCCCCTCACCCTATGCCCATACAGCACCCCAAAGGGTGAAAAACCTGTAGATTCCTGGGGAACCTCTCTGTAAGCAAACAACAGATGGGGCAAATATTTGTCCTAATCCCTCTTAAACTGATCTGCAAATGCCCATAGCATGGACTTGATTGTAGAGTTTAACCTCTCAACAAGACTATTAGTCTGGGGATGGTAGGGGGTGGTCGTCATGTGCTTCACCCCACAGGACTTCCACAGACAAGCCAGCAGGTCTGACATAAAATTGGCACCTCTGTCAGACAGTATTTTCTTTGGGAAACCTACCCTGCTGAAAATCTCTAGCAAAGACTTTGCCACCTTCTCTGCCTCAATGGCGGACAAAGCCACTGCCACAGGGTATCGTGTAGCATAATCTACGATCACTAGGATATACTTTTTCCCTGTGGAACTTGGGGTACTCAGAGGACCCACAATATCCATAGCTACCTACTGAAATGGCTCCTCAATCACAAGCAAAGGCATCAAAGGAGTTCTCACCTTGTCTCCTGCCTTGCCTACCTTTTGGCACTGCTCACAGGTCCTGCAGTACCTGTTACATCTCTGGAAATTCCAGGCCAATAAACGTTTTGCATAATATGCCTCTTTGTAAGTTTTATGCCCATATGACCTGCAAAGGGAATATCATGGGCTATGGCTAGAAGTGCCCGATGGTAAGCTCTAGGCACTACCAACTGCTGTACTCTCTCACCTTCTAGCCCTCCCTCAGGGGTCTACTCTGTGTACCGTAACCCTTTGTTTCAGTAAACAAATGCCCCCTTCCCTTGAGAATCAGGTGCCTTCCTAACTACCTGCCTCAGGCCTTGCAATGTAGGGTCTGAGAGCTGAGCCTGTCTCAAGTCTCTTTTTATAACCCTTCCCAGCTCCCCTTCCACTGGAAGTCTGGCATACTCTGACAGCGGTGCCTCTCTGTCAGCCTGGATACTACTACTCACCTCTACCTTTGCAGTTACCCTGTGCAAGGGAACATCAGTACCCACAAGCAGCTGTGGCTCACATTCAGTCTCACTGCTACAGCGTAGCTCACTCACTGAAGTAACCACCTCAGCAGTCCTGGCTGCAAGTATGCAGTCTATCTGGGTCTCCCCCAGGCTGCCAGACCCACATGCTTGTCTCCTAGCCTCACTCCATTTAACTGCGTAAGTACATGGTACTGCTTCATCCAAATCCTTCCCTCTCAGGACATCTGCAGGATGGTTGCTCCATACCCCAGTTGTCTCACGACAACCTACTATTGGCATTTTGTCTTTCCCACTTGGCTCTCTCATCTTTGGTTCCCCACCTTGCCTCCATGGACATCTGTATGCCACATGGCCCCACTGGTTGCATTCAAACATTCAACCCTAGCTCCTGGACATATACCTGGACTAGTGGCTTCCCCTGCTACTGGTGGATTCTGTTGGGGCAGTCTGTGCTGCCCACCATGGGTTCCTTTAGTCCCATGAGCAGTACTGGGAGTCCCTTTCCTGTGCAGGGCTGCCCTGCTTGCTAGGTATAGGTCTCTCTTCTTCCCCAACTCCTCTGAAGTAGCACACTGTTTATCAGCTAACCAGATCCTCATGTCCACAGGCAAAGTGCTAAGGGCTTGTTCCCTTACCAAAAGGTCTGCCAGCCCTTCAAAAGTGGTGACCTGACATCCACTCACCCAGCTATGAAAATAAGTGCTCAGTTCAACAACATATTTACATACAAATATTTCATCTGCCTTGCATCTATCCTCACAAAACTATTTCCTATACATTTCAGGTGTTAACTTACAACATTCTAACAAACGTCTTTTTACAGCAGTATAATCAAAACAGTCAGTGTCATGCATTTTTGCTAAAGAAGTTACAGCTTTACCATGGAGTAAGGAGGTCAGGAACCATACCCAGAGCCTTTGGTCAACTTCATACTATTTACATACCCGCTCAAACATATGAATGAAGCTATCAAAATGATCCCCCTCTTTAAAGTGTGGAAGAAATTTACTGACCTTTTGTGCTTCTGGGGTCCGGTTACTCCCTTCCCCATTACCTCCATGACTCTGGTGAAGAGTCAGCATTTCCCTCTTATGCTTTCTCTGCCGTTCCTGTTCTTCAGCTTCTAGGCTCTTCATTCTCTCAGTTGCTTCCAGTTCCATACGCCTTTCCTCCAACTCAAGTCTCTTTAGCTCCAGCTGGATTTTTAAGTCACTGCAGAAAGGTTGAGCTTTCCATTCTCCGATGATATTGTATCTCCACTGTCAGTCTGATTATACTCCAGGCTGCTGTTTTCTGATGCAGCTGTAACCAAGGCTGCAATCAGGTCTGCGTTAGTCAGGTTTCCATGCACCATTCCCCTAGTCTGGCACATCTCCGACAGCTGCCTCCTTGTCAGCTTTCCATACTTTTCTGCTGAGATGCTGCCTGCTCACCCTGACACTAAGCTAACAAAAGAAATAAAAAATTGTGATCTGAACTCTTGGTATACACTGTGTGGCTGTTTTAGAGTACAAAACACTTTTAGAGATCACTGTACATAAGCTACAGGATTTCGCTCTACCCCACACCACTGCAAGCCAATCAGTATGTGAAGTAGATCCCACCACTGCCACCACTTGTGATGACCATGCCCTGGCCCAGCAATCAAGGAGCCTCAATCCTCACCACTAACACCAGGGAGGTTGGCTCATAGAAGGGGAAAGGATAACTAATACACACAGTAAAGTACAATTTCCTTTAAGTGCACACAGAGATCACAGTCAGTCTGGGGCTGGCTGCTCCCTTGCTTACCAGGTCCCCAATATGACTCCCCACTGGCACAGCTATAGGGTCCAGGTCTCAGCCTAACTGGGCAAGCCAGAACCTCCAGTACCCTCTCTGTCCAACTAGCGCTTCGTGTCCTTGCCTAAGTAGCTGACACAACACACACACTCTTTGAGATAAGTATTTATACAACTTCACAACTCTCCTGGGAAAGGCTGACACAGATTCTCCAGCTGTGCCCCTTTACCCAGACTATACGGTAGTAATTACTGCCACCACCCAGTTAATAATATCAGCTACTAAAAGGCCCTTAAAAGGGTGTCCAATTATTACTGTGCAATATTAATATCCAATGGTAATGTGACTATACAGTCTAAGGCTTACTGGAAGGGCTTAGACAGTAAACTCTATAAATATATAATGTACTCTAAAGCATACTTCATCTCCACACAAACCAGCCACAGGTAGAAGGTTTTAAAATTATTTAATAATAAACACAAGACAAAACTACTACACCACAGAGATATCTAAGAGTTCACAGATCACACAGAAACTTAAAATAATACAGTAGGACAGGTCTGGTTTCAAAGAAAAATACCTAATTCATCTTTACTAGCTTTAACTATTCCTACAATATATCACAGTGCTAAAAACTTACATGTGAGCATAAGCAGAGTGCTGATAAGTTAGATGTCCAGATAAAAATGATTTAGGTCTCTTGTGAGAAATAGAATTTAAACATTACTAAGAAACATGTTTGCTGGGTCCCTCCCCAAATTACATAATTTTTGACACTTAGGTTTTCCCAGTATTCATATTGCATCATCTTAACACCTGGTCTGAGTTCTCAGGCCACAAACTGCATTATTTAGCAATCTAACACCTGCACAGAAACTTACAACAATATAAGACATTTCACATGTATATACTAACAGAAACTAAAGCAATAAAGCACCTTCCACATCTAAATTCTAGTCATAAACTTTAGACTTATAACAATGGGCATGAAATCTTCATCCAGCCGCCATTGGGCCGAATTTTAACATGAAAGGATACAACATGCTTCACTGGGCCAGTAGAGTGCAATGTTGTCACATATTTTGCAGTTCCACATTTCACAGTGTTTTCCTACACTTAAAAAACACAAGCCTGTATTTTACATTTATTTATACAGTTGACAGAATTATATATTAGATTCTATTTGACTAGGCTGGCAGCCTTCGCCCATATCTCCCCAGTCATCACACCCTCAAAGTACTCTTTCCATCTGCTCAACACACTGTCCTCACTTGTAAGTATGTTTCCCTCATTATCCTTTATCACCTTTACCTGCTGCACATCTTTCCTAGCTCGGTCCCTCTGTCTAGCCAATCAGTACAAGTCCTTTTCTCCCTTCTTAGCGTCCAACCTTTCATACAACTCTTCATATGCCTTATCCTTAGCCTTCATCACCTCTCTCTTTACCATGCACCTCATCTCCTTATACTCCTGTCTACTTTCTTCATCTCTCTGACAATCCCACTTCTTCTTTGCCAACCTTTTTCTCTGTATACTCTCCTGTACTTCCTCATTCCACCACCACATCTCCTTGTCGTCCTTCCTCTGTCCAGATGTCATACCAAGCACCTTTCTAGCAATCTCCCTTACTAGTTCTGCTGTAGTTACCCAGCTATTTGGTAACTATTCACTGCCACCTAGTGCCTGTCTTAACTCTTCCCTGAACTCCACCTCACAATTACCCTTTTTCAATTTCTACCATTTGATCCTTGGTGCTGCCCTCACACTCCTCCTCCTCTTCTTGATCACCAACGTCATCTTACAAACCACCATCCTATGCTGCCTAACTACACTTTCCCCGGTAACCACTTTACAGTCTCCAGTCTCCTTCAAACTGGCCCTCCTACATAAGATATAATCCACCTGTGTGCATCTTTCTCCACTCTTGTATGTCACCCTATGCTCCTCCCTCTTGTTAAAATACGTATTCACCACAGCCATGTCCATCCTTTTCGCAAAATCCACTACCATCTGACTCTCTGCATTCCTTACCATACCTACCCATCACTTCCTCATCCTCTCTGTTCCCTTCACCAACATGCCCACGGAAATCTGCTCCAATCACCACTCTCTCACCCTTGGGTACAGTCATCATGACTTCATCCAACTCACTCCAAAGTTTTTCTTTCTTGTTCATCGCACACCCAACTTGTGGAGCATATGCACTAACAACATTCATCATTACACCATCAATTTCCAGCTTCATAAACAAAACTCTATCCGGCACTCTTTTGACCTCCAAAACACTCTTAGCATACTGTTCCTTCAGGATAACTCCTATGCCATTTCTCCTCCCATCCACACCATGATAAAACAATTTGAACCCACCTCCGATACACCTAACCTTACTCCCCTTCCATCTGGTCTCTTGCACACACAGTATACCAACCTTCCTTCTGTCCATCATATTGGCTAGCTCTCTCCCTATACCAATCATACTGCCAACATTCAAAGTTCCGACCCTCACTGCCACAGTCCTAGCCTTTCTCCCCTCTTCCTGCCTTCGGCCATACCTTCTACCTCCTTTGGCCAACAGTAGCCCAATTTCTGCCAGCACCCTGTTGGCTAACAGTACTGGTGGCAGTCGTTGTTAACCTGGGCCTCGACCGATCCAGTATGTAAATATTTACTGGTGTCCGCATGAATAATTTGGCCAAGTTTTACGCCGGATGCCCTTCCTGAAGCAACCCTCCCCATTTATCCGGGACTGGGACCGGCACAAAGAAATGCACTGGCGTGTGAATACCCAATGGCTGGGTGCATATATATATATATATATATATATATATATATATATATATATGTAAAATATTTTTAGAGTTAGGTGGTGTTTCCCTTTAAAACATAAAGCAAGGCAGAGAAGGAAGGCACGCCAAATCAGTCACAGCTTCGAGCTTCAGGGCATGACAAAGTTCATTAATGAGACTCAAAAGCTCTATGACATCTAGAGTCTCCCCTCAGTTATCAGCTCATCTGTTAGAATGGTCATGTGGCACATGCCCAGAGGGAGGAGCGATACAGCCTTTAAAAAGTTAAGCCGTTAAAAAGGAGAGGCAGAGCACGTACCAGTGCCATACCCTGGGGGCATTAGGATTAAAAAGAAACAAAAGATTAAGTGATACTCTGAGCTCAAGTGTTATTACAAAGCAGTACATAAAAGCAACCAAAATTCAAATATGCCATTTAGTTGTCACTTTCAGGGTAATTCATAAGCACAGAGTTGTTTGTTTGCAGCCTGCTTCAAGGCCAGCTGAATACTTGTGCATCTCTCCACTGTACATTGCCAGAGTCCGTGTCACAATGTGACAAATGGACAAAATGAAAAGTGGCACATAACCAGTTTGGGAAATGGCAGAACAGACACTGAAATCAAGTGCAATAATTATTTGTATGTTTGTAGAATACAAACATCAACGATTGTTAGGTATTAAAAGTTTCCAAATGTTACAAGCTACTGTGAAATACTTTCATCTCAATAACATGCAGAAGATTTTTGCCAGCCAATCATGTGTATCTTATAATTTCTGACATTTTTTTGTGATATATCATGTATGCGCTAGGCTGCAGCTCAGCCAAGTCACCACCAGCAAATAGTATCACGCTTTCAACCTCCCATCTCCAAAACGTGGATCACTACCTCTCAGGACGTGGAACAGCTGTGCAAAATGTGGAATACTTACTAAGTGATAATTAACAACTTCATTTAGTAAGGTCACAATTGGCATAGCTCTCAACCTTCCATCTCTGAAATGAGGAACACTAGCCTTCATAATGTGGATCAAATGGGCAAAATGTGGAACACATACTAACAGCTTATTAACAACTTTGACTGGGAAGGTCATAGGATGGTTGAAATGTGCCGGTTTTACTTATGAACAAGATATTTTAATGAATTAATATGATTATCTTCCATTTACCATGGATATCGGTGAAAACATTCCTAACATCGAATGTGTGACAGTCATAGCCTTTCGATGTGGAACTTCGGGGAACGTGAACTTTTTAAGAGCACAAATGAGGTGCGTTCCTCGTAATGAGGTACACTTGACAGGTATGAAAAGGGCGAAAATGTGCTGTTATAAAAAGTTACCATACCACCATCGATATTACTTAAACAAATCCTTAACAATTAATGAGTGACAGGCTCTCTCGGTGTGGAATAGCGATGAAAATTAACTTTCAAGACTCGGAGGTACGTTACCCATAACTAGGTACACCCGAGAGGCATGCCTCAAGCTATAATACTGTCAACCCCGTAATAAGTGCATTTTTAAGGCAGCGAGGTAAAACCCGCAATTCCAGTGGAGCAAGGAGGTACATTTGTCGTCTCCACAAAACCTAATCAGAGTCATGCGCCTACTAACTGTAAATCCGACTCGGGTGTGCCCACATTATCAAGAAAACCAATAACTAAGTAGAAAGTAACGTGCAAAATGACCCATGGACTACTAAGGCTTCAATAATGCTGTCTCATCATGATGGAGAAAACCAATAACTAAGTACAGACCAGCGTAGGAAGTGACTCGTAGGTTACTAAGGCTTCAACAATGATGTTTCTCTCTTTTACGGTGCAAACTGTACTTAGACAATGAGTAACTCAAAAAAAAATTGCTGTTTTCGCACTTAATATTCTTTTAGCACTTTGGCCCTCTGCACTAACTTTTCCATTTGTAATAATCCATTCCTAACAAATGTGTATTTGAGCTAATTCATCACAGATGCAGTAACATGACCAACACATGAAATGCTACCCTTACTTAATCCTCTAATCAGCATTCCTCAGACTGTACATAAAAAAAGTCAAACACCGCTTCCACCCTGTGATAACAGTAACCACGCCTTACTAGTGCTTTTACGCGATCTCCATGGTTCTTAAGAAGCTGATTTCCCATAATGCATTTTGTATACTTTTCTTTTCTGAGTTCATAGGGTATGCAATATGGCGCTGTTCACATTTCTCAGCATTATATACCAGTGTTTCAGAAAACTAAGCTAGCGTGTATATTGCAGTATAATTGCCATTTGACCTTAGCGAGGGTTACCACGTTCCAGAGTAATAAGAAACCTTATCATGTTGTCCACAGTCATCAGGTAAGAGACAAACGTCAGTTTGGAATCTAACTAGAATGTTACAAAATGATCAAGGGTATTGATATTTCATCATAGGTGAGCAATAAGGTACGGTAACAAAAGTAGGCTCTGTAGCTTCAACCTGTTTTCAAGTTGGAAGCGAAACTTGTCAAAAAGTTAGTTGTTAGAATAGAATACCAGGCAATTCACTTAACTTATCTTGCAGACTGGTCAGCTGAACTTTCCTGAGATGAACTGTGGGTCTGTGACTTCTGCTCGATGGTCGTAATCTGTATTGCTACAATCACACCTCTTGAAATTTTTGAAGTTACATGTGTTCATGTCTTTAAAATGTATTGAATTCCCCGGGTGTCTGGATCGGAAAACATTAATGACATCCCCTTTTAAGAAAGTTTCAAAAGGTACTAATGTGCTGCGAGTTGAGGTTTTGCATAGAGGTGCATACTTTGGCAAGCTGTAGTGCTTACATAAGTTAAGTGTGGGAGCTGCACATTGTTTTAATTGGAAATTCAAAATAATCGTGGAGGTCCTTTCATTTGTGGTATTTAACTGTTTATTGCATATCCGGGGTCCAGACCAGGTATATTGTGAGTCCAGTTATTGTTTTTCGTAGTTTATTATTTTGAAATAATCTTTTTGTTGAACTGTGAAATTTAATTACTAAAGAATAGTTTTGAAATGTTTATGAAACGTGTGACGTGAAATAACATAAATGTTAAGACTAGATATTTCAGTTTTGAATGAATTGTGAAATGTGTTGTTACTTGAGTATATTTACGCTTGCGGTTTAAGCTGTAGTATCTACTCCATGTATGTTGGAGTGATCTAAAGCCATAATTTTGGTTGTAGCATCTTTGTAAGTGCGTAAGTGATGCAGTTGGTCCTACCTTTGAAAATATACTCAACGGCCTTTAGAATATTGTTTTAAACTAATTATTTAAAACAGCCATGGTATATGCTCTTTATTTATCCGCCAATCACAAAAACGTCTGTGTAAATATTCCTATTATGTTATGAAGTTTTTCTGCTTTGCTAGCAGTGTCTTGGATTCTGTGTGTATTAATTGATGCTGTTGTTTCAGCTGTTATTATTATAAATGTTGCAAGCTGTTCTTTTGATGTGTAATGGTTACACTGGTTTTGGCAGCTAGGCAAAGGTAACACCTTTCTGTATTGTAGCATGTTACCAGCCCCTGTGGCATTGCAATCTAGCTCATTAACCCTGTTCTTGTTTAAGCAGTATTTCTTGATCATTCTCTTCATGCAGCCCCTTCCATCCTAGTTATTCATAGTTTCGTAGATCTTCCAAGGCCACTGAGTTTCATGATCATTTTTACCTTGCATGTAGCCATCCTTAGGCAGCATCTCCTTTCTTTAGGAGGACCATAACTTTCAATCCTGAAGTAAATTTGTGAATACCCATCCTTTCAGCTAGTGTATGTTGAAGACAGTGAGTCACACTGCTCAACATATAGAGGAAGTTTTTTATAGAGGACGGGGAGGTGCTAAGTTATAAATGTGACCCCCCCCCCCCATCATATTTTATTCATTTTTTGGTGAATATTTAGGTCCCTGGTTTAAGTACTGGCGGAGAGATTGGACTTTGAAAGATGTAGGAGGTCCAGGACAATTGGGTCTGCCTTCAAACTTATTTCAGACACAGAATAAAGGGATAGAGCTGCCCATCTTCGTAACTCAGCGACTTTAGGCTTGTGATCCTTTTGGTTAGGAAACTTTGGGGACTTTCTAATGGACTAATATGGACTAATATGTTTAGTGAGATGCATCACAAAAGAGGTGTTTTTCCTTGACAACTGGGGTGATAAGTGCTGAGTATAAGGAAGTGATTACTGCTTTAGACCTTGGTGATAGTTATTTGGCAATTAAGTGGGCTGCGTAAAAGGATTTCCTGACAATCGTTATTGTTATGGTAAAAAGAGGGCGCTATCGACTCAAGTACCACCATTTCTCTCCCATTTGTAATTATGTACAGACTTCAGGTCATGGTCTCTGCTTGAAGATCTGAGAACTAAATAGCAAAAAGGAGAGATCCCAGCACCGAATCCTGAGGGATACCCCACTGCTGGTCCCTTTCATTTCCTCTGATGAGGCACCTACAAGTTGCATTGTGTGGGTCTTGTTTTTCAGCCAGTTTGCTATCCATCTTGCCACATATGGTCAATTTTTAAAGCATTTAGCCATTGCATGATGCTAGCATGGGGAATAGTATCAAAGGCCTTAAACCAGGCCAGGATGCAGTGCATGCACTCCATGTCCACCGTCTACAGCTTCCATAACACTTTTAAAGAAACTTACCAGATTAAACAGACAGGATCTGCCCTTTACAAAGCTAAGCTGTTGTGGGTCAAGTCTAGTAAGATTTGTGATGACACAGTTTGAGATCCTGTATAATACTTTACATAGATTTATAGATGAGGCTTGTAAAGCTGAAAGGTCAGTAGTTTCCTGGGTCAGTTGTAAGGCCACCATTATGGAGGGGCCTTGCCGCGCTGTGTACCCCTTATCTGGGATAAAACCATTAGCTAAACTTAATTTAAAAAGTTTAAGGAAAATGTCTGCAAGAGCATGTTGGAACACTATTAAGCAATCAGGTGTATTGTCAGGTCTCATGGATGGAAAATTGTTGGTTTTCGTTAGCACTGCTAATTAATGATCTTCACAGATAATTGGGGGAGTAAGTGATTCTGATGTTTTGAGGCTTTTAATAGAAGTCAGCACTAGATTTGTTTTCAAAGCTGTTGGCAATATTATTTGAGACAGTATAGGAGTCTTCATTGTGAATACGTTCTGAGCAATGTAGATTATTGTGTTGATTATTGTGTTTTTTATTTTCTAACATTACTAAACAAAAGATTTGTAATTATCGTTGACTTCAGAGGCCAACTTAAATTCATGGTCTCTGTTAGTGGTCCTGTTACTGTTTTTAATTTTTTTGTAAAATGCTTTTGATTTTAGCCATGAAAAGATGGGCTTTGGATCTACTAAATAATTTAAGGAGTTTGTTTTGTTTTATACTTTATTTAAAGTGGTGGACCACCATGGTGGTTTTGTTTTTGAATTTCCTATGATACTTGGTTCTGGTAGGGACTGCTAGCTCTCTACATTTTTCTAAATGGGTGTAAAATTCCTTGGTGAAGCTTGCTGTTTAGTGTTAAGGTCTGGGGAGCAGGGCTGGTCTTATGTATAGGTGAACTAGACAGTTGTCTAGGGTACTGTAATTGTAGGGCAGCTTTCCCTATTTATTTATTTACTTTTTAGAGTGAAGTTTCCTTCCTCTAAAAAAATAAAGCAAGCACCCCTACTAAAGGAAAATGCCCCCATGACACATTGTAGTGGTAGAAGTTATGCTCCAGTCCATTTAGTTTTGATGATCATGTCACTTCAAGTTTTAACATTGCGAGGTGTTGAGAGTAGAGACCTTGCAATGTTCAAATGTATGTGTGAAACCACCTGAAGAGTTGTAGAGTGGTGGTGTTTGTTTATTTATTTATTTATTTATTTATTTATTTATTTATTTTAATTTATCGACATGAGAAAATGCAACAACACTGGGGACATGCTGTAGACGTTGTGGTATGGCATTGTGACTGTTATTGATAACACTGGCATTGATCAACCAGATACTTTCTGGTAATGTTTTCTGGCTTCGTGTTTAGCATGGATAGATGATGAGCGGAATGGCACTGTGAGATAATTATTACTGTTTTTACATTAATGCTGGCAGTGATTATCCAGATATATTTTTGAAATTTATTTCTCTGGCTTTGTGATTTGTGTGGAGCAAGTTGAATGAAGTACTTTAACTTGTGTGGCAGCTTGTTTGTGTGGACCGTGAAGCAGATTTTTTGTGGGGATAGCTGATGAGAAGAATAGCGCATTGGATGTTATTACTGTTTTTTTTTTTTTTTTTTTACAATAACTAACTGTGGCAGTAGTCAGTCATATATTTTGACAATATTTCTATGGCTTTGTTTTTTTCTGAAGAGTAGAAATTTCTATTTTTAGGCCTGATTCACTCCTGCACACGATGTCCTTATTTTTGGAAGTTTATTCCTATTTTCAGATTTTATTTACCCCTTCACACAGTTTTCTGAATCTCTCTTCATTGCATGTTATATTTGAAGTTGCTTATTATTCAGAAAGCTACTATTACCCCTGGTACGTTCGTCATGTAATATAAAGAAAGAGGGTACACATCTTCTATTTCGTTTTTTTTTTTAAGCAAAAATAAATGATATTGTATGGTAGAATTTTGCAATACTGTTCATTAAAGTTTGCAGATTTTACACTGCCTCTCTGATAATGTATCTTTTTTTTTTTTCCATTATTTTTGTTCCTCTGTTTTTTGAGCATGTGTCTGAGTGGTATACCACATTCCTACTGGAAGTGGGAACAGTTATGTTCTATTTGGTATTTACATATTTTATGCTAATTAGATGTCAAGATTTTAGCAAAGTTTCAAGGGCCTTTGCTCCTATTTTCGTTTTTTGTGGATTGAGAAGCATATTGTGGAGGTGAAATAATTATTACTTGGCCATTAGACGTCATGGCTATAATTGTTTGGTGGGAGTTGGGGTTGGCCGGATGAAAGTAACTGATGCTATTGTCATTTGTTTAGTTTAAACCATCAGTATCTGGCTTTGTAGGACTTGTGTGCATTTGTAAGAAGTAAGATGGGCTACTTAACTGGACACCTGATAAGCACAGATCGAGTAGACATAATTGATGTGTGGCTGTCTGTGGAGGGAAATGACTGCCTGCTTATGTTTGTTTTTTGTTTTGGCTTTTCAAGACTAAAGCGGTTACGAGAAGCAGCTTGCAGTATTGTAATGTGTGGCAGCTGTTTGGAACAAAGGTGAAATACATTATAAGAGCATTCTCTTTCTTATCACAATCATATGTTCGAATTATAAATAGAAGTGACATTAACTGTTTGGTGTGGGTTGCCTGGAGAAATGTAACTGACCCTGTTGTCATTTGCTCAGTTTAAAAGTTATCTCTTAAAAAGTAAGAGAAATATATCGCAGAATAACCAGACATTCAGAACTTCTGGGAGCTGCTAGCCTCCACACACCAGGGCTGTATAAGATTAGTTTGGTATGGTCTTGGTAATTGCCTCTGCCATGAACCCCACTTATTCTAAAAGGTTGCTGTATTTGTGTGGTGGGCTGGGGACATTGTCATTATTTCTTTAACATTCCTCCCAAGCCTTGAAGGTTATTATATCTTGTGTTTAGATGGAGACAGTGTGGTCATTTTCTTTCTTTAACTTTTCCTCACAAAATTTCATCAGGATACTTGGAGGTTCGTTGTAGCTAATATAGGAGTACTGTACTGTTTCTAGAAATAATAAGTTGGAATTTTTGAAGTTCGATATTTTTTTTTTTTCCCCATCTTCCTCGTAATCGTGTCTGATGCATATACTAGTGTCTGTTTTTTGGGACAGAGTAAAAAAGCATGCTGTTTATATATATATATATATATATATATATATATATATATATATATATATATGATATAAAATATGTTCTGTTTGTTATTTCAGTTTTGTTTCAGTATATCCGACTGGCTGTTTTTTTGGGGGTAGAGGGTGAAGAGGCATACTTTATATAAATATGATAACAGTAGCAGCTTGCATTAAATCTGTGGGCGTTGGTGCCTTTAATTGTAATCCCAGTTGAACACTATAAGGGGATATACAAAGAGACTACTATTTTGAGGTGGGGGATGGGGGCAGGTACTATTCCTAGATATGTGCCCCCACAAGCATTTGTCTTCTCAATTTATTGTGAACTGATGCTTCATTCATTTTCAGCTTTTAAAGTTGGATTCAACTTTTTTCTTCCTTGAAATGAAAAAAAAAACAATTGGATTGAATGTCTTTTCTATACACACGATTTTGTTCAGGCCATCATTGTATCAGAAGTTTTGGAGGGAAGCTCTAAGATACACCTTAGAAAATCTATAATCTTGTGGCTTTTGGGTAAATAGCAGCCCCCAGATCCCCAGCTTAATTTAGTTATTACAACGTAATCTTGGTCAAGTTGGGTGGTGCAGCGGTTAACGTTGTCGCTTCACAGCAAGAGGTTCTCTGGTTCAATTCTCAGCTGGGGTGCCTTCTGTGTGGAGTTTGCATGTTCTCCCTGCATTTGTGTGGGTTTCCTCTGGGTACTCCGGTTTCCTCCCGCATTCTAAAGACATGCATGTGGAGCATTTCTCCCTGGCCCTCCGCTGAAAACAGTCTCTGTGGAGCCCAGTTGGACTTTCCCGGTCAACAAATTAAAAATAAAATTAGGATGTGCTGAAAGGATAAAGGAAAAAAAACAAGTTGTAGTATGAAACTAATTTTCCTGCTTTGATTGTAGTTTTTCCTTCAGGCAATCCAAAATGAAATGGACTAAGGGATTCCAAAAATAACTAAAAACCACATCCAGGAACCCCATAAAAGGAAAATGCCCGAAAAACACCCAAAGGAGCTATTAAAGCACATTGCATATAAAAATGTTTCCTTTTAATAATGATAAAAACTGAGATAAATGTAAAGCACAGTACAGTAAAAATGCATGCGCTTTTATCCCTGGCTTACCCGGGACTTCATCACAACAGTAATTAACCTAACTGCCTTGAAATTTTATATTAGTGTATATAATTCAAAATAAAATCATGTGACTTATAACCACCAGTCAGTTAACAAATGAATTGACTAAATAAATTAAATCAACAAACAGGAAGTCCAAGTCCATAGACAGGCAATATGAGACTAAGAACAGTACTAACCAGTGTGAAATGTAGTAAACCTACTATAAAAAAATGTATGTTTTGTACATAAATCGTATGCTGCTGTTTATAAAATGTATATTGAACATTTATGTACATAGAAGTAAACTACGTTCACCCATCCATTTATAACCTTGCTAAAGTATACATCAGTACATATTTTGATGTTTTTGTGACAAAAATTTTCCAGATTCTAAACCCCCAAGGAAATATGCAGCAATCTAAATACTTAACACTTTTTGTACCTTATCACCTCTTTTGTACTTGCTAACATATTAAAATTAACCTGCTTACAAACAATGGTTTAGTTTATGTAATTTATATAAGTTAAAAAATATATATATATTATTCCCACAATCTCGACGGTCAAAATTCCGAGTCCATAATGTCGACATTGGGGAATCTCAAAATTGTAAAAAAAAAAAAAAAAAAATGACAGCATAAGTTTTTGCAGGGGGCAAGCTCCCCTACACTCCCTGCAAATTAAGTATAGTAACTCCACAGTGAACAGAACGGTAATGTTCCTGTTTCGCACTGTATAGTGATCTACAGTACTGTTCTCTTCACTGTACAGCGATCTCGGAATTAGTGTATTTAGGTTCAGGGGGTGTGGTGGTTGCAGGAGGGCTTGCCCCCCCCCCCACAAAAATATGTTTTTAAATGCCGTCATCTTTTTTATGATTTTGAGATTCCACAATCTATGCACTCGGGATTTTAACAGTGGGATCTCAAAATTTAGAAGTGGACATTATATATATATATATATATATATATATATATATATATATATATATATATATATATATATATTATTTATATTATATGTAAAATCTATGTTAATAGTAAAAACTTGAATAAATGTTCTGTTATTAATATTAATGACCTTGGTGACATTTATACAAAATATGTAACAATTTAGTATAGTGCTATAAGTACTTCATTATTAAGTTTAAATACTAGACAAAAACTATATTTTAAAAATGTTAAAATAATAATTTGTATGCATTATATGAAGTAAATTAAAAGTACAATAAAAAGAAAACAAGCTATTAAATAATGGCATACAAGAGATCCAAGATTATTTCAAAGAAAGATATAGTGATTTCACCATGTCATATAATTTTATTACTTTGTAATGCCTTTAATTTTAATATAGGGGTAATTGTGCTCCGCTCATTTGTACCAGGCCACATATCAGCTTGTGTATTAATTTGCCATTTTAATTCTTTTAATTCTAAATACAAGTCCCAAGGTCTTCTGTCCACTATTTCTGCATGGTCAGTTGCCATGAAGGAGAACTGGTGATCTTTGTACTCAGTAATATGTTTGTTTGGCTAGTGCATTATTAGACTTGTTTTTCTTAATGGCATATTCATGCTCATATATTCTTTGGCTAAACTGTTTTTCTGTTTTCCCTATACAGAATATTGGGCATGAATTGCATGTGGCTAGGTATACTACCGCTTTAGATTTGCAGTTATACTTGCCATGTAAGTGATATTTCCTTTTCCTTACATAAAACACTTCTCCTATTTTTATTTTGTGGCACCATTAACAAGCCCCACATTTAGTCATACATGTGATGCCATTCCTATATGAACTATTCTATATTTTAAAATATCCTTAAAACTTATACCCTTTCTATAAACAATTTTAGGTTTTTCGCTAATGTGGTTCCTACAGTAAGAATCTTCCATAACAATGTTCCAGTTGTCTATAACAATATCTCTGATCATATTGTGTCCTTGAGAGAATGTTAGGACAAGTGCTTTCGCAAATTTAGATTCTTTTGCTGTGTCTCTACTATTATCATTATTGGAACCACTATTAGTAATATTAGATGGAGTACTACCATTATTTACCACCCTTGATCCACTAAGAGACCTTCTATACTCTGGGACAAGCTACCCATCTATGTCGAGCAAAGTTCTTCATTATCATTCTTCAAGAAAAATCTTGATGAGTGGATGGGAAATAGGAAATAAACCCCGGGGATCACTTCTGTGTCTCTGCTGGACAGTCGCACAGGAAAATAACTTTCTTGGGTGGCGTAAGCTATGGAACCTTGCCGGCTAGGCTTACGTAGGCCCTTGGGCCGATAGCGTAGTACCTACCTATGAACCTATAAGGATGGGTTTAAAATATCCATTCTGTCTTTTTAGTAGTAACGTCTTGTACGATAGTTTCAACTAACATTTCTGGATAACCTCTGTTGAGAAACATGTCACTTAAAAAAAAAAAAAAAAAAAAAAAAACACATTCCTCTAGAAATTGATCAAAATCTGTGACCATCTGGGCTGCTCTTACCAGTTGACCTTTAATAACAGACTTTTTCTGATGCTCCGGATGGCAACTGCCATAGTGTAGGAAACAATTTTAACAAGATTCCTTCCTTTAGATCACAGCTGTATACATTTCTTTAACCTTGTTTTTCATAAGATGTACATCTAAATAGTTCATATATTCAACATTGATGTCCCATGTGAATTTTAAAAAATCAGTAGTTGTATTAATATATGTTAAAAATTCATTCACACTGTCTACTGTGCCCTTCCAGATGATACTACCATCATCTTGAAATTTATGATATGATTTCATTTTTGTCTTTCGGCTTTTTCCCGGTAAGGGGTCGCCACAGCAGAACTCCAGTCCACTGATGATTAGCAGTAGATTTTTTACGAAACGCCGTGGTGCCAGCTCGACGCCCAACCTTCAACGAAGGCATACCCATTTCCGCACGCATGTCTTTCGAACGCTACCCAACCGCAGGGATGACATGTAGACTCCACACAGAAGGCACTTCCAAGCCAAGATGAGAATCGAACGGGAGAACCTCTTGCTGTGAGGTAACAACGCTATCGCTGTACCACGGTGGCTTACCTATTATATGATTTAATAAACACTTTATATTCACTATTAAATACATAGTTCTTCTCCCAAAAAAGCCATAGCTAAATTAGCATAGGCACCCCCACATGGTGACCCCATAGCAATACCTTTTTTTCTGCAAAGAATATTTTGTTAAAAGTTATAAAATTGTTACTTAGTTTAACTTAATCATGGAATTATTAGAAATAGTACTAAGTCGTGTGTCATATGATGATGTATAAGCATCTCATTAACCCATTCTAGCCCTATATTTTGTGGAATCACAGTGTATAAATCACATACATATATAGTAACTAGGATGTCATTATGGTTAAACTCAACATTATTCATATGCTCTAAAAAGGTCTAGGAGTCTTTACAAATCTTTTCCTCTTTCTCCAGGACCTTTTTTAATTCATAATCAATATAAAGTAATAGAGTTCCTGCCATCGACTTATGGTCTCATGGGGGTGTTATCTATGTATTTATGAATTTTGGGGGTGCCAAAAAAAATTGGGATTCTGGGAGTTATGATATTAAGATAGTTGTATATGTCTAGGGTGATGAGTCTTTCTAAAAAATGTCATTGATTTGCCCATAAAGTTTTCAGTAAGCACCATTCAATTCATTTAATGATACTTCCACATATGTATCTCTGTTTAATATCTCATATAATTTGTTTTGAAGTCAAAACATTTTTTTTTTATTTACATTGTGGCATCATCCTGGGTGAAGGTAGAGTGCTATTTAGGACTAGGGACATACCTCCTTGGGACACATAATATAATATGAGAGTTCAGTCATTGTCTCTCTTCATATTGTCCACAGAGGTACGTATCAGGTCATTTACCCCAACATGTACTACGACAGAGTCATGATGGTAATTGTTGTTGAGTGAACTGAGTGCGTGCGTGATTTAACGGAGCCTGCCACCTGACATGCAGCTGACTGTGACCTTCTCCTCATCCAGCCTGGTGAGGGAGACTTCTGTGTGTCTCACTGTGGAATCTCCTATGACCAGGATATTTGGTTTTGAGGTGTTCTGCCTTCGGGGCTTATTCGCTGAGACACTGGTATGTGTGTTGTGTAGTAGTTTTGGTCGTGTTCTACTGTGTGGAAGTTGTTTGCACTTGGGAGGCCTCTTCTCTTTTGATAAGCTCTTAGTGAGTACCTCTGTGTATGTGGGTTTATTTGTCATGACTTTATCTTGTGTGGGAGGAGATGTGTGTGTGTGTGTGTGTGTGCTGACAACCTGTTTGATGTCTTGTTTATTGTTATGTGAGAGGATTGATTCCAGTTTCATATATATTACATCTCTCAAATGCTGTATTTATTTGCTGTAGGAGTAAATGGTTGTCAGTATACATGAAGAAATTACTGCATTGCCTCAGGATGCCCATGTCAATCTGGTTGGTTGGAGAAATTTTTGGAAACTGACTGTCCATTGTAGCAGGTTAAACCACAAGTACTGTTGGGAAGTGGACAAGTTAGATCAGGTTTTGCTGTAGGGTTAGCAAGGGGACTTGCTCTTGAGGATTAGGAATTAAAATGTGTGGCAGTGGTGCTCAGCTGAGTTGCCCATAGTGCAGCAGGGAAGCCTGGGAGGCTTCCACTGACTGTTCTCTAGGAAAAAAGTTGTACCTAGGTGTTTGCATCTATATAAGACACTGCTAACCCCCATTGCATGTTGAGCAGCTACCTGCAAGCATGAGGCTTGGATACAAACAAATTGCCAATAGGAAAACCCCACACACTGCCTTATTCCAGCAATCCCTAACTCGGATGGGGCCTGAGTTACACACTTCTGCAACAAGGGTGCAAGGAGACCCACTGCCTTATTCCAGCAATCCCTAACTCGGATGGGGCCTGAGTTACACACTTCTGCAACAAGGGTGCAAGGAGACCCTCTTAATGTAAGATGACTGGTTATAGTGCTCAAGTAATAAGCAGTCCAGATTCAGCAAGTCTGAATGTAGCTTGTGCTATTTAAGGCAAAAGTAGTAGTGATACAAACTGCAGAATGAAACAGTCAAAGCAGCAAAAAACAGTAAAAAATGAAGCGGCAGTTTAATAAAATACAGTTCACAAAGTGCAATACAGGCTTAAATTAAATTATACTTATTTTTTAGAAGATTTCGGTGGATGCCTTGGATTTCTGTTCAGATACATTCCAGACCTCTGGCTAAGACCACTAAGTTCCGAGCAGGTCCGGTAAACTGTGTAGACCACAAACCTTCCTAATGTAAAATAACTTGTTTGGAGCCCAAGTGCTTAAACCAGACCTAAAACACTTTCAGAATAACAGACACAGTAAGCCTTGATACAACAATTCCCAGCTCAGAAGGGTGCAGGCTATCCTCTCCTGTTACGAGACCAGACCTAAAACACTTTCAGAATAACAGACACAGTAAGCCTTGATACAACAATTCCCAGCTCAGAAGGGTGCAGGCTATCCTCTCCTGTTACGAGAGTTTAGACTACAAACCTTACTTATGTAAGATATAACTAGTTTGAAGCCCTAGTGCTTAGATCAAAACTAAGAGGCTTAGAATAACAGTTGCACTGTAATCGGTCAACTAACAAGCAGTAATAAATGCAGCAGAATAATGGAACTGAGCACTTTAAGATCAAGTAGCAAAATAAAGTAGGAAGAAGCACAGATACAGTAAAAGCATCTAATAGCGTATTTTTAAGTAAGTAGGAAGGGAGAAAATGGAAGCTAATTCAGTTTTACAGGACTAAGGGGGCGGGCCTCCCCAACTGATCTCTCTGTACGCAGTAGAACGAGCTGATGAGATGGGACTGGGAGGAGTGTCCAAAATCGGATTTGCAGTGTGGGTGGAAACTCAAGAAACACCAAGTTTAAAAGTATAAGCAAGCACTCCGGTACAGCAAAGATTCCTCCAAATATTGCTAGTTAAATGAGAAACACTATTTCTCAGCTCCTCTCGCTAATTAGCTGGAGGTTATTGTCTGCAAAGGAGTTCTTTTCCATCTTTTTAACTGAACATAGCCAAGACCTCTTAAAACTCCAAAAGAACAAAAAAACTTAAAAAGCAAAACAAATGCAATATAAGAAAAGGATAAAAAATAGAAGCAACCAAACTTTAAAAACTTCAATTCAAAATCAAATGCAGACAGAGATGAGCAGTAGTCAGGCAGAGAACAGCAAGCAAGCCAAACAAAGACTGCAGCACAATTTAAGGATCCTTAACTCCACCTCCTCAGTCCCCTTTCCCTTCCAGAAAGTCTGAATCTCTACTTTTCTCTTTGGCAACAGATAGTTTCAGACAAATGATTTCTAAAGATCCTTAATCAAGGTTACATATGGGAGTGGGAGGAAATTCCTTCTTTTGAGGGAGTAATCCGTCATCCACCAGACCAAACACTGTTATTTCCACCTGTTCTTAATCACCTGTTGTCCCAGGGAGTGATGGAATGAGTTCCTCCATCCTAGGGGGAAACCATTCTTATTCAAGGATGTTTAGTGCCAAAGAAAAAAAATGTTTGGAAACCTGTTCTAGATCTTTTTTCTTTCATAAACCTGTTTGTGATGGTGTCCAAGTTAACCTGTTACCTCATCTTCTTCATTCAAGTTTTCTAGACATTCTAGATTTAAAAGATAAATATCACACCCCTATTTAGGTGTTTGTTAAGGTTCTGTGTGTCTCAATTACATTATCTGTTCTCTGCCTTATCCTTTGGTCTGTCCACTACACTGAGTGTTCACAAAGTGTCTAGCTCGAGTGATAGCTCTTTGTAGGCTACAGGATTTCCACATTTTTCCATAGTTAGATGGCTTGCTTATCTTTGCATAGTCCTTCAAAAGTGTGAGGAATTTCTCACTTTGGTGAGATCTCTCTTATACAAGCTGAGATTCCAAGTGACCATTCTAAAATGTTTTTGAGTCTGTTCACACAGCATTGTGTTCCTGAGGTGCCAGATAGACACTTCAGGTCAAAGAGCTTTTCTTCCACAGGAAAAAAATATAGAGCAAGTCTAAGATGACCTCTCTCTCTTAAGTTTAGCAGAAGCATTCAAAAAAGGAAATTGGCTAGGCTCACAATGGCCTGCAAGGGTAGCTTGTCTAGTACTTAACTATGAACCTATGCTAGAGGCACTCAACTCTCTGAATTATCTTTAGTCCCAGGGACCTGTTCAAGTTGTTATAGACAATACCACAGTTGTATGGTACATCAGTAAGCTAGGAGAAACCAGGTCATACCCCTTTGCAGACTAGCCATGGTAGCTTGTGATACAGCTTCATAGCACAGTTTCACTCTGCAGGCATCCTACATTCTGTCCGATCAAAACTGTTGCAGACAAGCTGAGCATAACAGCGGTGGGCCCTCAAGAATGGAAACTAGATTGGGGGTCTTCCAAGATTTGATCCATCTGTGGGGAGTTCCTCAAGTAGACCTGTTTGCCCTCCTATCTGAATAATCAACTGGCAAGATTCTGATACTAGACTCTATGCAAGAAAGACTGTAAGACAGATAAGACTATAAGACCTTTTTCTTTTCCTTGGACAGAAGCAGCAGTGTGGTCCTCTGTACATACCTTTTACAAAGCACTTTAAGCTTGATTACTGCCATACATCTCATTCAGACTTTGCTAGGACCATTCTGCAGGGGCTTCTGTACTCTTCACCTTCAACCTCCCAAAATTTGTTGGCTATGGCAGTCTGTTCGTATAGTTTAGGCTATTACAGCAGTGATCAGTATGAAGAACCTAGTACAGTTGTTTACTTACTGTAACAGTAGATACTTGAATGATCACTGTTGCAGTAACTGCTTCATTCCCATATTTCTTGGTGTGTTTTTTGCCAGGGTGTGGACTTCTTCTTTTATTGTTCTTGGCATTGTCCTTTCAGGGCTCAGCCTCACTCTGTCTGTTGGCAAGAAATCTCCAAAGTTCTTGGTGTTCAAACTTGTATTTTAGTCACCCCAGCTTTAGCTGCCTGAAAGTTTGGGCATGTAGATGGTGCCCTCAAGCTTTGGAAGCTGGCCAGCTGTTATATCCTTTAGGATGTAATGCATATAGTTTAGGCTAAGTGCAGCAGACATCAATCGAACAAGAGTTGTACTTTTCCCTCCAGGCTCAATGAGGGTAGTACAAAATAGACCTTGAGGAAATTTGAAGCTGCTTGTCCAATTAACTAGGTTTATCGTGAATTTTGCAAGGATGCTAATCCACTTGACATGTAATGGAAGTTTGTTCCATGGGGGTATGTAAAGGCATGTTGGCATGATAGACTCGTATCCTATTAGAGGATAAGGATTTATTTCTTTTAACCTGGTATTTCAAGAACCATTTTTTCTGTGAAGGAATCAAAGGTCAGAAAGGGTTAGATCTTTCGTTGCTTGTAAAGCTAAATACAGATCCCCATATAAGAGTCTGGAAGAAACTGTGTGTATAGAGAGAGGGGCCACGAGTCAGTCTTAATAACTATGATTTTGAGGCTATTGATAAGTTGGTAACTTCTGAGGTCTTTGAAGTTGAATTGTACATTTAGACAAATACATGCACGAAGTCCAAAGGGGCATTATATTCAATAATTGGTCTTATGAAATATGAGTAAAGGGAGGCTTGGGAATTGTCTGGATATAGAAGAGATACATTTGGAAGTTAAGTGAGTCAGATAGAAGACTTTCCTAACTACTGTAGTACCTGATTGGAGGAGTGTGTCACCTCTGTGGTATGGAACAACTAGCTATACTAAATTTTCTTATTTAATTTGAGACCATTGTCCTTGCACCAGTTGTTAACATTGGTCTTACCTATGTTGCAGCAATTGTGGTTTTATGGAAGATCTAATGATGACTCCCAATTTACAGTTATCCTCAAACTTGGATAACCATAGGCCAGAATTGTTGGCCTGAAGATCTGAGAAATAGATGCCAAGCAGGCGAGAGACCAACACAGAGTCCAGTGCTACACTAGTGGTAACTTTTTTTTTTTTTTCCACTTTCAGAAGTGACACTTACAGCTCTAACCACATGGGTTCTTTTAGGTAAACCATTGAGTTATCGAACGCATAACATAAGGATTTATATTTAGGTTTGCAGTTATGCCAGTACTTCTTGCATGGGGATAATGACAAAGGACCTGGCCAGATCCATATATGCTATATGTAGCAGATAACCACTATCCACTGCTATTTTTACTTTTTCAGAGAAATTACAGAGGTTAGATGCAGGAATTTCTTTTGACAGTCAAACTGATAAGGGTTCAGGGTTAATGTATTTCATTGTCCAGATTAATGAGGTCTGAGATAGTGTTCCATAGCTTTACACATGAGGCTAGAGAGTCTTGTGGGTTTATAGTTACCAGGGTCTGTTGTTGGGACTCGTAATCTGGTATATAACCAGTGGAAAGGCTTGAGTTAAAGACATTAAGCAGGGGTTTGGATTGGCCATACTTGGCACTGATAATCGGGCAAACTGGTTCTTTTAGCTTTTGAGAGGGCTGACAGGACTTGTTCCGTAGTATTTCAAAGGAATGGCTGTGGCTGGGTAATCTATGGAACATTAACTGTGGGTGGAATAATATGCACTAATTTTGTCCGCTAGATTATTGGCTTTTTCCTTTGGGTCAGACTGTGCAGTGTTATTGTGAACTAGCTCTAAACATTATAGGGTGTCAGTTCTTAACTTGCTGATTTAAAGTTCAATAAATATTTGTTATATTTTGGTTTCAGTGGGTATTTTTATGTTCAGATTCAGCTTTCAGCTTCCCAGTGGATCCTTTCCGATTAATTGTTTGTGTGTTCTTAAGGCAAGTATAATTCATTTTCTTCTAAGTATTAAATACATTCTTTCTCTACTTGTCTAATTTATTTATATGAATATTCCACTACAGGAGTTGATTGTTAAATTTGTCATCCTATTTAGTGTGGACAGGGACTGTTTTATCAATATGGCTGTTAAGTGGGATGCAGGTCAGATGCATAAGCAGCAGAGTTAGCAGTGGGATCCATCGAATGAGGATTTATTTAGGTTATCAAGTAACTGAATTAAGGTTTGCTTTTCAGGGTCCCTACATGCAGAGGCATTTATAGTGAAGTACCTCTAGTAAAGGAAGAGTTCAGTGATTTATGGCCTTACTTAAAGGAAGGGAGTACATTTGAAGGTTTGTAAGTGGCTCATACGTGTTAGGATAAGGTCTAGGGTATTAGAGACTGTAGTAGAATGATTAATTGTACAAGGAAGGGGGTTAGCATTTAGCATTCGGCATGCATTCATTCGAAGTGTAGGTCAACTATCCATCAATTAAATAACTGAAGTCCCCCAAAAGAAAGGTGTTCTACTTTAATGGGGATTTCAGATAAGATGTTGAGTTAGCTGTCCTGATTAGGAGGAGACTGAGATAGTATTCTGCAGCTAGCTACGAACTGGTAGTTGATCTTAAAGTGATTTAGATGTCTAGGAGTTTGGATTTGGGGTTATGCAGAATCTGTTATGAGCTGATGGTGCCATTGAAAAATACTAATACTCTCCCACAATTGATATTTTCTCTTAAGACACAGCACTCCTCCTTTCTGGGTTTAGTGTGGAGATTATATCGAAATAATGGATCACCCAGGGATATTTTAATGCCAGATTTTGCAGACCAAGAGCTTCCCAACCCCTAGAAAGTCCATTATTTTCCTATAATGCTTCCCCTGAGGCATTATTACACTTGGAAAATGGTCTCTGTGTGTGTTTAATTGGTATTTTTTTTTTTATTTTAAATTATATTTTTGTTTGTTTTGTGCCTTTAAAAAAGGACACCACTTACCTTATTTATAGTAGATATTTTACATTTTCAGCATTTAAAAAATCTCTTGGCACTAGGTAGTGAATTTATTTATTTAATTGTAGGTCTGCATAAGACTGTGTATGTTTCTGCTTGTGCATCTGACAGTTTTGTGCAGCTCTTTGTGTGTTTCTTTAAAATCCAGAGAAAAATAATTGTCATTGTAGTACATATCTGATTGGCTCTGTGACAATTCTGCCCTGTATTTCGTCACTAATGGCACAGAGCTATTCTGTTACAGTTAAGCACTGTTTTGAAATGTCTGAACTGCATGTCTCTTCTCAGTCTGGTGGTGCTGTTCTGAGTGGAACTGGAATATTTTGTGTGGAATTTTATAGCAAGAGATGAGTAACGTATACAATTCTGAAAAACAGCATTTGGCATTGTAGTGTTTTTCTGTTGTTTGAATATGTGACATCCTGCTTTACATTTTATGAGATGGAACGGTTGTTCAGACTAGCACTATTCTAGGGTTTTATGCGCTCTAACCAAATTGTAAATTTTAGACTGCACCTCTGATGTAGGTAGCAGGATCCTTTTGAGGCTGTGACATTTTGCACTACACTTTGTAGTAATGGAGAAGTAGGGTATGGGTTGATTTTTATTTATGGATTTCTTGGCACATAGATATTTTTTTGTTAAATTTTTTAACTGTTATGGTTTGACAGCTGCCACAGTCATGGGCACTGCAATGTTTGAGAACTGTTTGAGTAGCTGTCAAGCTGCAACATCTAATAGCTGTTTTATGTCAAATCAGCTACCATTCGCAGTCTGAACACTGGGGCAGCACCAGGGTTGCCAGATTTGTAAAGGGACAGGTAGGTACCAAAAAAAAAATTTCCTTCACGCTACAAAAAAAAAAAAAAGGTCTTTAATGCGGTACATCATGCAGTTTTTCATTAAACAGAAGTGGCGCCGCATTGTGATTTTTGTGGCTCACATACAGGCCAATCAAAAAAAAAAGTGGAAGCTGTTTTGCCATCATTTTAACTGGCAGTGTAGAACTGTGGATCGGGCTGCTGATCCCAGGGCAGTCCCACTCAAATAGGGACGTCTGGCAACCCTGGGCATCACAGTCCCCTTACAAAGTGAAATCACACCACTGTCATGTGTTTTTTTTTTTTTCTTCAGTAATCCTGTCAAGCTGTGAACATCCGTACATGTGTTCTTGGATTGCTTCATTTTGCATTTGCTTATCCAGTCTCCTATCTTAACAGTTAATTGTTGAGCATCATCTACCCTTAAACTCAAGTCTTTCATAAATATTTCCATTTGTGCTTTTTCTTGATTTCCATAGTTCACTCGTTATACAAAATTTCATAAAATGTCTGAAATAACTCTAATACTCTACAGGATCTTTGGTTATGCTTCTTATAGGCTCTCTAAGTTTGGTAACAACCATTTCTCCTTTCTGTTGCCTAAGTTGTGCTCTGTAGTTATTCTCAAAAAAAGCAGTTACTTAAAAGCTGTCATTCTAAACTCATAGGTTCATAGGTAGGTACTAGGCTATCAGTCCAAGGGCCTACGTGGGTTTACAGAGTGGTCCTAGCAGCAGGGAACTCAGAAAAGTGACTACCTTCTGGATTTAAGTATCTTTGCTTTTCTTTTCACTTGAAATAGCTTCTGTAGCTTACCTTGAACTAGCCTGAACTGTTTTTTTAACTGATTGCTGCATTATTTTAAAATCTGCACTTAAAGTTACATTTTAGTTGAATTTGATCGAAAGTTTGCTTGTTTGTTTGTTTAATTTAACTGTGGAGGCTGCCCACTAAAGTGTGCTAGCCTGTGTAACTAATTTATCACTGTTTCTGCATTTTCTGTGTGTTTCTACCAAAAAAACAAAACATTAATCCTTGTTTTCCCGCCTTCCTCGACTAGTTTAGACCAGTTTACAGGCATTGCTGTTTTCTGGGCTGTGGTGTAGTTCCTGTGTTGTCCATTACCTTACTTGTTCACAACAAATATAGTACTCAACCAAAAACAAATAAAAATTCCGTGTGAACAGACCACAATGTTTATTATCACGAAAATAAAAACAGTTTATACAGATTAGATTTAGCGCTTTCGTCTGCCGTATGCAGACTTCATCAGAATCTTACTTTAATTGTAATGGTAATTAATCATTACCTTACTTGGATAGAAGGAAGTTTCTTTGCTCACCAGTGGGAGTGGGGAGCCTTGAGCAGCCTACCTGTCCTTGGAGGAAGTGACCTCAGCACAAGAAGCTGTAGTAATTGGTTGTTTGGGACCATTTCCAGCTGTTTTGTAGTTCACTGTTTAAAATCCGCATTTGCACGGCTTTGCGCGGTCGTACGAATAGCGCAGCACCGGTTACATTTTTTTCTGGCTCCGCCAAGTCTGTTCTTCAAATTTTCCCTTAAGGAAGCTCTACTCTTAGTATAACCAGACTACTCACTGTATTATAAGCCTAGCACTTGTTCTCAATACTTCTCTACTAAGTAAGCACTCTCGTACTAAGTAAAGCACTACATCTACTTACCACCCCTGTGAATACCCACTTCCCTTAAAGGTATAACACTCCCTTATACTGTTCTAGCATGTCGAGTGGTAGATTACTGGCGTCGTCTCCAGTTCAGCTGGTCAATCTGGGCATCTTGAGACAATGCTACAATTGTCTCATGTACACAGACAACCCTCTCCTCCTCCCAACAAACACAAATACATGTGAGAGATGCAACTATATAGCCAAACTGGAGGCTGAACTCTCTCAACTCAGGGCTGGCATGACCAGACAGGAGGAGATGGCAACCACACACACAACAATCCCAGTCCCACATTGACCTACCACAACTGCAAACCAAACACATAAAAACACAAAGACATACTTGGAGGCTCTAATAAAAAAACTTACCAAAACAACAGAGGCTCCCAAAGCAGACATCCAAAAATCCACCACCTCAAAACAAAACACATGCAACACATACTTCAATAAATCAGTGTGTCAACCAATCACAGCCCTTAAGGCCAAACACCTTGCCTGATATACTAGTAATAGGTGACTCCATAGTCAGACACACTGATGTCCCGCTGAACAAGGAGAAGGTGACTGAGCTGTCTATCGGGAGCTAGGATCTGCCACATAACACACGCACTCAGGTCACTCCAAAGCAAGTACAAATATGACTCCATCATTGTCCATGCTGGTGTGAATGACCTGAGACGTACCTCCCTGGACTACATGAAAAGTGACATAGAGGAGCTGTCCGATTATGTAGCCCAGGCTGGCATGACCCTGACCCTGAGCAGCATCTTGCCCTCACCAAGAATGATACCACAATACAAAGACAAGATGATCAGCATTAACAATTGCTCAAGTACTGGTGTCATTCTAAGGGGATCCAATGTCTGTCTGCCTGGGATGATATGTTGGACAAGCCACGCTGCTTCGCAAGGGATGGCTTACACCTGTCACCACTGGGCTTCCGGATATTGGCTAAGGCTCTTGCCACCCCATAGTGCCTTTTTTGGGCAAGGCTCAAAAGACAAACCCACCTCCTTAGAAAACAAAAATGGAGAAAAACTAAGGGTAATGCTGCTCAATGCCAGAAGTCTAAATCTCAAGATGCAGGCACTTGATGCACTCCTCAGCATGGAGAACATAGACGTTTGTGCAGTAACTGAAATCTGGTTCAAGGCTCCTGAGAGCACCCCAGCACTACCAGGCTATGCCTCGTATCATGCTTTTCAGCCCCAAAACCCGGGCCGAACCACAAAGGGAGGGGGATTGTCCATATTCATAAAGGACACCCACACCTCCAGGTTAGTAGCAACACATGAAGCATCAGAGACCATACAGGTGCAACTAACCATAGGCAAAACTGCTATACAACTGGTAGCATGTTACAGACCACCCTCCCAATCTCAAGTACCCCACTCAGCCTTCCTGAAGACATTGGAGGATATGAATGTATCACAAAATACCATCATACTGGGAGGCTTCAACTACCCAAACATAGATTGGGTACATTATTCTAGCCCTAATACACTAGCCCAAAGGTTCCTGGAATTTATAAATTCAAATGCACTGGAACAACTAGTCACCTCTCCCACTAGGGGAGATAATATACTAGACCTGATCATCGCAAACATGGGGACAAAATGCTCCACACTGGAAGTATACCCCTCACTAGTGAGAGCTGACCAAAAACTAATCACCCTGGATATACATATCCCACCTCCACCCCCAGCACAAAAGACCACAGTGAAAAACTTCTCAAAAGCAGACTTCACTCTTCTTAAGACTGAGATGGTATCCTTTAAGCCCACTGTGCCAGTGGATACCACATCCCACAATGCCGAATCCTTCACAAATGCTTTCTATGGACATCTCCAAGAATGCATGGATCATGCAATCCCAAACAAATCCAAGTCCCTCTCCACCAAATGTAAGCGTCCTGTCTGGTGGACCTCAGCCATAAACAAATTGTATAACAAAAGAAGGAAGCTACTGCACGTCAGAGCGAAATCCCATGAAGGGAAGACATCTCTGATCAACATTAGCAGAAAACTACGTTCTCTCATAAAAACATCCAAGGCAAACTTTGAGAGAAAAATCGCTAAGGACACTAAAGATAACCACAAAGCCGCCTTCCGCTATGTTAGAAACCTGGGCAGAAACCCTCAGATATGCTCAGAGTTGGTTCACAACAACAAAAAATACACTGAACCCACAGATATTGCTAACATTCTGGCTGACAGGTTCAGTGCAAATTTCTCACCTCCTTCACCCCCAAAAGAAGAAATACTTATCTCAGCTGAATGTAATCTCCCTGTCACCTTAGATGTCCAAGTGAGAACCGCCCTAAACAAAGCAAAAAACACAGCATCAATGGGACCTGACTGTATCCCGGGGTGCGTGTTACGTGAACTCCAAGAGGAGCTAAACCCACACATAAAAATGCTATTTAACCTTAGCCTTACTTCGGGATATGTACATGAACACTGGCGTACAGCAACAGTGGTCCCACTCCACAAGGGGGGTGCCTCTACAGACCCTGGAAACTACCGCCCCATAAGCTTGACTAGCCTGGTCTGCAAAGCTATGGAAAGAATCATTATGGAACTCTTAAACGGAGACATAGGGGACCTACAGATGCTTGACCCCACCCAGTTCGGCTTTGTAAAGGGCAGATCCTGCCTTTTAAACCTGGTTGACTTTTTCGAAACAGTCACTAGAGCCATTGATGAGGGCAAAGCAGTCCATACAGCATACCTGGACTTGGCTAAGGCCTTCCACACAATACCCCACTCAGGCATCAAAGATAAGCTAAACAGCTTAAAAGTAAACCCTTATGTCACTAGATGGGTTGCAAACTGGCTAAAGGACAGAACCCATAAAGTTAAAATCACTGGAGCAATGTCAGACTCAAAGCCAGTCACAAGTGGTGTCCCACAGGGATCTGTCCTGGGACCCCTCTTGTTCGGCATTTATTTCTCAGATGTTAAAGCAAACATGGGAGGGCTGTGGCTGACAAAGTTCGCCGATGACTGCAAACTAGGCGCCATAGTCGATACACCAGCAGATACACACATCCTACAAAAAGGCCTCACTGAAACGGACAACTGGTGCCGTAGTCACGGCCTTAAACTAAATGCCAAAAAATGTATAGTCATCCCTTTTGGTAAAAACAAAGTACCCACAAATTATTACATAGACAGCAACCTACTGAGTACGGAAAAAGTAATCTGAGACCTAGGGACCCAAGTAGACAGCGACCTCTCATTTGACACCCACGTTGCCAAAGTGGTTAGAAAAACATTCTACCTTGCACACCTCATCATGAAGGGTTTCACATCCAGATCCAAGGATGTCATTGAACCCCTATATTCCTCCCTCATCAGACCCATGATTGAGTACAATGCCCCATTTGGTATGTACCTCACCCGGCACTTGCAACAGCTGGAGAGACCACAAAAGTACCTCGCCAAAAGGATCAAGGGTCTCCAACATATGTCTTATTCTGCCAGACTAAAGAAACTTCAGCTCTATTCAGTAGCATACCGCCTGCTCAGAGGTGATCCCTGCCTGACGTACAAGGCCATGTCCAATCAGGATCTGATGGACATGCTCCACCTCAAAAAATCCAAATCCATCAGGACCACGAGAGCTAAAGACTTAAACTTCGGCACAAGTATGAATAGGACATGCTGGAGGGATAGATTCATAACCCAGAGGCTTCCCATGCTTTGGAACAGGATCCCAGTTCGTATTAGGCAGAGCCCCTCACTGACTCTCTTCAAGAAATCTTGATGAGTGGATGGGAGATCGTACGTTTACCCCAGGGGTCACATCTGTGTCCCTGCTAGACAGGGGCACAGTAAACTAATTCTGTTATATAAGGGGACCTTCACTGTGTCACTACTAGACAGAGGCACAGTATTCTAGATTTATTCTGTACATTTTTGTGCCATTTCATGGGGTGGCAAAAGCCACATCACTATGGCTAGGCTTACAAATGCCCCAGGGCAGATAGCCTAGTGCTATACTGTGAAACTAAACAAGGATCCCTGGCTTACGCCACCCAAAAAAGTTATTTTCCTGTGCCACTGTCGAGCAGAGACATAGAAGTGATCCCCGTAGTGTTGATGTATTTCCGATTTCCCATCCACTCATCAAGATGTTTCTTGAAGAGTGCTAATGAAGAACTTTGCTTGACATAGATGGGTAGCCTGTTCCAGAGTATGGGAAGTCTCTGGGACAAGAATCTGTCCCTCCAGCATGTCATATTTATTGTGGTGACAAGGTTTAGGTCCCTAGAGCGTGTAGCTCGGATGGATTGGGATTTCTTTAGGTGTAGCATGTCCAACAGCTCTCGGTTTGACATAGCTTTATATGTTGGGCAGAGATCACCTCGGAGTAGGCAATATGCTAGGAATAAAGATGGAGTTTTTTGAGGCGGTCAGTGTAAGACATTTGAGGCCATTAATTCTCTTTGTGAGGTACTTCTGTGACCTTTCCAGTAGCTGCAGATGTCTTGTGAGGTACATTCCAAAAGGGGTGTTGTGGTCTAATGAGTGTCGAGTAGAGGGGAACAATGACCTCTTTTTTTTTTCCTGGATGAGAACCCTTTATGATGAGATGTGCCACGTAGAAGGACTTCCTGACTACTGTGGCGATGTGACTATCAAAGGAGACTACTGTCTACCTGGTTCCCAAGGTCTCTCATCATGGATTCGGTGTTAAGTAGATTGCTGCCTATGTAGTGGTTCATGGGTACAGAGTTTTTACCAAAGGGGATGACACTGCACTATTTGGCATTGAGCTTGAGGCCATGGCTCTGACACCAGGCATCTGTCTCAGCGAGGCCCTTCTGTAGGATGTCCACATCATTTGGGGAGTTGACCATGGCTCCTAGTTTGCAGTCATCTATGAACTTCGTTAGCCAGAGGCCTTCTGTGTCAGCCTCTACTTCAGAGAAGTAGATACCAAAACAGAAGAGGTCCCAGGACGGAACCCTGTGGTACTCCACTTGTCACTGCTTTGAGGTCAGATTTGGAGTCTGCAACTTTTGCAACTTTTACAGTGTGTGTTCTATCAGTGAGCCAGTTGGCAACTCATCTTGTGACGTAGGGATTTATACTTAGTTTAGTGAGTTTAGCTATAATTCCAGAATGGGGGATGGTGTCTAAAGCCTTGGCGAGGTCAAGATAGGCTGTGTGAACCACCTTAACCTCATCTACGGCTTTGGTGACTGCCTTAAAGAAGTCGATCAGGTTCAGGAGGCATGATCTGCCTTTGACAAACCCGAACTGGGTAGTATCCAGAGTTTGGAGGTTACCAGTGTCTTTATGAGTTCCATGACCATACAGACCAGGCTTGTCAGGCTAATACGCGATAGTTCCCGGAATCAGTGGTGGTTCCCCCTTTGTTGCTGTGTGCCATTCAGTGGGCACAAAGCCTGATGCGAGGCTATTCTTGAACATGGTGCTTAAGTGGGGAGCCAGTTCGTTCTGTAGTTTGTGTAAAACTCAGCCTGGGTTGTTGTCCGGTCCCATGGATGCTGTGTTTTTTGGCTTTGGAGAGTGCAGCTTTTACCTGCGTAGTTGTGATTACAGGGACTCTGCATTCTTCCTTTATTGATATGGGTCCTTTAGGGGGTGAATGGGGGGTAAAGTTAACACCCTTTAGGGGGTGAGGGGGGGTAAAGTTAGCACCCTTCAGGTGGTGAGGGGGTCAAGTTAGCACTGAACCTATCTGCCAGGATGTTGGCATTATCAGTTGTTTCTGTAATTTTCATTCCTTTGTGCTGTAACTCGGAGCAGATCTGGGTGTTGCCATCAAGATTCTTGACACAGCTATAGAATATTTTGTGGTTGTCCTTGGAATTAGTGGCGATTTTGTTTTCGTAGCTAGCTTTGGAGGATCTTATAAGGGATCTCTGCTTCTTACTGAGGCTGACCAGGGAGCTCCTCCACTCATGGGATTTTACTCTCTTTTGCAACAGTTTCTTCCTTCTGTTGTACAGTTTGTTTATGGCAGGGGACCACCAGATTGGCTTCCTTTTTTAATGCATATTATGCAGGTACTCCCTCATTTTCTCTCTAGCCCTGGGCAGTTGTCCCTCTTGTTCTGTGAGATTCCCCTTGTTCTGCAGTACTTTAACTGCTCCTCTTTTACTTCTTAACCATATCTTTCTTTTAGTTCTACCCTATTTTTAAACTCCACTTTCATTTTGTCTTGCTCACTAGCTGCAACCTCTGAAGAACTTTGTTTTCCCTAATAAACCTCAAATTCCACTACACATTTTTAAATTCCTTTTTTAACAGATAGGTGGGGAAGCACCAATATCTTATTTTTACTTCATTACCCTTCATGTTTATCTTGGTTATTATTGGCGCATTATTTGAAATAGTTATTGGATGTGTGTCAAATCTCTGAAATGCACTTTGTTGCTGGGAAGTATAATTTCTGTCTAGTCTAGTCCAGTAATTGTACCTTGGGGAGTAATACATAAATTCTCTCCAATTTCCTTTTTATTTATATTCATGAGTGAAACTGTCACTTTGGGTAAAATTTAGTTGCTGGCTAGTAAGTACACTGCCTGGATGCCAGCAAAGAAGAAATTTAGAGAACCTGAAAGAAAATCAACCAGAAAATGTGAAGTGAAAACCCTGGCTGGGAAGAATCCTGCAGGTGGTCTGCAAAAAAAGTAGTTTGAGCTTCAGCTTTCGTACAAGAGATGGAGTCCAGTGGCTTTGAGAAAAAAATAAATGTACCCAGTGGTGATTTAAAATAAACAAAACAAGGGTGGGAGGGTGGCCTAATGGTTAAGGTGTTTACCTTACAAACACAAGGTGCAGGATTTGAATCTCACAAGGGATAATTGGCTAGGCTTAAAATGGCTCCCAAGGGCAGTTAGCTTAGTACTAATCTGTCTGTCTATGATGGAATATGTCAACCTAAATAACAGGCAGGAAAAATAGAAGAAATTTTAGCTTGCTATTCAGATCAACTGTTACAACTGCAAAATCAGGTTTTTCAGGAAGAGATGTATCAGACCATTTTGAGACAGTTTAAGGTCTTTTCAGGATGTAAAATTAATGAAGATGAAACAAAGTCTATAACCGTAAATTATGTACCCACTCATGACTTGGTTCAGCAATACCCAGATTTATGGGGTCTTGTTAAGATTTAGAAGTATAGATTAAAAAAGCGTCTGTTATGGCAGCTAAAGATATGTGAAAAGATTATAACAAAACAAAAAAAACAACAGAAATCGGAAGCTCTTTTTTTATAGATATGGATAGTTAAGATACAAGCTGTGAAAATGTATTTAGTATCCCTTTTTTAGTTTTGTATATAGATCAGGCATTTTTTTATCATCCAGAGGAGAAGTTGTGGACAGTAATTAATCAAGAGTTGAAAAAAAATACCTAGGAGAGAGAGAGAGTTAACTAGGGATAAATTGATCCTCTCAATAGAAGGAGGCTTAGGATTGTCTGATTTCAAGGGATATTTTAGAACTGGACAGTTAAGGCTTGTATACATAACACAAGTGGAACATTATAATTCAAAATGGAAAAGGATGATGAAATGGGGGGTAAAGAAATAAGGAGAGTGTGCGATTTTGGATGCAGATCTGTTTAAGGAGAATAATAACCACCATACAAAATTTTATATTCAGAAAAGTTGCAGAAAGTATTCCAAGAACTAAACCAACAGATGAATGGAGACTGGTGATTTTGCCAATAAGGATGACTGCAAATGGGTATACAGAAAGTAGTACTAGGCTAACTGCCCTTGTGAGACATTGATAAGCCTAGCTAATTATCCCTTGTGAGATTCAAACCCTGCACCTTGTGTTTGTAAGGCAAACACCTTAGCCATTAGGCCACCCTGTTTACTTTATACAGAAAGTAGATGAGGAGGCTGGAATTTACTGGGGAAAACTGGAAAGGAAATCGAGGTATTCAGAGTGAATAACTAGAGAGGGAAAGGTAGTAGATTGGGATGAGTCAAGAAGAAGATGATGATTGGACTACAGGTTAGAGACTGCTTTCTGTATAGGGAATAGATATTGGAGTATACACAAAGAGAAAGGGGTAGAGGAGCAGCCTCTGTGAAAGCCCTGCTCTGGTAGAGTTTTTGGTCAAATCTAGACCAACAGCTGCTGTTAAAGGGAAAAAGTAGTAGGGCATGTATAGTGTTGCATGGTAACTACAAGGCTCATTTAGAGGAGGTTGATAATGATTGGGGAGAGACTGGAAAAGCAATTTACAAGGGGACAATGGGAGAGCATATATATGGCTCCCAAGTATGAAACAAAGTCCTGAATGTTTAGGATTTTACCTGTGAGGTTTGGATATGTATTTTTATACCCCCAACAGAATGAAAATAATTTTTCTTCAGGTAGATGGCAAATGTTGGAGGTGTGATGGGGAAGAAGGAGGTAATTCGAAACATTTTGTTTTTTTTTGGGGGGGGTGTAGGGAATGTTTTAGATATGCTAATTCATTAGAGTACTCTGTCAGAACTATCATTGGGGGAGCAAATGGCTGTAACTAATAAAGAAATTATTATTCTGAGTTGGGACACGGGCCTTAACTTGTGTTGGCTGCCAAAAAAAAAGCAAAACTAAAAAATGGAAATCAACATTTGTATCAACTGTATTTGAAATATTGAATGTTGTAAATGAATTGGAAGAGGGATAGTTGGAAAAAGGAAGGAACAAATTATATAGAAATAAATGGAGTTGTGGGAACAATGCATTCAGAATAATGATCAGGAGGAATGAGGTTTAAGGGAAAGTAGAACTTGAATTATTTACGTAATGCTGCTATTGTATAAATAAAGGAAAAAAAACAATGTATGTAAATGAAAAAAAAAATGATGTATGTGTGCCTTTGTCTTGAGTGATACTTTAGTAAGGTTTACTCTCAGAATGTGGAACAGCACTTGATGTGAAACTGGTATTGTCGAATGTGTGTTTCCCAGTTTCCATAATGTTGATCTGGAAATGTTTGAATCCACATTAGCGAATGGTAGTGTACAGTCACTGATATAAGATCGACATTCTGATTGAAGCTCGCACTACACTGGGGATCGGGAAATTTACCCTTTTCCTCACTGTATTGTGATGTCAGAGTTGGAATATATAATGTATATGCAGGGGGTATGGGGGGTCCAGGGGGGCTTAACCCCTTGCAAAACCATAAAACATGTGCTTTGCTTTATACTTAAAATTTCCATGGCAGTTTCACAACAACAGCTGAGGGTTTGATGTCACGTCCTCAAAATTCGAATAATTTCAAATGCAGACGTCAAGGTGATTATTTCCAAAATTCTGTTAAAGCGACATTATCATATTCTACAATGATATTCTGCAAAATAATTAGAATTTGTTGAAAATTTCACCATTTTGACAGTAAACCCTTTAATAAAGTTGTTTAAAAGAACCATTTCAAAAAGTTAGGAGACAGTGTGTGAGAGAGAACCTGATATTTTCTTATGTATCAGAGAAACTGGAATGAAACAGTCTGTATTAAGTTAATGAAAGCAAAAAAATATGCGGCTGGACTGGTGTTCCACAGCAAGATTTGTTAATTGAAGGGGCATGCTGAATGTATGCTCTAAACCTGATCTTGAGAAAACAGCATGATCTACATTAGTAAAGGTGGAATCCTACCAGCAGAAAGTTTATCCTGAGAGAAGTGTGACAGAAAGGAAAATTATTAAAAATTGGAAACAGCAGATTTGTTTATGGAAAATGATTATTCCCTGCACACCAGACTGAAAAGAAGCTAATTTATCCCAGCAATCGGGTAATGTCAAGAGGCACATTTGAGATTCTGTATACAGTTCTCTTCACAATATTTTTTTTTTCCTGGAGGGTCAGAGACTTTTTTTTATGCAGAACACACTAAGGAAGAAATGAAAATAAACTATAAGCATGCTGAAAATCTACAAGCAACCTTAATGCTTTACTGCTCAATGCTAAGTCTAAACAAAAAAACTCCACACCCTTCAAACCCTCCTTACTCTGGAGAATATAGATATATGCCATGACTGAGATTTGGCGTAAAGCTGCAGAAAGTATTCCGGAAATGCATGGCTACAGTGAAATAAATGAACAGTACCTTCCACACTTCTAGTCCAACAGTAGCACAGACAATGCCAAAGTTGGAGGTGTTGCAATCTACGTTGGCAACAAACGTAGCACTAGGTTGGTTAAGTGGAATGATGTCATGGAGCCCATCCATGTGCAAGCCACCATAGAGGAGGTCCCTCACCATGTCATGGCTAGCTACAGGTTACCACGTATGTTCGCAGAGTCTGACAGCTCTTAACTAAACCTAGTAGATGCAAACCAAGCACCCAGTCATGGGTGACTTTAACTACTCCTCTGTAGACTGGGAAACTTACAATGTGTCTAACTCCCAGGCAGAATGATTCTTGGGTTTTATTAACGTTAACAGCCTGGAACAGATAGTGCACCTCTCCAACCAGAAGATCAAACATACCTGATGCGCTTCTCACCAAAATAGGGTAACGTTGCACCTCCACCCCGTGTCATGTCTTCAGTAGTGAGGTCCGATCACAAAGCTAGCTCATTAGAAGTAAAAAGCCCAGAAAATCCAGTTTAACCAGTAACCGGAGCTATTCAGAGGCAGGCTACATCCTATTAATTGACCGTTTGTCAAAATTCATGGCTCCCCCAACCGCACGACCATAGACATTTATGCAGAATTATTTATAAAGTCCCTTTACAAATATATGATTGGCTGCATATAGGCTGCTGTACCTACCAGAAATGAACTAAAAACAAACCCCTCTGGAATCTTCACCTAAACAGAATATATTTATAAGAGGAGAAAACTCCTGGTCAAAATCAGGAAGAGCAACTCCCTTGAAGAGTGCTGTTTTATTTATTCAGTTTTGTTTATTGGGAAAGTCCGACTGGGTCAGAAGTACCCATTTTCATCTGAGGCCCGGGGAGAAAAGCTCCAGATACAGTAAACTGCATAAGCAAAGAAGAGTAAGATATTCATAGAAATGGAAAAAATATGAACATTTACATAACATGTTACAGGAATGTAGCTTACTATGAACATTATGTTAAGTCATTAAGATGTAATGTACAGGGAGGGGGGAAAAAGAAACAGTTGATGGTAAAGGAATAAGAGGAGTGTGGAGAGAGAAGAGATAAATTATTAACAGTAGAGGAATGTAGTGATGAGAGGAATATATTGATAAGAGGGGGAATAGTGAAGTCTGAGATAAGCAAATGGATTATGATATAGGGTAAAATATTAATGATGTGCAGGAAATGTGGGTGGAGGTGAGAAGGGTGGAAGAAGCGGATATGAAATATTTTTGAACCAAATGTTGGAGCAGATTGATAGCATGAAATACTGATCTAAAGGAAGCTATGACTACTTTGGTAGGAAATGGAAAGGTAGATAATGATTTTGATGAGAGGGTTCAGCATAGGTTGTGTATCTTGTTCATGTGATAATCTATCAGGATCACTTACTCATCTAAACAAGAAGCTAAGAGGTCTAAGCAAGTTCCTCACCAACTACGAGATCAGGATAGCCTTGCAGGCTAATAAAAAGCAGAAGGCCTTCAGCTGTGTCTGGAACCTTGGAGGTAATGCACAGTAGTGTGCTAAACCGGTGGTGAATGGCACCACCATCACCAATCAGGGTGGCATAACAAATCTACTGGCTGATGAATTCAGCTCAAACTATACCCCCACTCCCCCTGCTCCACCATTGAAATTCTCTCCAGAATATTCTCTTCAGAATATTTCCCCCAACTATCAGCAGGGACCAGGTGGTGGCAGCAATCACTAAATCTAAGAACACTGTCTTCATAGGTCCTGACAGCATCCCTGGTTTCCTTTTGAACGGTCTAAAACCTGACCTGTCAGGACCACTTGAGGCACTCTTTAACTACAGCATTGAAACGGGCCATGTTCCAAGTGAATGGAGGACCACAACTGTCCTTTACCTCCACAGGGCTAGACCATTAACTGACCCAGGGAAGTACAGACCCATCAGTGTAACAAGCTTAATATGCAGACCCATGGAACAAAATGTCATGAAAATGATAAACAAGAACAGTGGCAATCTACTGACACTTGACCCATCCCAAGTTGGATTTGTTAAAGGAAGGCCATGCCTACTTGGCAGACTTCTTTGAGACTGTCACCAAGGCAGTGGATGAGGGTAAAACCAGGCATACTTCTTTCCTGACCTGTCGAAACAATTTGATGCAATACCTCTCTCTGGCAGTTTTTGACAAGCTCTCTGAGCTAGGTGTAAATCCTTACATAACTAGCTGGATTGCTGGCTGGTTCAGACAGTACCCAAGAAGTCAGGATCATTGAGACCACTTCGACCAAGACACCAGTCGATAGCTGAGTGCCTCGGGCTCTGTGCTGGGCCCTCTCCTGTTTGGCATCTATTTCTCGGAAGTTGAGGCTAATATTCAAGGCCTCCAGCTCACCAAGTTCACAGACGACTAACTTGGAAGCTATTATAGATTTCCCCCAAGACACCAACATCTTGCAGTTGGGTTTAACGCAGACAAATGACTGGTGCAAATTCCATGGCCTAAAACTAATTGCCAAATAATGCATTATAGTGCCCTTTGGAAACTGTCAACCCAATGTAAGAGCATTTTATCAATGGAGTAATTAAGAGTTGACTCAGTAATAAGGGATCTGGGAATGTATGTAGACAGCAGTCTGGCCTTTGACAAACGTGTAGCTAAATGCCTATGGGGACAAATATTGTTGATTTGGGGCAATTGCTCTTGTCTGAAGGGTTAAGCTTCATTTGTTGAAAATGTACATAGTTTTGAGTGTTTGTTCTAAGTTAATAGGGGATGGAGTTGTTCTTAAAATGCTTTTAATTTTTTTTCAGGGTTTTCATTTGAAAAAATGTAACATAGCTTCAAGTGGAGATGAGAAGAAACTGTATGCCAGTGTGTGTATGTAAGCCAAAAGTTGGAAATTGTCATTAAAAAAAAAAAACACAACTGTAATGTAAAATAGGTAGGAGCAGTTGCTTTTTAACTTAATGGCAACTCTGTCTACACTGTCTTGGAATGTAAATGACCTTACAGGTACAGACAAAAAGGAGAAAGCACTGAAATATATTAAGAAATTTAGATTGCAAATGACATTGCTGCGGGAGACACATTTGGGAAGAAATGAGCATGTGAATTTGACAAAAAAGGGATTTTAGGATGAATATTCATCAGAATATCAGGGACAAAGGAAAATGGGAATAATACTGATTTGCTAGAAGGGTTCCAATAGTGATAGAAAAGTAAAGAAGACAATAATGGTATATTGCAGTAGCAAGGGAATATTGCCAAGGGAGGAGGATTATACTAGTATTTATTTATATGCCACTAAAAACTATTAACAGAGCTTAAGAACATTTTGGGGAAAAATTATCTTTCATCAAGAAATATAGCTTTTAGGTGTGAACTGTGACTTCATTTGCAATAATGATATATGGGGGGGGGGTAGATATGAAAATATAATAAAGGTACATTTCTGAAGAAGTTTGACAATATTTGGTATGGAATTATGAAATCAGTAGTAGGAACTCAGACATAATTTGCATATTACTCCCTCCCCAAGGTACAGTAACTGGACTAGACTGGATAAATTGTGTATTTCACAGGAGCATGTGCACTTAATTGAAAAAAAAATTGACACCCAGCAAATAACTATTTTACATCTTGAACAGATTAAAATGTATGGTAATGAAATAAAAATGAGACACTGGCACTTTCCCACCTAACTGTTAAAAAGAGAGGAATTTCTTCAGAAAGAATAGCTAGTATGTGGGATAAAATGAAAATTGAGTTGAAAAACAGGAGAGGGAGAGATGGTTAAAAATTAGAGGTGCTGATTAAGGCTAAAGTATTGCAGAATAAGGGGAAATCTCACAGAACAAGAAGAGGAACAACTGCAGAGTGCTAAAGGGAAAATAAGGGAGTATTTGGATAATATGCATGTGTTTAGAAAGATTTCTAGCGACTACTGTTGATAATCACTCCAGCACACCAAAATGTTTAACACAATGATGTGGATAACAGAAGGTAGAAAGGGTTGTTGCCAAACTTATGGAGCCCACCACTTGAAATATAACCAGAGATCTTATAGCAATATTAGAGATATTTCAGAAATTTTATGAACATTTGTGTAAAGCTGAGGAATTTAGAAACCAAGAAAGAGCACAAATAGAAATATTAATGGAAGACAATTATGCCAAGGTTAAAGGAAGTTTAGGCTCAACAAGTAATGGTTACGATAGGGAAGAGATGATAGAAAAATAGCCTTGTATAATTGGCAGGCAAGTCTCCAAGAACAGATGGTATTCCTGTGGAAGTTTGGTAGTTAGGAGGGAAGAAAATGATTAAGATCTGGAAGATTTTGTTTAATATTTGTTTAATATTATTTTAAAAGGAGGGGAACTGCCAACATTTTTGAAGAAGGCTGTGGTGGCTGTATTAACCTAAGATGGTGATGCCCCCATCTGAGCAGGATACATATGTATAGGTTTTAATTTTAAACCACCATGATTTTGAAGTGTTTGACTTTACTAGCCAAAAGAAGGGCACAGCTGTTGCCAAAATTGATAGATATGCATCAGTGTGGTTTTGTGTAGGGGAGGCAAACATTTGACAACATTACTAGAAAAATGATGATCCAGAGGGAAGCAAAATGTCAGAAAGTACTGCTGTTCTTAATGGATTTGATACAGATAAAGCATTTGGCAGAATAAGCTGGGGTTTTGAGTAGGTCAGTGGTAGCATTAGCATTCCCTGATATAATAATACTTAAAATTAGGAGGATATATGAAGGATCAGAGACAGGATTCCTCTCAGATATGTTGTGTTTGAGTATTGAAACCAGAAAAGAGGAATGTCCTCTCTTCTCTTTATTTGCTTTATGTCTAGAGCAATTGGCAATGAAAACGGGGGACTTTGGAAATATAAATATTTAATTGGTATGGTAATTGAGGAAAGTTGTCTTTTATTTGCAGATGGTATTATTTTGTATTAGTTAAAAACATAACATGACATTTTGGGTGTTGTGAAACTATTTAAAACCGTTTCATGTCTCTTCAGAATGTAAAATTAATGAAGATAATTTACAGCTATAGTCTTCTGTTTTTTTTTTTTGTACCCACACACACATTGGTTCAGCAGTACACCTATTCATGGAGACAGAGTAAGATAAAGTATTTAGGAGTGTGGATTAAAAAAAAAGACATCTGATATGAATATGTGAGGGGAGACTCAAGGAGACTCAACAAAAGACAATACAAAAACTGAGGAACTGGACGCTATTGTTTATGGATAACAACATACAACCTGTTAAAATGTTTTGATCCCTTTAGTTTGATATATAGGTCAGACATATTTTTATCAACCAGAGAAGTTGTGGACAAAAATTAATGGAAGAGTTGAAGGAATTTATCTTTTAGGGGAATAGGGAAGAGTCAACTGGGATATGCTGATCTTCCCAATATAACTGGGTAGTTTAGGTTTTTCTGATCTGAAGGGATATTTTAGAGCTGTGCTGTTAAGGCGCTTATATATATATATATATATATATATATATATATATATATATATATATATATATATATATATATGTATGTGTGTGTGTGTGTGTATATATGTGTGTGTGTGTGTATGTATATATATATATATATATATATATATATATATATATATATATAATGTATATGTGTATATATATATATATATATATATATATATATATATATATATATATATATATATATATATATATATATATATATATATTTGTTGTGTCTTTCAGCTTTTCCCGGGTAGTGGTCGCCACAGCGGAACTCCGGTCCGCTAATGATTGGCAGTTGATTTTTACATACCGAGTTGCCAGCTCTGCAGCACACAACGAAGGTACGCCCATTCACGCATGTCTCCACGCAGATTTTATATATATATACAAACACAAGCAGGAGGTTATATTTCACAGTGGAAAAAAGGAGTTGATGAAGTGGGAGGGGGGGTGTTTCAAGAAATAAGTAGAGTGTGGGGTTTTGAATACAGATCCTTGTGGAGAATAATAACCATACAAAATATTCTGTTCATAAAGTTCTAGAAAGTATTCCAAGGATTAAGCTAACACAGGAATGAGGAAAGGAAAATATGACCCTATGGATAACCACACGTAAGGGTACACATAATTCCAGAGCCCTTTTGCATATTTACTGGAGAAAACTGGCAAAGACGCCAAGATATTTTGAACAAATAAATAGAAAGGGAAATGTAATAGAGTGGGGTGAGGTCAAGAAGAAGTTTGGACTTCAGTTTAATGACTGCCTTCCCTACCAAGGATTGATATCAGAGTATAGACAACGTGAGAGGGGTAGTGGAGCCCTAAGTGGAACAGAAGTGCTCTGTTAGAGCTTTTAGTAGAATGTAGAACAGAAGCTGGGTGAAAAGAGTTTTAATTAACAGGACTTATAAAATATTGCATGATAACTATAAGAATCAATCAGGGGAGGTTAGAAAAGATTGGGAGAGAGTCTGGAAAAGCAATGTAGGTAACAATGGGAAGACGTGTGTATGCCTCCCAGGTATGCAGCAAAGTCAATAGGGTTTAGGAATTTTGCTTGGAAGTGTTTGCTTAAGTATTTTTATACCCCAAGATGACTTCAAAATACTCTTCTCCTCAGGTAGATAATGTTGGAGATATGATAATGTTGGAGATATGATGGGGAAGAAAGAAGTAGCTGGTAACATGTTTTTTGGGAGTGCAATGAGCTGTCAGATTTTTTTTTTTCTGTTAATGTGTTTGTAGCTCTAGTGATTTTAATAAAGGTGTTTAAAAAGGTATTTTGTGGAAAACTAGATAAATTAGAGAGGTTTAAAGAGAGTCTGGATACAAAATTGCATATTTGGTTTACAAATTGACAGGGCAAGAGTGGGCTGCGTTACATGGAGTTGAGATCTGCAAGTCTGAAACACAGTAGTATTGGCGAGGAGTGAACTGTGTGAAAGTTGGTTTGACAAAATAGGGTTATTGTCCTAAAAGTGGTTCTCTGTTAACCAGCCTCTTGCATATTATTGAATAGGGGATTAGCCTGAAGTTATGCAGGTCATAATGTGCACTGACGAAGATTTGTTCAGGTGTAGTTGGAGGCAAGTTTTAAACTTTTGAAGGCTCTCAGTGAGTTTCAGTGGAAAAGAAATGTTTTTCTACATTTGATGAAAGTTTTTAGTGAAGGGCATCACCATCTTTATTGTTTGAATTTAGTGGACAGAAGGAATTTCTTTGGAACAAAGGACTTTATTAATGAGTACAACTGAATGTTTTTTAAGGGTCTATATTCGATCACCGAACGCTTAAAAAAGCGAATGGTGATTGATCAAACTTATATAAGTGAAAGCTTAAAATATCAAAGCAACAGAAACCCGATTTTTTTCCTAGGCAAAGAATTTGGTTTTCCATTTCTTTTGCTTCAGTATTTTCAGTGCTGTGGTGGAAAGTTACGGGTCGGGTTCAGGTAAGTGTGTGATTGTGTGGATGTGAGTGTTAGGGTGGATTAGGTCAGTTAGGGTTAGGGCGTGGGTTAGGTATGTGTGCGATTGTGTGGACATGATGGTTAGGGCGGGTTAGATGAGTTAGGGTTAGGGAGCGGGTGAGGTGAGTGTGCGATAGTGACGGACCTTAGGGTTAGGGTTTGGGTTAAAGTAAGTGGATAGTTAGTGGTGTGTGTATAGTCTAGTGTAGGGTTAGGTGTCAGATTTTAGGTGCATGTGTGTGGATTGCTGTTTGTTTGGTGTGCTTGTGTTGTGTGTGTCTGTGTGTGTGTTTTGGAACAGCAAATTATTATTACCCCCCCCCCCCAGGAAAAATATCGCTGTTCTGACAGTTCAAGATTGTAAGCTTTCGCTTACATAGGGTCGATTAATCACAGTTCGCTTTTTTAAGCCTTCTGTGATCTAATATAGACCCTTTTTTAAGAGGGGGCTAAATTTCAGTGTTCTTGGCCCAGTCTTTGACCAGCTCTGGTGCTGTGTCTGCTGAGTGTATGCCCTTTGCCTGTGGTGACTTGATCATAATTCATGACTAAACCGAGGTATGCAATGTGTTGAGGACTAATGTCAGAATGAGTAAATAAAAGAAATAACTTCCTCGCTACCAAAGGTGAATCTTAAAAATATTGCAGCAGGACAGGTTAAAATTCATCAGCAACAGCTATTTAAAACGTAACTTTTATTAACAATAGCAGCTGTTCAAGGTAAAATTCACGTAAAATAAAACTTGAATGGACATCCCTCTCAAACGATAAGCGCTTTCAAATAATCATCAGATCTGATGAAGATTTGAAAGCGCTCATCGTTTGAGAGGGACGTCCATTCAAGTTTTATTTTACATGAAGTTTATCGTGAACAGCTGCTATTGTTAATAAAAGTTACGCTTCAAATAGGTTAAAATTCATCACCAATGGCTATCTTTACTAATGTCAGAATGAAGGTTTGCTAAGCATTGCCTTCTTCACAATAAATGTGCTTTGGATGAACAATTTGCATGATATGAGACTATGGTAACTCCCAGTCATATGAGCATATGGAAACTCCCAGATATGCTCAGAATTAGTTCAAAATGATGTGAAGATTAGTGAACCTACACACATTGCCAACATACTGGCTGACAGGTTCAGTGCAAACTCCCCCCCCCCCCAAAAGGAGAGATATCTATACCAGAGGATTGTAGCCCCCCAAACATCTCCAACGCCCAGGTAAGAACTGCTCTCTCCAAAGCAAAAAACACAGCATCCATGGGACCGGATGGTGTCCCCGGCTGTGTGCTCCACAAACTCAATGAGGAATTAAAGCCGCAGTTAGGACAGCTGTTTAATCTTAGCCTCACCTCAGGATACGTACCCAAGGAGTGGCGACAGCGACTGTGGTCCCACTTCACAAGGGCGGTGCCTCCACCGACCCTGGAAATTACCGTCCCATTAGCTTGACGAGCCTTATCTGCAAAGCCATGGAGAGGATCATAATGGAACTCATAAATAAAGACATAGGGAACTTGCAGACTTTGGATCCAACCCAGTTTGGCTTTGTCAAAGGCAGATCATGCCTTTTAAACTTGGTTGACTTTTCGAGACAGTCACCAAGGCCATTGATGAGGGAAAGGCAGTTCATACAGCCTACCTTGACCTGGCAAAGGCCTTCACACAATACCCCACTCAGGTATCATCGAAAAACTCATCAGCTTGAATGTAAACCCATACATCACAAGATGGGTTGCAAACTGGCTAAGTGACAGAACCCACAGGGTCAGAGTTGCTGGAGCCATGTCAGACTCAAAGCCTGTCACAAGTGGTGTCCCACAGGGCTCAGTCCTGGGTCCACTCTTGTTCGGCATCTACTTTTCTGAAGTACAAGCAAACACAGGAGGGTTATGGCTGACAAAGTTTGCAGATGACTGCAAACTGGCCATAGTCGAAAACACATCTGACACAGATATCCTTCAGAAGGGCCTCACAGAAACGGATAACTGGTGCCAGAGCCATGGCCTAAAGTTAAATGCCAAGAAATGCATAGTCATACCCTTCGGGAAAAACAAGGTTACCCCTAGCTACCATATAGGTGGCAATCCACTGAGCACAGAAGAAGTCATCAGGGATCTGGGGACCCAGGTTGACAGTAGCCTTCGTTTGACACTCATGTTGCTAAAGTAGTTAGGAAAACCTTCTACATTGCCCACCTGATCATGAAGGGATTCACATCTAGATCAAGGGAGGTCATCGTCCCCTGTACTCATCACTCATTAGACCTATGATTGAGTACAATGCCCCATTCGGAATGTATCTGACCCGACACCTGCAGCAGCTGGAAAGGCCCCAAAAGTTCCTCACCAAAAGGATAAAGGGTCTCAAAAATATGTCTTATGCTGCCCGACTGAAAGAACTCCAGCTCTATTCAGTCTCATACCGCTTGCTCAGAGGTGACCTGTGCCTGACATATAAGGCCATGTCAAACCCTGATTTGATGAATATGCTTCACCTCAAAAAATCTAGCTCCCTCAGAACCACAAGGGCGGAGACTTAAACCTTGACACGGTTATTAATAGAACGTGCTGGAGGGACAGATTCATCACCCAGAGACTCCCTATGCTGTGGAACAAAATCCCGGTACATGTGAGGCAGAGCACCTCGCTGGCCTTGTTCAAGAGGAATCTTGACCAATGGATGGGGGATCGCAGATATACCCCAGGGATTACTTCAGTGTCACTGCTTGACAGAGGCACAGCAAAATAATAGGCATAGTTTTATTCAAACTAAAGGGGTGGCGAAAGCCAAATAACTATGGGCTAGGCTTATAATGCCCTTGGGCAGATAGCCTAGTATGAACCTATGAACCTATGAAATAAGGATGTGCTTAATTCCAATGAGAAGTACACTGCATCTCACTCTCCTTAACTGCATTATTTCATGTGGTTGATTATGCATTGTAGTCTAACCAGTCATAGAGATTTTTTTTCTGTGCTGTGTAAAATGATGCACCTATGCTGAGTGCAGCTTTATTGCATACTCCTTTTGTAGACAGAATATCCACTATTTGATAGCGCTTTCACCAGGTTTCATCCATTATGTGTTCTAGCATTCCCAAGATTTGTGGGAGGATCCAGACTCGGGCTGAGTTTAAATATGTGGACTATGTAGAGTTCTTGAATATGGCTTCTGAGATTTTTTGACCACAGGGATTTTGGATCATGGTTATAACCTGCATTACCCTGATCCTCTAGAAACTAAAATTGTGAGTGAGGAGGTCACTGAAAATCCAGTCAGTAAAAACAAAAAAACTTCAGCAAAGCTAGAAGTTCCACCGAGTGACCTCCCAAACCTTTTCTGTCAGAGGCACATGGGATATATGCAAATGATAAATCCACAAAACAGCAACAATGGCAGGACAGCAGCACAAGAAACAGCGGAAAAATAAAAACTTTATTGCTTTGATTGTGACGATTACAACGAACGGATGTCACATTTGTTGGATAGTCCATCCTACTCACCTAGTTCAAGATCTGAGACTAATGGTGCTTACAATACTATTAAGAATAGTATTGAGGAAATGTTCATAGAGGGTAGGATCGATCAGAATACCTATAACTATATGTTTACATCATACTCTAGATTTCCCTACCTGTTCAGTATACCTAAAATACACAAAGACATCCTTAATCCCCAATGCGACCACTAGTTGACAGCAGGGGTTCCCCTAAGTATACATGTGCGAAAGTAGTGGACGCTGTCTTGCAAAAGTATTTAGGAAAGGTTAACCATATATGTAAAGACTCTTGGTCATTTCTTGATAGAATTAATGGTTTAGATTGATTTTGACACTAGATACAACTTTCTTGCCATAGATGTCAAAGGTCTGTATACATGCATTCTGCATGACATTGCCCTGGAATGGAATAGTCAATTTTTAAAACTTAATGGTGGCACTAACAACGAGTTGGCACTTGTCAACGAACTTTTGGATTTGATTCTTGATAATTATTTTATGTTTGCAGACAATTTTTATCTACAGAAAGTCGGGGTTGCAATGGGCTCCCCTTGTGGAGCAAGCGTTGGTAACTCCGTTATGGCCCACTGGGAATATCTGTTTGTGTTCAACAATTGTGCCTACAAGGAAAGATTTATTTTTTACACCCGTTACCTTGACGATATTTTCATACTACTGGACGGTGACAGTACGACCAGTGATAAGGTCATTGAATATTTCAACAAGTCTACACAATTTCTGCAATTTACGTCCACTTTTAACACCGAGGCCATAGCTTATTTAGATATCATGCTAAATAAAGATATATCAATTCAAAAATTTATGGCCAAAATTCATAGAGTACGTATTCCAACTCCCTTTTACATTATTCTAGTTGCCACTCCCGTCACCAGAAGCGGGCTGTAGTTGAAGGACAGCTGGTGAGGGCTGCTCGTATGGTTTCCCTAGACAATGATTTTCATGCTGAATGCTCCTTTTTAAAGAACATGTTTCTCCACCGGAGCTATCCAGATCAAATGGTCAACAACATTATTGATGAAGTCTCAACGAAACGCCTGAGACATATCTATAGACCGATACTTGATAGTGCATATACACAACACCAACACAAGGACACTAATGTCGCAACACAAGGTGCCAACAGACCCCCTGTGTTTAAAACACAAGACCCTTCGTTTATTACAATGTATAATATTAATAGTAAGAACTGTTTTCATATTTTGTGTAAAAACTGGGAAATTTTCAGGAGTGACCCTAACGTTTTCCAAAGGGTAGGTGATCAACCTACGGTAATTTATAGGAAAGCTAAAAAACTTCATTTTTTGAAAAGCCTAAACCGAGTCCAAGTAGGACTGTTGGCATGTATAAATGCCAATCTTGTAGTTTTTTGCCAATACGTTATAGAAGCTAATAGATTCACTGTGCATGACCAACAGTACATCCTGAAGCATAGAGTTAACTGTAATTCCAGGATGATTATTTATTTAGCTCAGTGCCAGTGTTGTTTAGTTTTTTATATTGGCAAAAACGGAGAGACGTCTCCGTGACCGCCTCTATGAGCACATTTATGCTATTAGGAAAAAAAAAAACCTGAAAACGCTTTGGCTAAGCGCATCTGTTCTAACCCTGACCACAGCTTTAAATTTATAGCAATTGATCAGATTTGCCAGACCCCTAGAGGTGGTCCAGTAGGTTTAAAGTTGGAATAATTCGAACTTACTTGGCAGATTAGAGGCATACACTTTGCCTGGTCTGAACGAAGGCTGTTCCATTAGTAGCATATTGAAGCTTAAATGTTTAACAAGATGATATTGTCTAAGTCTATAATTAATTTTCAATTTGATTTCAGTGTCCAGAATTTTGAGCATCTGTGTATATATTTACTTTGTGTTGTGTATCTTTTATAGGAAATGGCTACATCATGCGTTATATTTTGCACTATAGGTGATTTTAGCGGTTGGTTCTCTTTAAATGCTCTTCTTTCTTTAAACGTAGTTTGCTTACCTATATTGTTTGAGTGCTTAATTGTTTTAGTATTTAAGGTCTGTACCATTGGTACTATTTGTCTGATGAAGTTTGTCTATTCTATTCAAACGAAAAGCGGTTTACTTTTTTAAAGTTTTAATTTTTCCGCTGTTTCTTGTGCTGCTGTCCTGCCATTGTTCCTGTTTTATGGATTTATCAGTTTGTTTTTCCGCCTTGTTTCGAGTATATATATGCAAATGATCCTTATGAACATCAGGTGTTTCAGCGCATTGGAGATTCTGAATGCCCATGACTTCTTTCGTCATTTTACTAGACAATTCAGACTCACCAATGAGTTGAAACGCGTGATGTTCATAAGGATCATTTGCATATATCCCATGTGCCTCTGATACAAGAGGTTTGGGAGGCCACTCAGTGGAACTTCTAGCTTTGCTGATCCTCAAGAAGGGAAAAAGAAAAAACATTGGATGTAAACTCCTCGAGTAATTATTGTCCTCCTTGAATTGCTCTTTCATTGGGAAAGTTGATTCACAGCTGTTTCACTTTCATCATCACATGATTAGTTGGATCTTTGCCAGTTTGCCAGTTTGATTATAGGTCAAAGCACAACACATAGACTGTCCTCTGGTTAAGGACCTCATGATTGTGAAAGATTTGGCTGACTTTTTCTGCCTTGGTCCTTTTTGCTCTCTAGGTGACAGTGTGGACCAAGGAATCTGTATAAAACCCCTGAGGTTGCACATTATCAAGTACTGTTCTGGAGTACTTTGCATTTTACTTTATTGGATATACTGAGCATGTGGTATTGGGTTTGAATTCTTGAGATCCCTGTCCACTTGAATGTGTCCCAGGGCTTGATTTTTGTACCTTTGTTTAAGTACAGTGTACAGATTAGTGCATAGGGAGGTCTTGTTTGTGGGCTAGCTTTACCAGTTTTATGCTGATGATATTCACTTGTACGTTTCCCTCTTTCTGGAGAGTGTGCCAGATGTTTCATCTGTGGATGCCTGCCTAGAGTCTGTCCTTGTTTGGATGTTCACAAATCATTTAAATCTCAATATGACAAAAATTGAAGCCATCTTGGTGCATGCCAGTGGCAGTTTGTCTCAATTCTCTCTGCTGCTCCTGCTGATTATATACAGTGGAGAATCCATTGGATTTTGTTCGTGAGTTTTGCTTTGTCCTGGATAACAGACTGAGTTTTAAAGACCAAATTATGTTGGTTGCAAATAATTGTTTCAATGATCTAATGTGTATGGCTGGGATCAAACTGCATATACCATCTTTTGATCCTGTGAAGGTGTTTTTTCATGCTGTTGTGTTGAACTGCTTCAACTACGGCAGTGCTATTTGCCTGGAGCTTATGGGTGTCGATCTGGCTTGTGTGCAGCAGGTGTGTTCCTTAGCTAGGTTGTTGAGTGGCCCTCTGGCAAGTGCTGTATCACTCCTTTGCTGCTTGAACTTTACTGCCAAGATAATTGCAGCCAGTTATGACTTTAAAATTCTCACTCTCACTTAGTCTTTTTCACAGCCTTGGTACTGTTTATTTTAAGAGTTTCTGCATCCCTTTGCCTGGCAGCTCAGATCATCAGATGAGAGACCGTTGGCTGTTCCATTTTTTCTTATTTGAAATTTCTGTCAGGGTTTCTTTTAGTTACTTTGATGTGATCCTTTGGAATCTGCTAGCTTCCCCAATTTAGAAGTCTGAAATGGAGCCTACTCATGGGAAGTCCCTGTTTTGCCATATCTTAAGTAGAGTATACTGCAATCCTGGAGGGAGCAATTGATCATCCTTCAAGAATTTGTATTTTGTCACACTTTTTTTAATACTGCATCACAGCATCAGGTGAGTCAAGTGCTGTGATGCATCTTGCCCTAGTCTAATTGTATTTATTTAGGCCATTTTTTAAATAAAAAGCTTCTTAGATGTTACTTTGAAACCACTGTCCAAATTGTTTCCCCCTCTGACATCACCTTAGGGATATTCCATGGACTTTAATGAATATATTTTGTTGCCTGTGTGAGACAAGCCCATTTAAGTCCCATGAATGCATTTCCTGTTTTTCCGGAGCCGATATCACTGATGTTGAAGGTCACCTTTAATTTTCAGCAGTGTCAGCACTGGGAAAACAAATTTTAAGAGGACTAAATACAGTTCAAGAGGAGACTGAAGACATTCACCTATTGGGTAGAAATGCCAATTGGATACACAAGTCATAAAGTGTGACAATGTACTTTAGTTAAATATTAAGATGTTTTGATTAATTTTTTTTAAGATTGTTATAGTGTTCATTTTCAATAATAGTGCCATCATTTCTCATTGTGAATTTTGTTTGCATAGTGTAGAGTTTTAGACCTTTTAGTACTTTTAAATAAACCGGAAAAATATTTATTTAAATTAGTCTTCACGTTTTGTCTTATCTTTCCACAGGTTTTCATTTTAATGCATGGTTTCTTCCTTCATTTGAAACATTTATCATTAGGTTGAAATAGTTATCCTGTAGGTTACCTGTAAGTGTATATGTGTATGTGATGGTGCATTCTGTGATGGACTAGAGTCTTATCGAGGGTTCGTTCTATACCCGACATCCTTTGCTTTCACTGAATAGGTTCTCTTTCCCCAGTGACCTGTAATAGGATGGAAATGTATATAATAAATTAATAACTGTACTGATGTACGAAACACTCGGATAACTTGGTTATTTGATAGTTTGTTTTAATTGAAGATATTCTTGTAGTTATTATGAATACTGTTTTTCACAGGCATGTACAAGACGGACAGCTTGGCACGGTCTGGGGAAAGATCATGCAGGCCATATACTTAAAGCAGCAAAGGTATGTGATGTCTCACTTATCAATTTAAACTTTTATTTAATTATTGCTATGTCACCCAGGTCGGTGTGCTGTTCTGCTTAGATCCTGTACAACAAGGACCTGGGCAGGCTTTCACCAGCAGTGCAATTTTAAGTCCTTGTACTCAGTAATTGCTTTTAGTTGACACAGCTGTAAATAGAATTAATTAGCACAAGGTACAAAGATGCATTACTGATTGCAGCAGGGGTAACGCAAAGATGTAAGTTTGTAGATGTAGTGCGGAAGATCAGATAAGCAGTCTGTTCCTTTAATACAGTTCATCAGAGAAGAGATATGAAGTGTAGCTAAAATAAGAAACAATGCATCTTATGAGATAAGTTAAATGTAATATAATTACATTTCTGGAAGTATAAGAAAGTGCTGTAGAGTATGCCACTTTGCTCACAGTTAAATAACACAGTATACTGAATCAAAATAACTACAAAATTACTTTGTTTATGTTATCATCTCTGCTAAATGTTTATACTTGACACTTTGATGAAGTTGCCTTATTTAACTGAAATTGCTTAAGCTTTTTTTTACATTTTTGGTAGAAAACTAGTTCTGTGTTTCTTGGAGTTTCATGATCATTTGTAATCTGAAATGGTTACGTTAAAGGGACAATGCCAGAGTTTAAAATTCGGGTCTACACAACAGCTCACCAAAGTCACGCCTACTTTCCACGTCACTCACATTCCCACCCATGGTGTCCTTTTTCTTTTCTATATCCTGTATATTTTCAATCCCAGTCCTATTGTCACTCCCAGTGTCAACTACAGTTTGTTTTACGGTCCTATCACAGAATGCTCTGATTTTTTTGTCTCACATTTTTGTTCCGTGTTTCATAAAATTCTGTTTTTTGCCAAATCAGTGGCAAACTAATGCAAAACCTGTTATTCTATCAACTTTCTAAGTTTGTAAGATCAAAGATTAAAAGTAGTCCGTATTTCTTGTGCTAAGAGGCTGGGAAGAGCTACGTAAGGTTCCGTCCATGCTTTGCAACTCCTGCGTACAATAATTTCATTTTTAGAGCTATCGCTCTTTGTGTTTCATTCCTACAGTAGCCAATAACCACAGTGCGTCGGATTAATTAGCATACTTAAAATCCTTCCATAAGCTTGGTTGTCATACAGTCATAACTTATATTTGTAAAGTTATAATGATTTCTGAGTGATACAGTGACCATGGGGCATTTTCTTAACGTTGCTATGCATTTAAACGTGATGCGTACGCGTTATTTCAGCTTGCAATAGTTAACTAAAACCTACAATACTAGCAACTGGTGAATGTTTAAACTAGTTGCCTTTTTTCAACTTTTTTTTGGTCTAAATCTCTGGAATCTGTATATGCCAATATCGCTATGCCTCTGAGGAAAGGAAATATACTATGCGACCATGAAACGGCAATATCAGAAGTTTCGCTCGTCTAGTCTCGCTTTCCGGAAACACGAAATATTTTCACTGGCTGTGGCATGAGAGAATGTGGTAATAGTGAGTCCCCGACCGTCCAAAGTGAGAGCTAGTGAGATTGGGTCACAGCGCTTTCACAATTTTTAGGTACAATTAAAAAAAAAAAAAAGAAAACTTACTATCGAGGTTTTTTTCAAGTAACCAGCCCTGCATGCAAGCTGACCACCAGAAGATAGCCTAACTTTTGCTAATGTCTAAACAATTTTTTTATTACCACTGCATCTAGGGTTCCAACCTGTCCCACTTTGCGAGGGACAGTCCCTCTGTGGACAGTTGTGTCCTGCAAGAAATCTGAAAAAATGGCAAATGTCATGAGATTTTATGACAAGAATATGTCGTATACTTCATGTGATAGTTGCATAAAACAGTTATTCTGTATCTGAAACACCTAAATGTTATAAGAAACAGAATAAACAACTAAAATTCTACAAGAATAAGCCTTTATTTAGGCAAACAAGTGACGTTCTGCATAATCTGACGTGTGTACCAAAGATGTCCCACTATGGGCATTTGAAAAAGTGTCAACCCTAACTGCATCAATTTGAAATAGTGCCTTATACAGCTACGACTGTCTGGTTTTAATGTCAGCAGTTTTGAGTATTTGTAGTAACAAACCAAGCATGTACTGGAGCTGGACTCGTATGGTGGGAGGGTTAAAGGCCTAAAATAGTGACATATTTTAAATATTACTATTCCTAACATAGAAAGTTGCTAGAATAACAGGATTTGTGTTTTGAAGGACATGAAATCTGAACCACAAATGTATGTAATTATTTAGTGACTTCAGTCTTCAGTGGTTTGACATAAGACCACACATTTTATGTGGAATATACTAAAAATATAGGATTTCAGTTAAAATCTGGACAATTTAAAGGTACTATATTCTATTGTACCTTTTTTAAATGTAAAGGATGAGAGTTCTGGGACTTGCAGGTTTTAAGCCACTTGTAACAAGTATTGTAGACATTGTAGAATAGTACATCCCTGTCCATCTGTGCAGAAGTGGATGTGGCCTGCATGTTTGACATGCCAAATGGCTGTGATGTATGCAAATAGTGAGACTGACAGACATGCATTTTTGACAATGACATCAAGCATGTATTGGTAATTGATTGACAGATATTGAAATCACCCCTGTACACTTGGGTTCCATTGGAGACCGATGTTATTACTTTGCCTTGGTCCACATTTTACAGAGCCAACAGGCCACTTAAGGCTAGGGCTAACCCCAAACCTACTAATCCTAACCCTAAACGTTAGGGTTAGGGCTAACCCTAGGCCTAACCGTAACATCTGTGTCCAGTAGAGCCCAGATAGGTGTTTTTAATGAACATCTCTATGTTATTAAATAGTAAATTACTAAACAATATCAGGATACATCGGAGACATTTGAGAGGTATCCATGTCACATACTGACGTTCTGTCTGAATGTATAAATCTGTATTAATAAACAGCTCTTTGCTACCATCACTCCAATAGAACTGGTTTCAGTTGCAGTGCCGTTTCTTTGCCATTATTGAATTGTAGTGCCCCCTCGAGCTAACGTGCTGAATACCCAGTGAATACTCATGAGGCCGGTGAAGACATCATCATGAACATTCATTATTCAAACATGTCACTGGGTGTTGGGTGGTGACCAGGGTTTAGGCCGGAGGGACTTGCTACTGTGCATCCTGGGAGATACTGTTCAACAACAACACCGAAGCATACAACCCCCTTTCCTTGCAATGCTTTGAACACATTGAGCAGTAGTATTTCTTTACTGCAGTTAATACCATAACAAAATAATCACCGTTACCTCTCATTTTCTAGTCTTGAGTGTAAACTTTCTGAATGGAAACAGTGGTTATTTGGTGGCAGGAAGTAATTTACTGCTCTCTAAGGGTAGACATTATTGACTGAGCCCTAGCTACTCTCTCATTGGTTCTTTTAGTTTTACCACTCAGTTTTAAACACTGTGTGGCAGGTAGTGCTGTGCAACACTTTATTCAACACTTGCAGATTCTTTTGCTTTTCAGTTCTGTCTTAGGAACCCTTCTTAAATCCTCCTCCTAGTTATAGCTGTATTAACCACAGAGTTAAGTGGCAGAACATTATTGCATGAATAAGGTAATCTTGTAGACAGTCCATACACAAATTATCTGCCTACCTACCTGGTGTGTTCAAAGCAATTTTTTTATCCACGCATTTGTATATCTCAAATCAATACCTTACCTACTACTGCAACACTGTCTATCAGCAGTTGCTCACAGAGCCGGATCATAGTCAAATGCGGCCCTTGGCAGGATAATGGATTGGGGCCCCCACAACAGCCATTACAGTATCCCATTACTTGACTATCTCTCCTAGTTAGCATAATCACTGTTCAAACCTGTCAGTGGGCATAATACTTTCTTTACTTCTACAATGATTACAGATATTTGGATTTCATTTAAAACTCTTATTTCTAATTTTTTGCAGTATCTTAATATCCATTTCAAACTTTTTTATAGCAGCCATTATAAATTACTCTGATAATCACTTGTCTAAGAAAGAGAAGGAGTATAGTTAAAGGAAAAAACATATAAAATATCCAAACAATAACATAAAGTATATACAAAAATGCCAAGTGCCTATAAGACTCATGGATATGAAAAGTTTGGTAAGAAAATAACAGGACACACACAGGAAAGAAATAACAATAGATATTCTGGGTGAGGATTACTTGAAATAGCACAAACGGTGATAGCCATTTGCTAGACAAAATAATACAGTCTCCCAATGAAAACCAACTTAGCATAAATAGTAAACTTCTCTGTTTCTGAAACTCACATGCACTGAAACACCCATTCAAAGAAAATGCTTCTGGCTATTTGTGGATTAAGTTTACCATTGAGCTGAAAGATCGCGAAGCAGAGCTGACATTTATCAAGCGTTTAACACTCTCAAAAGAATAATGAGTATGATTGCTAACACTGGTGAAAATCTACATGGGAATGTTTAAGGCGGCAAGAGAGCTGCATAGTGCTCTACAAAGCATCACAGAAAATTATGAAGTTTATATCACAATGGGATCACCCATTTGCAACAGTTTAAAAAATAGATGTGAGAAAACCAGATATAATAGTCCAGGAAAAGGAGACAAAAGTAGCATTGATCATTGAAATTGCTACACCCAGTGAATACAGCGTATAAGTATAGTATCTTAATTACAGAGAGACACAAAGTCATAAAATACCAGGATTTGCAGGGATAAATAAGGAAAATGTGGAAGAAGGATACACAGACAGTTCCAATAGTAGCAGGAGCAATGTACAGTCTTATTCAGATATGCTACCGATACATGTAACTCTTTATGAATTACAGGACGACTATGTTCTGGGCACATTGTGGGTGCTGTGAGGAGCTCTTTTGGCTAACATCAAAGATTGAAACAATACTAAGTTTATGAACTTTAATCATACTTTGACTTAGGAATGAGGTCCATTCCCATCATGATATTAAAAACCCAAAAGACTGTGAGAAATTAAAAACAGTGAAAATCAATAAAGTATATGAAATCAGACCTTTAGTAGGGTAAACAGAATCAAGGGGCCCAAACAACATTAAAAAAAAGAGTGGATCTTTGCAGAGTGTGTCTGAGAGACTCATGGCACCCCAAGCACATTAAAAGAGTGAGGGGTTCTTTGCAGAATGGGTTCAGAAAACTCATAGTGCCCTAAAACATTAAAAGACTGAGGGGTTCTCAGCAGAATGGGTTCAGAAAACTTACACAACCGAGCCATATTAAAAGACTAACAGGTTCTCTGCGGAATGCATGTAGGAAACTCACGGGATCCACAAAAAAAAAAAAAAAAAGGAGCGAGGGGTTCTGAGTAGAATGGGTTCAGGAAGCTCAGTGCATTACTAAAGATGTCTGAAGTTGCTAGAAGAAATTACAGAATCAGGAGCCTGTGGCATGTGGCAGAAGCTGTCAGAGCCACAGCAGAATTTCTATGTTCATTGTATGCAGAGCTGCATGAATAGAATCCGGGTCAGCCCACATCGTAATTAACATATTCACATAGGCACATCAGATGTAGTGAAGAGAAGGGCCTCCTAACCAGAGGTCAGGTGCCTCATCTGGGTAACATAGTCTAATACTCACAGCATCATTAATAAGACCATTATGCACTCTTCTTTTTTACACACCTTTGTTAAATTATCATTTAAGAAATAGGCAAACATGTATTAACAGAAAAGAAATTAAGCCATATTAACATTTTTCCATTTACACACAATATACATCACACATCTTTTCTTTCCTTATAACAATCTTCAATTCAACATTACATAAATTGCTGAATTTCTTCATTCCCTTAAAATTCACTCGTGCTCCAGAGCATTATTCTGCATGTATTGCTCACATGAATTCTATTAATTTCTATGTCATTTGCTCTTTCTCTTTTTCTAAAGATTCCTTCTTCCGGTTCTTTTATTTGATTTATAATATTCAGTACTTCAAATAGAGTCAGTTTAAACTTTGATTTCCCTTTTCTAGTAATTACTTTTTTGGCACCCAACAGAATTGAACTTAATAAAGATTTACCATGTCCAGGCAATTCAGATCCTGTGTCCCAGCTCAAAAGAATAATTTCCTTAGTTACAGCCATTTGTTCACCCAATATTACTGACAAAGTACTCTGTAGGAAATTTTTAAAATCTGCCCACTCATTACACTTTCAAAATATATGTTACTAGTCACCTCTTTCTTCCCTATCACACCTCCAACATTTGCTGTCTACCTGAGGAAAAATTCTTTGAAATCTGCTTGTCATATAAAATACATATGCAAAGCTTCCAAGTAAAGATACTCAACCTTCTGCCCTTTGCTGCATATTTGGGAGCATATGTATAATCTCCTATTGTTCTGTTATAAATTATCTTTCCAGTCTCTCTTCCCAGTCTTTTTTAAACTCCTCTGATTGATTCTTATAGTTATCACGCAATATTGTATACTCCCTAATTTAGTTTTTAACAGAAGCTTTTGTCCTATATTCAACTAAAAATTCTACCAGACCAGGTCTTTCATTTAAGATCCCCCTATACCTTTTTCTTTGCCTATATTCTGACATCAATCCCTGGTGGGAAAGATATTATCTAGTCTGCAGTTCCCTTGGCCTCATCCCAGTCTATTACCTTTCCCCTTCTAGTTATTTGTTCCCAATACCCTGGTTCATTTGCCAGCTTTCTCCATTAAATTCCAGCCCCCTCTTCCCTATTCTCTGTACCCCCTATTGCAGTCATCCCTATTGACAAAATCTCCTTTCTCCATTAATGTCGGCTTAGTTCTTATAATTTTTTTTTCTATTTATTTTACATTTGTTGACCGGGATAGTCCAACTGGATGTATGTCCATTTTCAGCAGAGGCGCGGGGAGAAAAGCTCCAAGGGTAAGCAGAGACAGCATTACATAATACCAGCATTACATATTACAAACAGACTATTTACAGAGATTACATAAGTAAGCAAGTTAAACAAGTTCCACAGGTTACAGTTAATCCTGAGCACAAGTCAGGATTAAATTAAATTACACAGTAAACCTTAACAGATTTTTACACATTCTAGAGAGAGTTAGCCTGGCTTGATACATTGACATAGCCAGTTAAGTGACAAATGTTGTCTGAGTCTAGTGTTAAATTGACCTAAGGTGGAAAGTAAGGTAATATCAGCTGGAAGAAAGTTCCAGGATCTATTTACAGAGTTTGCAAAGAGAGAGTCACCGGCTGTGTTATTACTTTTGCTAGTCTGAATTAGTAGTTTGTTAGAGGATCAAATCGGTCTAGGATTGTTATAGGGGGTGATAATATTTTTAAGTGCAGGAGTTTTGTCCGGATTATAGAGGATTTTATAGGCCAAAATCAGTTGGCTATACTGGATTAGGCTGGGCAGTTCAAGCCACCCAAGCTGATTTAGATTGATGCAATGATGTGTCCTAAAAGACAGCCCAGTGGCAAACCTGGCAATGTGGTTGTAGCAAATTGAGAGTTTGTTAAGGACAGTCTTGTTTAAATTCGAGAGTAGAGGGGATGCATACAGAAGGATTGAAAGAAGGTGAGAGCGAGCTATGGCAATTTTAGCTGGGGGTTAGGAAGGCTATTATTCTGTAAAGTGACCCTAGTTTTATATTGATGGTTTTGATAGTTTGGTTAACGTAGGTCGAATTTTAGATTATTGTCTAGTCTATGATGACACCTAATAGTTTTGTAGAGGGGTCATGGGAGATTATTGTGCCATCATTACTTTACCCTACAGTATGAATGTAATATTCTCTATGGTATTTTAAAGCACTTTTAAGATGCCACTAGAGAACCAGGCATCAACGATTTTATTTCTATAAAACCGTTTTTGTTATTGAAATAAGCCATAAAGGCGGTTGTGTGTGTGTATATATATATATATATATATATATATATATATATATATATATATATATATTGTTTATATTTTTTATACAATATCTTATATAAAATATTTTATTATATTATGCGTTTGCATATAAGATTCAGTGGTATTTGCTACATATTTTATACATGAGAGCTTAGTTGTAGGTATTGCTGAGTATGTTGTAATCTATTTTATATATAGTTTAGTTTGTAGGCATGATGATACTTATTTTACAAACAGCATGTTTTCACATCAAACGTACACATATGGGGTGCAAACAGTTTTTAGGTACAGAGTAATATATCTAGTTTTCATATGAGCTAGGCTTGTCTTTATAAGTGTATGTTAAATGGATGTTTAGTTCAGTTACAGCTCAGGTAGATATTTAAATATATTTACTGGATATGAGTCGATCGACAATGTATGCCTCTGATAAGATATTGAATCAGTGTTATGACTTTGTCGTGTGCTATTTGCTTTAAACAATTGATGGATTGGCTCTTTAAATGTATGCAGAGCATTTTAATATGTAGATGCAAGGCTTAAATGAATTTTTGCAGTTTGAAAGTTGGCGCCTAAAAGTACTTAAAAACAGCAGTACTGATTGTGTCACCTGTGATGAAGTCTGCATGTAGCAGATGAAAGCGCTTACCACTGTTTTTTAAAAACTACGTCATTTTATTGAAGTGTATGAGCTTTTCTAGCATTTTTGTGCATTAAATTTGTTTTTTTTTTTTACATCCTATTCGAGTCCAGTATCACTCACAGCCTTCTTACAGTAGCTTGGACTGAGTTCCGTCTAATTTCGTTTCTTCAGTTGTTGCATACAGCGTTTTTGGTGGAATACTTTAACATATGTCAGTCCCTTTAAGTAATTCCTATTACTTCTTAAGCATATCTCTTTCTCTTTTATTTCTACCCTGTCTTTAAACTCCGTTTTCATGTTATCCCACTCACTAGCTCTAACTTGTGAAGATATGTCTACCCTTCCTAATAACTCTCAAATAATTTCCAATTAAGTACCAATTCCTTAAATTCTTCTCTTTTAAACAGGTAGGGGGAAAACACCAGTGTCTCATTTTTACTTCATTACCCTGGATTTTTATTTTGTTTTTTTTATCAGTGCACAATTTGAAATAATTATTGGATGTGTGTTGAAGCTTTCAATCAAATGCACATGTTCCTGCAAAATATTATTTCTATCTAGTCTAGCCTAACTATTATACTTTGGGGAATAATATGTAAATTCTCTCTTGATTTCCTACTACTGAATTCACATCCACACCAAATATTTTCATATATTTCTTCAGAAATCTACCTTCTTTTGTTATATTTCCCTTCTATATCCCTTTGATTTATCCTCACTATTGCAAATCGAGTTCCATTCCCTACCTATAAGTGATGTTCCCTGCTTAAAGGGACAATCACAGAGTTTAAAATTCGGGTCCAACTTACAGCACAGCAAGTAACGCTCACTCTACCTCGTCACTCAGGTTCCCACCCACAGTCTCAGTTTTCTAGGAAACATCATTTATAGCTTCAGTTTCAAACCTGTTTTGGCTTCTAATGGCAAGAGCGCTTTTGCTTTGTGTTCCTATCTTGCTACTGGACTTTCAGCTTTGTTAAGCCTATCTTCATAGCTTCATATTTCTTCCAAATACATATTCAGCTGGTCAGTCTGTACATTTTCTCAAACGTCTTATGTTGGTTAACTGGTTCTTTTTTTTTTTTTTTAATAATATATTTTTTTTATTTATTTGCCAGTGTGTTTAAGTGTATACTTGAGCAATGAACAGCCAGTTTCACTGAATGGACCCGTCCTAAAGTTACTGTTTTTGTGAATGCAGTGTTTCTTGGCCGTAGTTCTTAACTGTGCAAACTGTCTTTGAATTTCCATGCTTTTTGGCCGTTTTTTTTTTTTTTTTTTCATTTTAATGACTGTCGCTTGCGTTTCTCCCTTCCATTTCAGTATACTATCTGCTTGCCTTACATGCTGTTACAGTTGTAGTCGTGAAATTCTGGTGAGTTCTTTCAGGGCATGCACGTGTTGCTATAAATAGGGGAAGTTTTACATTATACATTCTTTGTGTAAATAACTTTGCGAGGACAAGAAATTTCCTGTCATATGTGAAACAGAGTTAGGTGTGGCACTAAAATTGTTCAGTTGCTTCTTTGTTATACCTGAAGCAGAAAAGAACTGAAATAACTTTGAGAACTGCGAACATCAGTAGAAAGTTCACATGTACTCAGGGTACGTTTTGCGGAAGTTCTCCGTCTCTTACTTTTCTGCTTCAGGGCTAGCGATCATTGCATTACAGTTTCCCCGATAATGGAAAAGTACCAAAGATACTATACCTGGTTGGGATTTCTCAATAAATAATTTCAAATAAATAAATAATATTTGCTTATCATTTGTGATATCTTGTTATTCCCTTTTATGTTCAGGTAATGGACAGCGCATCTTTGATGAACAAAGAATACACACACACACACACACACACACTGTCGTGGCAGAAAATGATCATTTGCACAGTCTGGCAAAATGTCAGACATAGAAATGTCATGCCATCCAGAAGCATGATCGCATAGTTAGCAGCCAATAGAGACAGACAAAAATGCTACGAGAGGAAGACAGAGACATTCTACAAAGTTCTCAGAAATCTCATTTACAGTATAAATCAAATAAAAGGCAATATAACCTTCGGGCTAGTTCAGTTTATTGATTACGTTCATCAGAAAAATCATGACGTCTTCATATTGCCTTTTATTTAATTTATTATGTGCTTGTCAAAGACAACAGGGGTAGCTTAGGTTTTATTAGATTTTGTAATTGGCAGCTCTGGTGTGTTTCAGGAGACAGAGCCATAATTGTTGCCTTATATATTTCTAATGTTACGTTTTACTGTTGAAACTAAATACTTTTTCTACCATCCTTTACAGTTTTGTGTACTGTCTTCTGAGCTTTTAGCAGCCCTGTATGTTGGGATGTTATATTTTATGAATAAACTAAAGCACGTTGCTTGTTTTGTTATTTACTATATCAACGTGTATGTGCAATGGTGTGCCCATTCAAAAAACATCAAAAGAGAAAATGCAAATTTGGCTGATACTAGAAGGGCATTAATAGACATAAAAGGTTTGAAAAACGTGACAATAAAATGAAAGAGTGACTGGAATGAGTTTAGGAAAGAAATAACTGAAGCACTGTCTCAAAAGCTGTGGATATGTGATTGTTTAGTGTTGACCTGCTTTGATGGACTGTTTGAGGACTGAAATTTCAACAAAAGGTGAACTGACTGAAAGCTTTGCAGCCATAGCCTTCTTGAGGGAATTTTAGAAAGAAGACAATTTAGAAAGAAGACAAAAGTATGCTTTGTAACCTGATAGCTGTATATGAAAATTATTAAGGCAGCTGTGGCCGGAGATCTCTCTTCTAATAGGTGGATCAGTTTATTTTTAAAAAATAGGAAGGTTTTCCTGTTGGAATGCTCCACACAAAATATGTCTTCTAATACGGGATGAGTTCTGCAGTCTGGCAGAGGGAACAGAGGGCCAGATTCAGGAAGGCTTACACGGAGTTCAAGAGTAGTGTAAGCCTCCGTGTAAGCCTCCCGATTCAGGAACAGCCCAAATCTCTGTGTAAGAGACAGCTAACACGTCTCTTACACGGACTGGGTGTGGAAATGCTCAGTACCTCATTTGCAGCTCAAAGATATGCAAATGAGGTATGTGAGCGATCCACGAAGCAGAAACCAGTCTGTGTAACGGACGTGTTAGCTGCAGAAATGTACTCAGCTGACAACTGAGTACATTTCTGCAAAATTAAAAACGGAGCTATGTCCGCTCCAAATAAAGGGTGCATTTGTTTCAATAAGCATGCCAATGGCCAAATATGTGGCCATTGGCATGAAAAACTGTTGCAAAAATATGTTATATAACTTTTTTTTTTTTCCACGGGATTTTGAGGTTTAACTGCAGCACACCAGCATAACGGGTGCGCTACCTAAAACAAAAACCGAAGCTTATAAGCCCACAATTGTGGGATTTATGTATTACATGGAATGTCAATGGAGGGACTTGCAGACCAAAAACAATATGGCCTCCGTTTAGTGGTTGTCAAGGGGGGAAGCTCCGTGTAAGACATGTAACTAAGCATTACTAGGCAATCCTATGTAAATGAGGGTTACAATACTGAATCACACTGCCACATAGGTAATGAGCACTTTCTGAGTAGTGTAAGAGTTAGAGAAGGGGGAGGAACAGAGTAAGAGGTAGGTGACATCACGGGGGGGAAGGATAGAAACAAATGTACCAGATTGGAGGGCAATGTAAGGTAACAGATGACAGACAGACATCAGGGAGGGAGGTGTGTCCCAACAGAACACTAGGAAAGTCAAGAAACTGAAGGTTTACGCTATCCCTACACTCAAAGTTTCTTGAAATACGTGCATGCGCACGTGTAAGGCAGTTTCAACATATGGGAGCGTGTTGCAAACAGTTTACAATGGTTTGCGCGGGCGTGCACGTGTGTAAGGCAGTGTGCACGCGTTTTAACATGAATCAGCCTAGTTCACACCGTGTAAGGATGTGTGCGCGAGTGTAACACCGTGTAGGGATGTGTGCGCGCGTTTAAGTGACTGTGAGCGTGTTTAAGCTGGTGTGCACATTGCTCCCCTTCAGGAAACAGAGAAGAAACAGGAAACAACCAAAATACACGGAAACTGCCAGAGGATACTGCTGGAGTTAATTGGTGGAAACAATTGGAAGCAGGCAATTATGTAGGCAGACTAGAAGCCCAACCCAGCACTTAAAACACTGCAAAGAGCAGTGCAGGGTGTTTCTCACAAGAGATACTGCAAGAAAGTAAGCTATCAGAATTGAAAAATGAAAAAAGCTGAACTCAGAGCAGAAATGCTAGGGGCTGCCATAGCTGTTATAATCAGGCAAAGGCGAATTGCTGAGGGTGGTGACAATGCAGATGCTGACAGACAACCCAGAGTGAGGAGAAGGAGAAGAGTATACAGGCCCAGGGTCACCTACCATGGGTTACATGAGCTGGAGATAGTAGAGCTACAGAGTGGACAGAGACCTTCTGCAGCAGATTGTTGAGCTGTGCAGGCCACATCTCACACACAGAACCAACAGAGAGGAACCCATCCCAGTGGAAACCAAGGTATGTGTTGGCCTAAGAATACTAGCAACAGGTACCTTCCAGAGACCAACTGGTGATATGATGGGGATATCACAGGCATCAGCCTCCAGGGTACTGCACCAGTTCCTGGATGCCATGTCAGCACATGTCGGTGATCATATGTATGTCCCTAATGACCGTGAGGTTGTGGCCAGCAATATGCATCTCTTCCAGCAAATAGCGGGATACCCTGAGGTGCTGGGTGCAATAGACTGCACGCACGTACGCATCAAAGCACGAGCTGGTGAGCGGGGTAGAGTCTACATTAACCGCAAGGGATACCCCTCCATCAACTGCCAGGTCGTGTGTGATGCCCAGGGCATAATAATGAATGTGTGTGCTGGCTGCCCTGGGAGCTACCATGATTCCCACATCTGGCATCTGACGCAGCTGTACCAATCATTTTCCAGTGGGGACTTGCCACACGGACACCTAGTGGGGGATGCAGGTTATGCACTGCCGTGGCTGATGACACCCATCAGAAATGCACACACACCTGAACAGGAACGCCATAATGAGGCACACGCACAAACACGTAATGTCATAGAGTGTGTGTTTGGGCTGCTCAAGTCACTGTTCCGGTGTCTGGACACATCTGGTGGAGCCTTGCAGTACACACCAACTACATGTACCCAAATGGTCATGATATGTGCTATGCTACATAATATGATCCTGCGGAAACGGCTGCAGCAGGACCAACACAGGGCTGGGCCTAATATCCCCCCACCATTGCCAAGGCCACCACAGGCAGAGGGTGACTCGGAGGAGGAACAACCTGACCTTGTCCCAGTAGGCAGAAGGAGGCGTGCCCAGTATGCCCTGGCCTTGGCAAAGAGGCAACGCATAGCACATACACTTGGTCAGTAGGAACACTGGGACTGATACCCGCTCTGACTCACTCATATAGTAACAGGGATGCCTAACATGACACAACCTGCTTCCAAACATGTACAGGGAGTGTAGTATGTGCATCCGACAGAGGCAGCCCTGCAGCACCACCTGAGGCATGAATGCCATGTGTTAAGTAATGTAATACCATGTACCATATGCACACCTGAGGACCCGACTAACATCCATCCTCACCAATCATAAACCACAAAAAACACAAACCTACCTCATAGGTACCACAAAGGATAGTAACCTAGATGTAATGCTACCCAATGCCAGAAGTATAAATGCGTGCAGTGTAAATGCACACAGTATAGAGAATGTAGATATCAGTGCTGTAATAGAAAACAGGGTCAAAGCCCACATCAGCACCCTGACACTACCAGGTCACACCTCTGTCCTAATAGCAGGATCTGCCCCAGGCCTACTCTGGCAACGTGAGTGTCAAACGAAATATTACTGTCAACCTGGGTGCCCAGGTCCCTGATAACCTCTTCTGTGCTTAGAGGATTGCCACCTAGATGGGAACTAGGGGTAACCCTGTTGTTCCCGAAGGGTATGACTATGCATTGTTTAGCGTTTAACGTAAGGCCATGGCTCTGGCACCAGTTATCTGTGTCTATGAGACCCTTCTGAAGGATGTCTGTGTCAGATGGGTTTCCAACTATGGTTCCCAGTTTGCAGTCATCTTCAAACTTTGTCAGCCATAATCCTCCTGTGTTTGCTTGTACTTCTGAAAAGTAGATGCTGAACAAAAGTGGGCCCAGGACTGAGCCCTGTGGGACACCACTTGTGACAGCTCTGGAGTGTGACATGGCACCAGCAACTTTGACCCTGTGTGTTCGGTCACTTAGCCAGTTTGCAACCCATCCTGTGATGTATGGGTTCACATTTAAGCTGGTGATGTTTTCAATGATACCTGAGTGGGGTATTGTGTCGAAAGCCTTTGCCAGGTCAAGGTAGGCTGTGTGGACTGCCTTGCCCACGTCAATGGCCTGGGTGACTGTCTTGAAAAAGTCAACAAAGTTTAAAAGGCATGATCTTCCCTTGACAAAGCCAAACTGGATTGGATCCAACGTCTGCAAGTCCCCTATGTCTTCATTTATTATTCCCATTATGATCCTCTCCATAGCTTAGCAGACCAGGCTTGTCAAGCTGATGGGATGGTAGTTTCCGGGGTTGGTGGAGGCACCTCCTTTGTGAAGTGGGTCCACCATTGCCGTATGCCACTCCTTGGGCACATATCCTGAGGTGAGACTAAGATTAAACAGCTGCCCTAACTGCGGGTGTAATTCCTCATTGAGCTCATGGAGCACACAACTGGGGACACCATCTGGTCCCATGGATAAAGTGTTTTCCGCCTTGTATAGAGCAGTTCTCACCCCAGCATTGGAGATGTTTGGGGGGCTACAATCCTCTGGTGTAGATACCCCTCCAGTTGGGGGGAGGGGGGGAGAAATCCGCACTGAACCCTGTCAGCCAGTATGTTGGCAATGTCTGTAGGTTCAGTGATATTTACATCATTCCGAACTAATTCTGAGCATATCTGGGAGTTCCCTCCCAGGTGTCAAACATAGGTAAAAAAGGCCTCATGATTGTCCCTTGAGTCCTGAGTGGGTTTACTCTCAAAACTTGCCTTGGATGATTGTATGGGGGAACCCAGTGTTTTACTCATAATGAGCAGGGGTGTCTTCCCTTCTACGGATTTCGCTCTATCTTGTAGTAGCTCCTTCCTTGTTGTAGAGCTTGTTTATGGCTGGGGTCCACCAGACTGGATGCTTGCCTGTTTTACAAAGAGTCTTTGTTTTGTTTGGGATTGCCTGATCCATGCAGTCCTGGAGGTGCTGGTAGAAGGCATTTGTAAGTGATACAGCGGCTTGGGTAATGGTGTCCGCTAGCTTGGGGGCCTTGAAAGAGACCACACCAGTCCTTAGAAATGTGAAGTCGGCATTTGAGAAGGTCTTCACTGTTTGTTTTTCTATCTGGGGTGTGGGTGGGATGTGGACTCCCACTGAGATTAGTTCATGATCTGATCTCACCAATGATGGGTATACTTCTGGTGTTGAACAGTGTGACCCCATGTTCATGATGATGAGTTCTAGTATGTTGTCTCCACTTGTGGGGATGGTGACCAGTTGTTCCATGGCATTTGAGTGTATGAACTCTTGGAACCTTTGGGTTAGAGTGTTGGGGCTTGATTAGTGATCCCAGTGATAGTTGGAATCACCCAGTATGATGGTGTTGGGAGATACATTTATCCCCTCCAGTGTTTTCAGGATAGCTGTGTGAGGTACCTGAGTTTGACAGGGTGGCATGTAACATGCTACAAACTGCAGAGCAGTCTTGCCTACGGTTACTGGCACCTGGATGGTCTCCGATGCATCGTGTGTTGCCACCAACCTTGAGGTGAGGGTGTCCTTGATGAATATGGACACCCACCCTCCTTTCTTGGTGTTGTCCGGATTTTGGTGCCGGAACGCATGATATGAGGTAACACCCGATAGTGCCGGGGTGCTGTCAGAAGCCGTGAACCAGGTTTCAGGCACAGCACAGACATCAATGTGCTACATACTGAGAAGGGCGTCGAGTGTGTGCAGCTTGAGGTTGAGACCTCTGGCATTGAGCAGCATTACCCTTAGTGTCTTTCCTTTTCTGTGTTCTGGGGTGGTAGGTGTAGAATCTGATTCTTGCATAAAAAAGGCACAATGGGGGTGGCAAGAGCATCAGCCGAAATCCAGAAGCCCAGGGGTGACAGGTGCAAGCCGTCCCTTGCAAATCAGCGTGGCCTGTCCAGCATGTCATCCCAGGCAGACAGACATTGGACCCCCTTTGAATGACACCATAGTTTAAGCAAATTATTACAGCTGATCATCTTGTCTCTGTTTATGTGGCATCATACTTGGTGAAGGTAGGATACTGCTCAAGGTCAGGGTCATACCTGCCTGGCCTACATAATCATAGGGATCCTCTATGTCTCTTTCCATGTAGTCCAGGGAGGTACATCTCCGGTCGTTCACACCAGCATGGATAATGACTGGGTCAGACTTGCACTTGCAGTTGAGTGACCTGAGTGCTTGCATTATGTGGTGGATTCCAGTGCCCGATAGGCAGCTTACTGTGACCTCCTCCATACTCGATCTGGTGAGAGGGATGTCAGTGTGTCTGACTATGGAGTCACCTATGACAAGTGTGTCTGGCATTGTGTTTGGCCTTAAGGGCTGTGACTGTTTGGCACACTGACTCTGTGGTCTATGTGTTGCATGTGCTGTGCCCTGTGGAGGCAGTTGTGTGGGTGTCTGCTGTGGTGGCCGCTGCTGTTTTGTAGAATTCTGATCAGAGCCTCCGAGTATGTCTTTGTGTGTCTATGTGTATGATTCTAAGTTGTGATAGTGCTATGTGAGACTGGGTTTGTGATGTGTGTGGTTACCTTCATTTTCTCTCTGGTCTTGCTAGTCCTATGTTGAGAGAGCTCAGCCTCCACTTTGGCTATATAGTTGCATCTCTCACATGTATGTGTGTTTTATGGGAGAAGGAGAGGGTTGTTAGTGTACATGAGGCAATTGTAACATTGCCTCAATATTCCCAGGTTCACCAGCTGAGCAGGAGAGGACACTAGCAACTGATCCCTAGACATGCTAGAAGGAATAGACAAAACAATGTTGGAATACAGGGAGATATCAAGCCCCCCAAACCACATCATAGTGCTTGACTGACGATACCTACACATACACCATAGTTTCATAGTGTCATAGTTTACTAGTAGGCTATCTGCCCTAGTGCATGTATATGCCGAGCCATAGTGATGTGGCTATTGCCACCCCTTATAGTGGTAATAAGTGTACAGAATAGATTCCGAATATTGTGCCTCTGACTTAGTAGTGACACATTATGACCCCCTTACGTAATTGAATAACATGACTGTGCCTCTGTTTAGTCTGTGCCTCTGTCTCATATGCAGTTGTCCAGATGTCTCTTGAAGAGAGTCAGTGAGGGACTCTGTCTAACATGAACTGGGATACTCTGCTAGAGTGTCAGATGCCTCTGAGTTATGACTCTGTCCCTCCAGCATGTCCTATACATGTATGTGCTGAGGTTCAAATCTTCAGCTCTCATGGTTCTGGTGGATTTGGATTGCTTGCAGTGGAGCATGTCCACCAAATCCTGATTGGACATGGTCTTGTATGTCAGGCATAGGTCACCTGTAAGTATGCGGTATGACACTGAATAAAGCTGGGTTTCCTCTATTCTGGAAGCATATGACATGTGTTGTAGACCCCTGATCTTCATGGTAAGGTACCTTTGGGGTCTCTCCAGCTGTTGCAAGTGCTGGGTGAGGTACATACCAAATGGGGCTTTGTATTCAATCATGGGCCTGTTAAGGGAGAAGTATAGTGGTACAATGACCTCCTATGATCTGGATGGAAAACCCTCCATGATAAGGTGGTCAAGATAGAAAGTCTTTCTAACCACTTTGGCAACATGGGTGTCAAATGAGATGTCACTATCTACACGTGTCCCCAGGTGTCTGATTTGTTTTCTGTGCTCAGTGGGTTGCTGTCTATGTATTGATCTGTGGGTACTTTGTTCCTACCAAAGGGATGACTACACATCAGTTGCGTTCAGTTTCAGGCCATGAGTCTGGCACCAGCTATCCGTCTTTGTGACGGCATTCTGTAGGATGTGTGTGCCAGCTGATGTATTCACTATGGTGCCTAGGTTGCAGTCATCTGCAAACTTTGTCAGCCACAACCCTCCTATGTTTGCTTTCACATCTCAAAAGTAAATACCAATTAAGAGGGGTCCCAGGACACATCCTTGTGGGACACCACCTGTGACTGGCTTTGAAGCTGACAAGGCACCTGCAATGCTGACTTTATGGGTTCTGTTTCCTAGCCATTTTGCAACCTATCCTGTGACATATGGTGTTATATGTCAGCTGTTGAGCTTGTCTATGATGCCTGAGTGGGGTATTGTGTCACAGGCCTTAGCCAAGTGCAGGTAGGTTGTGTGGACTGCGTAGCCCTCGTCAATGGCCCTACTGACAGTTTCATAGTAGTCAACTAGGTGCAAAAGGCAGGATCTGCCCTGTACAAAGCTGAACTGGGTGGGATCAAGGGTCTGTAGGTCAGCAATGTCTCTGCGTAAGAGCTCCGTAATGACTCTTCCCATAGCTTTGCAGACAAGGCTGGTTAAGCTTGTGTGGTGGTAGTTGCCATGGTCTGTGGAGGCATCTCCTTTGTGGAGTGGGACCACTGTTGCCGTACGCCAGTGTTCAGGTACATATCCTGTAGCAAGGCTAAGGTTAAATAGCATTTGTATATACGGGTCCAGCTCCTTCTGGAGTTCACATAGCATGCAACCGGGGATACCATCAGGTCCCATTGATGCTGTGTACTTGTCTTTGCTGAGTACGGCTCTCACATGGACATCCAAGATGACAGTGAGGTTACATACAGCTGTGATAACTATCTTCTTTTGGGGGTGAGGGAGGGGGTAAATCGCACTGAAGCTGTCCGCCGGAATGTTGCCAGTATCTGTCAGGTCACTGGAATATATGTTGTTGTGTACCAACTCTGAGCATATCTGAGGGTTCCCAACCAGGTGTCTGACATAACTGAAGAAAGCAGCGTGGTTACCTTCATTGTCTTTGGTGATTTATGTCCCCAAGTTGACCTTGCATGTCTTTATGAGATAATGTAGCTTTCCACTAGTGCTAATCACAGCTGTCTTCCCTTTTGGAGATGTAGCTCTGTCTTGCATTAGTATCCCTCATCTGTTATACAGTTTGTTTATGGCTGGGGTCCACCAGACAGGCCACTTTCCCTTTGTGGAGAGGGTCCTGTTTTTATTTGTGATTGCATGGTCCATGCTTTCTGACATCTAGCTAAGGGGAGGTCATTGTGGTTCTGCAGTTACCTTTCATCAGCATTAGAAATGACCACAACAGCCCCTGTGGGGTGTACCTCATGCAGACACATCCAGCAACTGTAAAGTCCACAACAGTACCTCACCAGGAGTATGAAAGAGCTGGAACACATGTAATGTGTCGCCTGATTAAACAGAGTGCAGCTCCACACACTGCCATGCTGTCCACCCAGACGCAAGCTGTGCCTGATGTAGAAAGCCATGTCCAAGCTGGAATCAATGCACATGCTGCACCTTGTACAATCTGAATGGCAGGGAGCTATGCACATGAGGGACCTGAACCCCAGTACTGACATACATAGGACAGGCTGTACTGCATTTTCCATAACACAGAAGCCACCCCCACGCATGAGTAAACTACCAGTACAGGTTATCCGTAGAGTCACTCGTTGATTCCCCTCAACAGGAATCCTAATGAGTGGATGGGAGATGGTAGGTTTACCCTGGGTATCAATGTTATGTCACAGGTAGACAGAGGCACAGTATACTAAACAAGACATATGTCATGGCAAACTACACTTACAATGTGTTGACGGACAAACACACTCTCCGACTAGCATTAGAAATGGTCTAGGGCACATCGGTAGTGTTTGCCAATGTACACCCATGTTGTGGAATACACTACTGATGTTGGATGAGGCTGTTGTAAGTAGTTCACATCTGAACATAATGCAACATGGTCAGATAGGTTCATAGGTACATAGGTTTATACTAGGCTATCTTCCCTAAGGCAGGTATAAGTCTAGCCCAGAGTTTGTTGGCGTACACCACCCCTTATATGGAAACAGTACTGTGCCCATTATTATGTCGTGCCTCTCTCCAGCAGTGACACAGTGACTATCCCCGGGTTAAACGTATGACCTTCCATCCACAGGTCAAGATACCTCTTGAACACAGCCAGCAAGGTGCTCTGCCTCACATGGACCGGGATTGTATTCCACAGCATAGGGAGTCTCCGAGTGATAACTCCATCCCTCCAACATGTCCAACATACATCCATGCTAAGGTGTAAGTCACTTGCACTAGTGGTTCAGGTGGATCTGCCGATTCTGAAGTGGAGCATGTCCATTAATCCCTGTTTGGACATGGCCTTGCATGTCAGGCACATGTCACCTCTAAGCAGACAGTATGTGACTGAATAGAGCGGGAGTGTCTTCAATCTGGCAGCATATGACAGATGTTGGGGTTCCTTTATCCTTTAGGTGGGGGACATTCAGGGTGTCTCCAATTGCTGCAGATGTTGGGTGAGATGCATCCAGAATAGGGCATTCTACTCTATCACCGGTCTGATAAGTGAAGAGTACAGGGGAACAATGACCCACTAGATCTGGATGTGAATCCCATCCTGATCAGGTGGGCAATGTAGAAGGTCTTTCTAGCCACTTTAGCAACGTGAGTGTCAGAAGAACGGCGACTGTCAACCTGGGTCCCCAGGTCCATGATAACCTCCTCTGTGCTTAGAGGATTGCCACCTATATGGTAGCTTTGGGTTACCTTGCTTTTCCCGAAGGGTATGTCTACACATGTTGTGCACTTTGACTTCAGGCCATGGCTCTGGCACCAGCTATCAGTTACCGTGAGTCCCTTCTGAAGGATATCCGTGTCTGATGCACTGTCCACTATGGCGCCCAGTGTGCAGTCATCTGCAAATTTTGTCAGCCAAAGTCCTCCCATGTTGGCCTGTACTTCTGAGAAGTACATGACAAACAATAGGGGGCCAAGGACTGAGCCCTGTGTGACACCACCTGTGACCAGCCTGGAGTCTAACATAGTGCCAGCAACTCTAACCCTGTGGGTCCCGTCCTTAAGCCAGTTTGCAACCCATCTTGTGACATATGGGTTTACATTTCAGTTGGTAGGGTTTTCCAAAAAAAAAGCCCCAAACCAAGCATGTCCAAGGGTCAGCTTCCGGTGATTTTTCCTGTCCGCCTGGTGAATCTGGGCATACTGGGACAATGCAGCAATTGCCTCATGTACACAGACAACCCTCTCCTCCTACCACCCAACACTACAACCTGTGAGAGATACACTTACATAGCCAAAATGGAAGCAAAGCTCTCTCCACCCAAGATTGTGCTAAACAGTCAAGAGGAGAAGGTTAACACACACACTACATCTCAAGCAACACATAGCCCTTCTAAACCCGCACCACCAACACCCACATATAGCAACACTAAATCCACATATGCAGAGGCCCTTAACTGTAACCTGCCCAAGCAGCAAAGACCTCTGAAGCTGAAACGCAAACAAACACCACCAATCACAACCATTGTGTCACATAGTTCACAACACCAGTGTGCCACCCAGCAACAGCCCCTAAGGCAAGACAATGTACCTAACACTTTAGTCATAGGTGACTTTATAGTCCGGCACACTGATGTTCCTCTCACCAGGTTGAATAAGGAGAAAATTACAGTCAGCTGCCTGTCGGGTGCCAGGATCCACCACATAACGCATGCACTCAAGTCACTCCACAACAAGTACAAATATGACTCTGTCATTGTCCATGTTGGAGTGAATGACTTGAGACGTACCTCCCTGGACTACATGAAAAGAGACATGGAAGAGCTCTCAGATCATGTGGCCCAGGCAGGTATGACCCTAGCCCTGAGTAGCATCCTGCCTTCGCCCAGAATGATACCACAATATAAGGATAAAATGATTGACTTCAACAATTGGCTAAGCTTATGGTGTCATTCAAAGGGGATCCAGTATCTGTCTGCCTGGGATGACATGACTGACAGACCACGATGCTTTGCCAGAGATGGTCTGCACCTGTCACCCCTGGGATTCAGGTTACTGGCTAAGGCTCTTGCCACCCCTATATTGCCTTTTTTAGGCAAACTTCAAAGGACAAAACCACCACCGTAACAGGTACAAGCATGCAAAATCTGAACGTAATGCTACTCAATGCTAGAAGTCTAAACCTCAAAATGCACTCTCTCGAGGCACTCCTAAAAATGGAGAACATCGATATCTGTGCAGTAACTGAGACCTGGTTCAAGGCTCCAGAGAGCACCCCTGCAATACCAGGCTACAACTCTTACCACACTTTTCGCCACCAAACCAGGACCGAAACACTAAAGGTGGAGGAGTGTCAATATTCACCAAGGATATTCACACCACCAGGCTAGTTGGCCAACACAATGTGTCTGAAATTCTCCAAGTGCAACTAACACTAGGTAAGACTGCAATCCAAATTGTAGCTTGCTACAGATCCCCACCATACCCCAAGATTCTCACTACACCTTTCTAAACATACTGGAAAATATTAAGATAGAACCAAACACCCTAATACTGGGTGATTTTAACTACCCTGCCATTAACTGGGAAAACTACTCATGTCCCAACACCTTTGCGCAACGGTTCTTGGAATTCATAAATTCCAATGCCCTGGATCAACTAATCCATAGTCCCACCAGGGCTCCAATATCCTAGACCTGGTCATTACCAACATGGGAAATCAATGCTCCATACCTGTGGTCACTCACTCATTAGTCAGGTCTGACCATAAGCTAATCACCCTTAACATCCACATCCCACCCCCACCCCCAGTAAAGAAACCACCATAAAAACTTCTCCAAAGCCAACTTCATGCTACTCATGTCAGAAGTGACAAACTTCATAACACCCATGCAGACGGAACTGAAAGTTTAACTGCTGAATCCTACACTAAGGCACTGTACGAGCACATCCACTCATGCATGAATCGTGCCATCCCAAATAGAACCAAAATGCTCTCATCCAAAAAAGGAAGCCAATCTCGTCGCGCCCTGCCATAAACAAACTTTACCACAACAGGAAGCCACTTTCGCCGAGAAGAGGAAACTCCCAGGATGCAATAAACTTCCTTACTACCCTCAGTAAGAAACTGAGATGCCTCATAAAATCCTCCAAAGCTAGTTACGAAAATAAAATTGCCAAAGATTCCAAAGACAACCACAAAGCATTCTATAACTATGTCAAGAATCTAAATGGCAATGCTCAGATCTGCTCTGAGCTAAAACAGAATGGCATTAAATATACTGATGCAAAGGATATTGCCAATATCCTGGCAGATCGATTCAGTGCCAACTTCACCCCCCTCTCACCCCCTAAATGGCCCATCTCAATACCGGAAGATTGCCAAATTCCAGTAATAACGGCCACACAGGTACAAAACGCACTCTCTAAAGCCAAGAATACAGCATCCATGGGACCAGATCACATCCGGGGCTGTGTACTACATGAACTACAATATGAACTGGCACCTCACCTAAGTGTCATGTTTAATCATAGCCTCACCTCAGGTTTCGTGCCCACTGAGTGGCGCAGAGCTACAGTTATCCCAATCCACAAGGGGGGATCCACCTTGGATCCCGGAAACTACCGTCCCGTCAGTCTGACAAGCCTTATCTGCAAGGCCATGGAGCGTATTATCATGGAACTTATAAACAAAGACATTGGCAACCTTCAAACACTGGACCCCACCCAGTTTGGGTTTGTGAAGGGCCGATCTTGTCTCCTGAACCTGATTGACTTCTTTGAATCAGTCTCCAGAGCCATGGACAAGGGTAAGGTGGTCCACACAGCCTATCTAGACCTTGCCAAGGCCTTTGATACCATCCCCCACTCTGGAATCATAGATAAACTTACTAAGTTGGGCATTAATCCCTATGTCACCCAATGGGTTGCTAAATGGCTTACTGATAGAACCCACACTGTAAAAGTAGCCAACTCCAAATCCAGCACCAGACAAGTGACAAGTGGAGTACCTCAGGGTTCAGTCCTGGGGCCGCTCTTGTTTGGCATCTACTTCTCTGAAGTACAGGTCAACACTAAGGGACTCTGGCTAACAAAGTTTGCAGATGACTGCAAACTGGGAGCCATTATTGAATCCCCAAATGATGTGGATACTCTACAAAAGGGCCTTACAGAAACAGATGCTTGGTGCCAGAGCCATGGGCTCAAGCTCAATGCCAAGAAATGTATTGTTATCCCCTTTGGGAAAAACATGTATCCATGAATTACCATATAGGTGGCAGTACACTAAACACAGAAAGTGTGATAAGAGACTTAGGGACACAGGTGGACAGTGGTCTCACCTTCGATAACCACATCGCCACAACAGTCAGGAAATCCTTCTATGTGGCACACCTCATCACGAAGGGCTTTTCATCCAGAAAAAAGGAGGTCATTGTCCCACTGTACTCATCCCTCATTAGACCCATTATAGAATACAATGCCCCATTTGGTATGTACCTCTCAAGACAACTGCAACAACTGGAAAGGCCTCAGAAATACCCCACTAAAAGAATCACAGGCCTAAAGCAGATGCCCTACGCTGACCGCCTTAAAAAGCTCCAGCTATACTCTGTTGCATATCGTCTACTCAGAGGCGATCTCTGCTTAACATACAAGGCCATGTCAAACCCAGAGCTGCTGGACATGCTACACTTAAAGAAATCCCAATCCCTCAGCGCTACACACTCCAGGGATCTAAACCTTGTCATCACAATAAACAAAACATGCTGGAGGGATAGGTTCCTGACCCAGAGACTCCCCAGACTCTGGAATAGATTGCCCATACATGTCAAGCAGAGTGCCTCTTTGGACCTCTTCAAGAGGAACCTTGACGATTGGATGGGAGAAAGGAAATTCACCCCAGGGATCACGTCAGTTGCCCTGCTAGACAGGGGTCCAGGAAAGTAAATAATGTGGGAAGAAATAGCCAGGGAATTGTTATGGCTAGGCTTGTATAGGCCCTAGGGCAGATAGCCTAGTACCAACTTATGAACCACAATACCTGAGTGGGGTATTGTGTTGAAAGTGTTTGCAAGGCCAAGGTAGGCTGTATGGACTGCCTTTCCCTCAACAATGGCCTAAGTGACCGTTTTGAAGATGTCAACCGAGTACAAAAGGCATGATCTGCCCTTGACCAAGCCAAACTGGGACGGGTACAATGTCTGCATGTCCCCTATATCTTTGTTTATGAGCTCAATTATGATCCTCTCCATAGCTTTGCAGACTAGACTTGTTAAGCTTATGGGGCAGTAATTACCAGGGTCCGTAGAGGCACCGCCTTTGTGCAGATGTGCACAACTGGACCCTAACCAGGCTGTTGTGCACACTATGGAAATGTAAAGCAGCGATAGGACTAAAGCCCAGGATACTGACCACCACAGTGAAAGTACTGAACCACTACACTATACAGTACTACAGTGTTAGGTCAGTATGAACGGATGTTGACAATTGTGTGCAAAGTATCCCATGCAAAACCTGCAGGCACAGTATACTCCCTGTTGTGTTCACACAAAAAGCATTTGGACAGTAGCTACACAACATGGCACAGAACACACAACAATAAACTGGAGGTATTTGTTGAAGGTCACACTCATCCACAAATGTGATGGGCTGCAGAGTTCAACATATGGAAAGCCCACACTGGGCATGCTCACACACTTAGATAAATGAGACATCTTTCACACAACATGCCATGGGAAGGCTGAACTGGGCATGCTCACACACTTAGTCCAAATGTTACTCCTAGCAACTGTGAAAACACACCAAGAGGATGCTCATTCCCCTTTCTAGACACTGATCATGTAAGCACCCTATAAGTATATCAAGAGAAAAGGAATCTCCCAGTAATCTGAATAGCGCGCTCTGCTAATGCGTCCGTCTGTAGTGTCATAACATAGTTAGGTAGGGGTTAGAATCCAGCAAGTGTGTGTGAAAGGGGGTAAGTGTGTGTGTATGAAAGGAACATCCCTTTTGGCAACTGGGAAAACACACCACAGGATGCTCATTCCACTTTCTACCACAGGATGCTCATTCCACTTTCTAAACTCTGATGATGTCAGCACCCTATAAGTATATCAGGGGAAAGGAAATCTCCCAGTAATGCGAATAGCGTGCTGCGCTAATGCGTCTGTCTCTACTGTCATAACATAGTTAGGTAGGGGTTTGAATCCAGCAAGTAGCAAGTGTGTGTGAAGGGGGATAAATGTGTGTGCAAGTGTGTATGAAAGGAACATCCCTTTTGGCAACTGGGAAAACACACCACAGGATGCTCATTCCACTTTCTAAACTATGATGATGTCAGCACCCTATAAGTATATCAGGGGAAAAGAAATCTCCCAGTAATGCGAATAGCGCTGCGCTAATGCGTCCGTCTCTAGTGTCATAACATAGTTAGGTAGGGGTTTGAATCCAGCAAGTGGCAAGTGTGTGTGAAGGGGGTTAAGTGTGTGTGTATGAAAGGAACATCCCTTTTGGCAACTGGGAAAACTCACCACAGGATGCTCATTCTACTTTCTAAACTCTGATGATGTCAGCACCCTATAAGTATATCAGGGGAAAGGAAATCTCCCAGTAATGCGAATAGCGCGCTCTGCTAATGCGTCCATTTCTAGTGTCATAACATAGTTAGGTAGGGGTTGGAATCTGGCAAGTGTGTGTGAAGGGGGGTTAAGTGTGTATGACTGAAATATCCCTTTTGGCAACTGGGAAAACACACTACAGGATGCACATACCCCTTTCTAAACGATATCACAATTATGTATGGCTTTTGATTACAGACATGCCACATGTGTTTTGCCCACACAGAATGCCCATGTGTGCGGGTTGTCCCTCACAATAATGCATGACATTGATTAAACCAGTTATGGCAATGCACACATGATGTATGTGTGCCAAATACACATATGTACCTGTGACCTTCAATAGTTACCATGTGTGATGCCTGCCACATGTGAATACATGGTATTTGCACAGGGTAACATTATGACTGTGGTCTTCTGCGCAGGTGAGATGTGTATATACAGTGTGAGATGTAGATGCTATCAGCCTAGTAGTGAGGGATACACACCTGGTCTGGGGCATATAGTCTACCTGTTGTTGATGTACAGGTGCTGCATGTTTTCACCTGTTGTGGGAGTGGTAAGACGTTATTCCATAGCAATGCAGTGACTGCATGCTAAGAACCGTTCAGCTAGGGTGTTGTAGCTACACTAATTCATTAGCATTCAGTAATATGTCAGAATCCCTGGTGAGGGTCTGATGCCAACCAAGGTCAGGGTTCTACCAGCCTGTGTCACTTGCTCAGTGATCCCTTCCATGTTCTCTATCATGTATCCCAGTGAGGGACATCCCGCATCAGCTGTGGTGGCATGGACAATGACTGAGTCATATGTGTCCATGCATCTGACTGACCTGTATGCTTGTGTTATGTGGTGGACCACAGTGCCCCATGAGCATATCACTGTGACCTACACCTTGTCCAGCCTGGTGAGCATGTTCTCACTGTACTGGACAATAAAAGTACCTAACACAACTGCGGCAGTAGTGTTGTATAGCTGTACAGACTGTGCTTGTTTGGCACACAGGATTTGTGTGCTATGTGTCATGCGTGCTGTGTGCAGGCCTAATGTATGCCTGTGTGCCAGCTGCAGAGATGTCTGCCAGTCATGCAGGATGCTATCCTTAGGCTCCACAACTGGCCCGGTGTGTTTCCATGCTTGTATTGCTGTCCGTGTAGGTCCACATCAGATTGGTATTACTGTCACTGTAGTATTTCATGCCACCCGACAGGTTATGCCAGTACTGGGTTAAGAGTGCTTAGTCCACAGTTTGGCCATGTGTTTCCATCTCATACATGTGTTGTACATCCATGGGTAGGGGATAGGGTTGACTGTGTACATGTGGCAGCTGTGACATTACTACATGACACACATATTCCACAACTGTACCATAGAGGTGACTGACAACTGACCTTTGCACATGCTACCATAGTATTGAGATTGCATTGGTGATTAACAGCACATAGGGCCAATGGTGAACAAGATACATAGGTCCATAGGTTCATACAGGGATGTCTGCCCAGGGCATGTATCCACCTAGCCAGAATGTGTGTGGCTTTCAACATGCATTGCAAATCTGTCTTGCTATGCCCTTTTCCAAGGTTAGTATACTGTGCCTCTCTCACAGTGACACATAAGTGATACCCAGGGTAACCCTACAATGTCACATCCAGTCATTAATATCACTCTTGAAGATAGTCACTGAGTCACTCTGCCTAACCTCTATTGGGATAATATTCAAGAATGAAGGGAGCCTCTAAGTTGTGAATGTGCCCCTCCAGCATGTCCTATGTATATCACTCCTGAGGTTCAAGTCTTTCCAGTGTGTATCCTGATGGGATCTGGATCTTCTGAGGTGCAGCATGGCCATTAAGTGAGGGTTTGACATGGCTTTATATGTCAGGCACAGATTGCCTATGAAGAGGCAGTATGCCACTGAGTAGAGCTGCTGTTTCTTTAACCAGTCAGTATGTGGCATCTGTTTGAGCCCTTTGATCCACTTGTCGAGGTACGTATGTGGTATTTCCAGTTGCTGCAGGTGTCTGGCAAGGTGCATGCCGACAGGTTTATCATGGTCAATTATGGGCATGATGAGGGATGAGTAAAGGGGCACAATGTCCTCCCCTGATCTACATGTGAATCCCATCATGATGATGTGGCCCATATAACATGTTTTCCTAACCACTTTGTCCATGTTGTTGTCAAATGGTAGAATGCTATCAACCTGTGTACCCCAAGGTCCATAATTCCTTCATCTGCACTTAATGGATTAACACATATGTGGTACTTTGTGGTCACTTTGTGTTTGACATAGGGGATGACTATACGCTTTCTGTCATTCACCTTGAGGCCATGGCTGTGGCACAAGTCGTGTGTTTGCAAGAGGCCCTTTTGGAGGATGCGTGTGTTAGCTGGAGAGTTGATTATGGTGTCCGGTTTGCAGTCACCTGCGACTTGCTCAGCCACAGTACTTCCATGTTGGCCTGTACCTATGATAAATATATAATGAACATGACCGCTCCCAGGGCTGAGCCTTGTGGGACACCACTTGTACCAGGTTGGAGGCTGACATGGCTCCAGCAATTCTAGCCATGTGTGTTCTGCCCTTGAGCCACTGTGCAATAACCATAGTGACATAGGGGTTAATATGTACACTGGTGAGCTTCCCTAGAATGCACAAGTGGGGTATTGTATCAAAGGCTTATGCAAGGTCCAGGTAGGCTGTGTAGACCTCCTTCCCCTTGACAGTGGCCTTGGTGACTGTTTCAAAGAAATCAAACAGGTTTGAGAGGCAGGATCTGCCATTAACAAAGCCAAACTGTGTATGGTGACATGTCTGTAGGTCCACAATATCTAGATATGTGAGGTTCATGATGATCCTTGCCATAGCTTTGCAGACAAAGCTAGTCAGACATATGGAGCGAATAGTGTCCAGGATCCGTGAAGGCACCACCTGAATGTAGAGGGACCACTGTTGCTGTACGCCACTCTTTGGCCACATATCGTGTAGTAAGGCTGGGATTGAACAGTAGTGTTATGTCTGGGTGTAGCTTTTCTTGTGGTTCATGTAGGACACAGCCTGGGACACTGTCTGGTCCCATTGATGCAGTGTTTATTGCTTTGGGAAGGGCATCTCTTACCTGAGCATCTGTGATGTCAGGGGGGGCAGCACTCTGCCGTGAGACATATTTGCCCTTTTGGTGTGGTGGGGGGGGGGGAGGCAGCATTGAACCTGTCCACTAGGATGATGGCAATATCTGTGTGTTTTGTATTTTGTGTGACATCTTGGATTACCTCTGAGCATATTTGGGTAGTACCACCCAGGTTCCTAACATAACTACAGAAAGCCTTGTGATTATCCTCAGTGGCTTGTGGAATCTTCTCTCAAAGATGGCCTTAGACAATCGTATGGGTGCTTGTAGTTGTCTTCCAATACTCATCAGTGATGCCTTCACATTTTGGCGGTTTGTTGTATCCTGTAGTGGCGTCATCCTTCTATTGTATAGTGTGTTTATGGCTGGTGTCCGGCACACAGGACGTCTGCCTTTGGAGAATTGGGTCATGCTTTCATATGTGGTTTCATGATCCATGCATTCCTGAATGTGTCCATAGAATGCCTTTATACAGGTATCTGCAGTCTGGTCCATATTTACAACAGGCCTGGGGCCTTTGAAGGTTTCCACATCATTTATGAGGGGTGTGAACTTGCTTGACATGAGCTGTTGACAGACGTGCCGTCCTCCAGACTGAGCAAGGTGAGGGTCACATTTAGCTACCTGTCGGGTGATAGAACGTGCCACATAACACAGGCACACAGGTCACTCCACAGCAAGTACAACTATGAGGCAGTCATTGTCCATGCTGGTGCAAACAACCTGAGACGTACCTCCCTGGACCACATGGAAAGAGACACAGAGGAGCTCTTACAGCACCCTCTCAAACTCAGGACTCCCACACAGCCTTCATGCTCACACAGGAGAGTATAGATTGCTCTGCAAACGCCATCATACTGGGTGACGTCAGCTACCCAAACATAGACTGTGAACATTACACAAGCCACAATACCCAAGCTCTAGGGTTCCCATAGAGGTAATCAACCTTCCCACAAGAGGGGCAGATATACTAGACCTGATCATCACAAACATGAGTACAAAATGCTCACCACTGGGAGTATATCCCTCATTGTTGCAATCAAACCATATACTAATCACACTGGAGTACTGGATCCCCCACATATGCAAACCTCAAACACATCGATGTGTGTGCGGGAAATGCCCCTATTAGCAACTGTGACAGTACAGTACAGGATGCAGATCCCCCTTTTGAAACACTGATGATGTCAGGACTCTATAACTATATCACCTGTATTAAAGTCCTCCAGTAATTCGTATAGTGCGCTCTGCTAATGTGTCTTTCTCCAGTGTCATAACATAGTTGGGTAGGGGTTTGAATCCTGCAAAGGGAATGTATGTGTGTTAGTATGAGTGGGATTTATGTGTGTGCATTATGCTGGGAGGGATAAGTGCCTTTTGCCAACTGGGAGAACACACTACAGGGTGCACATCCCTCCTCCTACACACAGATGATGTCAGCACCCTCTAAGTACAGCATTAGAAAGGATTTCTCCAACTACTGCAGATAGCACACTCTGCTAATGTGTCTGCTTCTACTGTCATAACACAGTTAGGTATGGGTTTGAATCTTGCAAATGGAAAGTATGTATTTTACTGTGGGTGGGGTTAGTGTTGCTGTACCAGGTATTCGCCAGGGGGGACATCCCACAAGGCCACCTCGTGGGGGATGCTGGCTATGCACTGGAGCCGTGGATGATGACTCCCATCAGAAATGCACACACACATGCAAGAACGCCATAATGAGGCACACTCACAAACCAGAATAATCATAGAGCGTGTGTTCAGGATGCTGAAATCACGGTTCTGGTGCTTGGATACATCTGGTGGAGCCCTGCAGTACTCTCCAGGCACATGTGCCCACATATTCATAGTATGTGCCATGCTACATAATATGATCCTGCGGAAGCGGCTGCAGGGACATAACGGTGAAGGGCCACAAAGCCCACCACAACTGCCAAGGCCAGTCCAGGCACAGAGGGTTCCGGACCAGGAACACACTGTGCCAGCCCCAGTAGGCAGACGGAGGCGTACCCAATATGCCTATGCCCTGGCAAAGAGGGAATGTATAGCACATACTCTGACAGCGTAGGCCCCATGGACTGACACCTCCCTACCTGCACACACAGTGAAATGGACGGCACACAAACATGACCACCTGTAAAGTGTACCGTATGGGTGGCCTCGTGTGACTCCAACATAGGCAGCCCCCAAACACTGTACACCCAACAGCCAGTGGAACATGTAACGCCAACACCCGAACAGTACGCGGGTCCTACAGCATACGGCGTTGCTGTATGCTGCCACGTTCGCTGCAAGGTGTAGACATATAAATATATATATATGTGTATATACATATATGTAGATAGATATAATTATATATATAGAAATATATGTACACATATACATATAAGTACTACAGTTAAGACAGGGAATCAGAGGGATATAAGGTGACTGAGATGTAACCCGCGATATCTGTACATAGTATACATAGTGAAATGACAACCTGAGCATCCGGGAGGTTCAACATAAGAGGATACCACCAACCATGGAACGGGCAACATACCGAAATGCATAACCGCGAGGCGGAAAGATCGCCAGACCACAGTACTGTAACAGTACATGCGCGGGTAATAGTATGATGATATGAAGGGAGAGGTAGACACCGCCACCGGTGTCGTGGCCCACGCAGGTACTGTGTGCAACCGTCCCCATGAGTGCCGTAGTATGTGTACGTGTGCGGTGAGGGTGCCGTGTGCGTTGCTGTGTGAGTGTAATGTGTGTTTCTCTGTAACATGTGTATGTTGGTGCCACGTTAGAGGCAGAGTGGAATATTATGTGTAGGCATACGGTAAACTAGCCAGAGGCATATGTATACCAGTAGTCCCAAAGTAGTAGTGAGAGCCCCACCCTGGCTAGGTGTGTCGCGACGTAGAACGATACAAAGTGACAATGTCCCAGATGGTAGCACAGGAATATAGCCCATAGGAAATGGAAAGGACGTATGTAATAGTCATGCCCGTATGTATGACACCGATATGTTAATTGCAAAAAGATACGTCGGCAAAGTCACACAGCAATAGGTATGTACCGCGGAAATACGTATGTGCTACCCCAGTTCTGACCGTGGCCACGTGTCGGCCCGTAAACACCGCTGTGTGTTCTACAAGTGTCAAACAATCAATCCCCATCTGAATATGTGGCAACCACTGGCAAACAGGCCATCCCAACAACAGGACCACAATGACTGCAAATATTTGGGACAGAATGACAAGGGATAGTTGTCACGTACACACAACCGCTGATATACCACAGATGTGACGGAGGAATACATGCATCAAGCACACCCGCAGGCGATACCGACACCACATGACAACAACACAACCTACAATCCCATACCAAAAGACAATTAACTGTCAACTCTCCAAGTAGGGACGGAGCACACAGACAACTATACTGGTTATGTAGAGATGCAAGGCCCACAAACCGTATCCGTGACGTACAACCACCGACATCCCCCACTGTACATAATAAAGGAATACAAACCGTAACAGCAGCACAAACATACAGTCGGTCAATGACATCTGCATAACTACAACATATCGCGTGGGGTACAATTAAAGGCGGCTGCATAATTGCATGCGTTGTAGACATGCAAACAATAGCCATGTTACAGTTTTGAATGCAATACTCCGTCATCATACGTCGGAAGGACAGGTACACCCACTTGTTGAAACAAATACTACACCTGTCACACACAATCCATGGGTGACATGAATGCAGACCATACTTGTCCCAATGAATAGCAGATGCAGTCACACATAACATAAGACAATACAGACCATCCCCACGAAGATAGGGCGAATATCTAACGCCCAGGCGGAGGATCCAAGTATACCCCAGTATCGACGCGTAATTACCGAATGGGGAGATGCACAGGTGATATGCACGTAATTACTCACGTACACATAGCCGCTGATATACCACAGAAGTTACGGGGGTATTCATGCAGCAAGGCCACCTGCAGACGATACTGGAACCAATTAACAACAGGCCAAGTGACACTCCCATAACACAATACTATTAACTGTTAACTCTCCAGGTAGGGATGGAGCACACAGACAACTATACTGTGTATGTAGAGATGCAAGGCCCACAACCGTATCCGTCACGTACAACCACCGATATCCCCCACCGTAGATATTAAAGGAATGCCAACCGTAATAGCAGCACAAACATACAGGCAGTCAATGACATCTGCATAACCGCAACATCTCGCGTGGGAGACGCAATTAAAGGCGGATGCATACTTGCATGCGTTGTTTAAAGGAATACAACAGCCATGTTACACTTTTGAATGCAATACTCCGTTATCATACGTCGGCAGGACAGGTACACCCACTTGTTGAAACAAATACTACACCTGTCACACACAATCCATGGGTGACATGAATGCAGACCATACTTGTTCCCATGGATATCAGATGCAGTCACACATAACATAAGACAATAAAGACCATCCCCACGAAGATAAGGCAAATATCTAACGCCCAGGCGGAGAATCCAATTATACCCCAGTATCGACACGTAATTACCGAATGGGGAGATGCACAGGTGATATGCACGTAATTACTCACGTACACATAGCCGCTGATATACCACAGAGGTTACGGGGGTATACATGCAGCAAGGCCACCTGCAGACGATATTGGAACCAATTAACAACAGCCCAAGTTACACTCCCATAACAAAATACTATTAACTGTTAACTCTCCAGGTAGGGATGGAGCACACAGACAACTATACTGTGTATGTAGAGATGCAAGGCCCACAACCCGTATCCGTCACGTACAACCACCGATATCCCCCACCGTAGATATTAAAGGAATACAAACCGTAATAGCAGCACAAACATACAGGCAATCAATGACATCTGCATAACCGCAACATCTCGCGTGGGAAACAAAATTAAAGGCGGATGCATACTTGCATGCGTTGTTTAAAGGAATACAACAGCCATGTTACACTTTTGAATGCAATACTCCATTAACAGTCATCGTCAGGACAGGGACACCAAATACTATACCCTACACACACAATCCACGGGTAACATTACTTCGAAATATACCTGTCGCCACACATAGCGGTTGCAGTTACACATAACATAACACAATACAGACCATCTCCACGAAGGTAGGGCAAATAGCCAACGCCCAGGTGAGAAATCCAATTATACCCCAGTATCGACACGTAATTTCTGAATGGAGTAGATGCACAGGTGATATGCACATAATTACTCACTGAGGAACAGCAATTGGTGGGATGAATTCACATGTTGCAGGTATCGACGGATATAAGGATGATTCTCGGGATATTCAAACCGTATGCTCATACCGAACCAGCAGTGTACAACCGAAAGTGAAAGAAAAAGGAAAACCGATACACGGAACGAAACACAGAACGAAACACCGACAAGGTATGTAGAACACACGATATGTACGGTTGTGTAACGCATGATGTGTATGACGAAGCTGTACTGTATGGGAATGGTGGTTGTAAGTAATTACACTTGTCCGTAATGCAGAAAGTGGTGAAAGGTGGTTATGTAGTGCTATCCTGCTGAGCATACCAATGCCTGTGGACACCGTGTGCACAGCAGTGGGACATCATGTACACAGCGGAGACACCACAAGGGCTGCCACAGGGGGGCATTAGAGAGAACAATGCCAGACCACACGCCGTTGCTGGCAGTGGATGTCCAACAAGGAAGTGCCATAGCAGGGGATAGGGCATGTATGTATACTGTCACAGCACGCATGTGTATGGGCATATACTGTTGATGTCATACGTAAGGTGCGGCCGACATGCATGTATGCCCTGCATTAGGGGATACTATGTCAACTATGTGTAATGTAAAGCTGTCTGGGTAGATATGACAGATATTATACACAGTATCACAGGCATATCATGCATAACAGAGGTATCGCCTATTGGTATGTACAATAACAGGATACATATGGCCTGTAGGTATGGGACAGAGTAGTAGCATGATAGCTAGCTGAAATGGAAGGGACACCAAGTAACCATGCCCAAAGGATCTATAGCAGGTGTACAGTGGGCAAGAATGCAGTCTGGCGGGTCCATGTGTAAACACATGTGCAGTGTACACAGTAGTGTCACCTCCCCATGGTAGTGTCCTGTGAACAGCAGAGGCAGGTGTCAACTGCACGTCTACACAGTACCGCTGCTCTGGTGGTACCAGGACTACGTGTCACCCAAACAGCAAGGGAGGTATCACATGAACAGTGCTACTGTGTGTCCCTGTGGGATGTGCACAGAACCTATGTTCCACAGCATGGTGTGTGTTGTGTTTGCGGAAGTAACACAGAAGCCCAGCCCATGCAGTGTGGCGTGTGTGCACATATCCATGAGCGGTCCGTTCACACTGCCCACCGCAAATGTCATGTATGAGGAGTATATGCATCAGTAATGCGGAGGACATGGGCCATGTCAGAGCAGAAGACACCCCTGCGTATGTGGTATGCAGATGTGTACAGATGTGTTGTCCGTATGTCAGCTGCATATGTAAACCATCCGAGCCTGGTACACATCGTGGCATGACAATGCTGTGCCATGTAAACTTGTAGCTGTTGTGGAAAGTACACCATAAATGTGGTATTGTACCCTTGACTGTGTGTAGATGTGTGTATTTCACAGGTACAATGGCTACCTATGTACCAGCATCACACACAGTACAGATAGGTGTGGCCCTGCAGAAGGGTATCCATGCCACAGTGGAATACGGTAACCACAGGACTGTGTGGGGCATATGTGTGTACAGCAACCATGTACAATGTGATATTTATGTACGGGGCCAGTATCCATGTGATAGTCAGTGGGTGAATGTTGTTATGCAAAGGTGATGTGCATGCACCATGTGTCATGCATCCTGATGCCATGATACTCATATGATGCATCTGCCACACTGACACCCATATGGTTGGTATTGGTATGAGCTGGTGGAGCAATAATGGTGCATGGTATGTAGGCGTGGGATATCTAGGCATGGACAGTACTCTGTGACAGCATGTTGTGTATGTAAGCATATAGTGAACATGAGGGGCCCCATGACTGAGGACTGTGTAATGCCATATGTACCTGACATGTAGTAGGTACTATGATATGCTCGCACCACTGTGTGTCCTGTCCACGAGCCATATAGCATAACATCCTGAGACACAGGGTATGATGTGCAGGTGGATGTGTACGTTGCCAATACCAGAACGTGGAATGGTGCTGAAGGGCAATGTGAGGACAACGTCTGATGTGTTGGCCTCTGTACCACCCCAACCGCCCATGCAATGGTATGACAGGTGGCCAGCATGTGTATGTGGCGTGCTGTGGCATACACAAGCCCAACATGGGTGCTAGGAAAGGCCTGGAGGCCATCAATGTGTGCAGGAATCACGTTCGTGAGGATGTGCCCCATTGCCATTCAGAATGGTCCAGTCATGGGTGTATGACTGCATTCCCACATGTGCAACGCAGTGCCACCCATGGGTAGTGTGAGAGATGCCGCTGTCCGGCGTTCAGGGTACACAATGTCCGACAACAGGCTAGCAGTGAATATAGTGGGCTGGTGCAGAGACATATACCAAACAGGTTGGTGGGACATAACAGCCAGGGACATCGGAAGGTGACATCGGGCCAGCGTCCCAGGACATAACGTGTGCATGTCAGTACCATGTATGTGTCCACAGGGACACTATGATGTCCATGTACGGATTGCGACCCTGTAGTGAGTGAGAGTGTGTATTGTTGGTAAGTACGCCATCGCCTGGCATTGCCAACATTAGCTCGGTCTGCAATGCCTGGGTGACTATTGTATGTGACATCGAATGTGGATGTAGCCAAACAATACAGACATACCACCACAATGCCTGAGGCCCCACACCGCAATGTGCGGCAGTCATGTTTAGGTAGCTAGCCTTGGAGTATGTGATGGACCTCGAGGACCCACCATGGCTGACAAGTGATGCACCCCACACATGTGAATATACACCACTGTGCAACAGCCTGCACATGTGGTTGTACATCATATGTGCATGGAACATGACCACCACAGTGGCGTCTGTGAACAGGTCAGTACCGCCATGTCTCTGTGTGGAATAGCATGGTTTCTACAATTGTGTACATGCTACGGAAGCGCACTGTGGTATGTGTCAGCATATGTATGTACACTGTCCATCTGCTGGGGTGTCATGCCGTTAACAACTGCTGTCAGCAGACGTCAGTAGTACTGGTTGTAGTACACATGTTCCGTGTATGCTGCGATGGGTGTGTTTCCAGGGTGTGGCTAGCAGGGCTGTGAAGCATATGTGTTTAATCCACCAAAGGGGGGATAACCCCAGGTGCGACACACCAGTCACATGGAGGTATTGTGCATGCTAAGGGTAGTGTAGGTATGGTATGTGTTGTGTAATGTGTCAGCCAGCTGAGCGGAGTGCATGACTCAAGCATGTGTAGGTACATGGGTGTCTATTCCAGGGAAGTGTGGGTTGATGTCAGCACATGGCAGTATTAGCTGTCTGAGGCCCAATGTACAGTATAACAATACAGACGGTATGTAACCTGTGGTGTACAATGTCGACTCTGTCACGTGTTACAATGTGTATAGCGGTCACAAACATGGGTATCCGCACATTGAGCACCTATGATGCATTGTGTTAGGCAACTATCCAGGATGTGTGCAAAACACTGTGTGATGTGTGATCCCCTCACCTGTGGGTGTTCCAGTCCAGGTATGTGCCTGGGAGGTACGATCCGTGTACAATCCGTACTCGCTGCGCAGAGCATGGAGGCAGGTCCCAGTCACCGCAGAGAAATGTGAGTGGTGCAATAGTGTGTGTGCCTTGCTTGTGTGCAGCACAGTGGAAGATGCAAGCATTGTCCCACATGACCCCATGCCGTGCCTGCCTGTTACAGCCCTGCCGGAGACAGTTATGTGACACTGCCACAGAGGCAGTATAGCATGTGAAGATGTACATGTGTGCTCCACACCCCAGGCCGATGGCTGCAGGTCATGAGTGCCACAGCAGTGTGGTCGACCAGGACTGTCATAGCGGTCAGATACCACATGCCTGTACAATAACAGTAGGAGCATAGGCAACAGTTGCAGTGACACAGTAGGTCAATGTACAGTGTCCCTGTGTTCAGACCACTGCCTACTGTACACTTGGCTAGACACACACCCAGAGGGTTATGACACCGGTGAGCCATCGCATGTCCCAGTACACGTAGCCTGTGTATTGCCATCACAGGGTGGTCACAATAACACATTGTATGAGAGATATATTGTACCAGGTGATGTGTCATGTGTGCATATGTTGAGTTGCAGAGCTGTTCACACATCCGCAACATCTCAGTGCATGATGCCTTGTGTAACATGATGTGTGGAACTGCACTGTGATCCACAACAGGGTCATCCGTGACAGGTGTGTTGTGAATGGTGTAACCCATGGGTCTGCGGGATATACACTGGTGCTGTTGGCTGCCATGCTGGGGGCCACCAGTGGTGCCTACAGTGGTCATACAGACATACTGCATACATTGTTCTGGCAGGAATGTCCATTGTTGTAGATGATGTGGTACTACGTGAAGGTAGGTGTGTGTTGTGAATGTTACCCATCCAGACGTGACCATCAGGTGCAGTCATGGTTGTCAACAGCATCACACCCATCCACAGCTGTCAGCACCCTGTCCCCAGAATGGGTATCAGAAGCCCTCATACTGTGTGACTAATGTGTAGATGGCAGAACACCTACTACTGGCTGGCTAACAGTGTGATCTAGGAAGGCTATGTGATGGCTGAAATACGCTGCTCTAATGTATAATTATGGTATCCCAATGAATTACATTGAATCACATATAGTAAGCCATGGCTGGCATGTAAACAGTGTACAACAATGACTGTGTGACAGACCCAACCAATGTGGAGCCGTGTTGAACATGCACCCGTTAGAACACCAAATGAGGTATGTTGCACGTAATGATGTACAACTGTCAGCTATGGGCACAGCATGGATGCAGACGCACATCCCCCACAGGCAGTACCGCTCCATGTTGGTAGGGGGGCATTGCACGAGTACATGTGACAGTTGCTGTATTGCCACATGTACTGCATATCCATCATATAGGGGTAGCACTGGTACGTGACTGTCGGACATGCCTGTACATACGACCATGTCCCACAGGATATGTGTTACGTGTGTGCAACACCTGTCGTACCGTCATCAAGCTGTGTGTATGGCTGCCAGTGTACCTGTGTGACATGTTGTGCAATGGGTGCAAAGGTACGCAGTAGCGCATTACATGCCCACATGTCCCGCACAGGTGCATAGCCTGAACATACAGTACAAATAGGGTGTTGGATAATAGCAACCCACAAGAGGTGATGGGTACGGGTGGCAACCCACTACCACCTTTCCGGGTAAGGTGTGCATGTCCATGACACATTAGCACCTGAGATGTTAGCAGTACAGCTGTACAGGGCGGCATGCATATTTGATTACAAATACCCTTGCGTGTTCCACCACTGGCCTGTTGACAGACAGACACCAACACAATGTGCAGCATTGACATGTGCACAGCACATCACCGCTGGCTACAGTAGAACAGGGTTACTGTGTTGACATGTGCACAGAACATCAGCGCCAGCCACAGTCGAACATGGTATGTGTTGAACCCCACCGTCATTGTAGCCCATGCCACAGACAGACGTTTTATGCATCTGTGTATGTATGGCTAGGAATGGCCCTGGCCTAGCAGTATAGCTGTGTCAGTGTTGCGAACAACATACTGAATGGGCTGTGTGTGTGAGGTGTGCGTCATACGTGTATGGTCTGATGGATGATACCAGCAGTGCCCCCGCTATGTGAACATCCCTGTCCCCATAAATGGATACCTAGGCTGTGCCCAACACCATGGTCCCTGTGGGAGGGATGGTGCTGTGCGGTGCACCCGCCGACATGGCGGTGGCAGCAGGCACTGGATGTAGACATATGTGGTACCCATGTCAGGCCGGGGTACCATCCATGTGCACGGGATATCACCGTGCGGGCATATACAGCACTGTGTTGAACAATATCACAGCACATAGCACCTGTCAGGGGTAATGTGTATGCATGGATGTGCGATACCAGCATGCACCATACACACCCCCACCAAGCAGCATGCTGCCTACCTTGCAGAAGGCCATTGTCCACACCATGATGATAGACATGCATAATGTCCATATACCCATAGCAATGACATATGGAATGGACAGCCACCCTCCCAATACCAGTATCCCCCAGGCGGGACACATCCCTGTGCCATGTATGTGATATACCCTGCCATACCATGCAGCCCTGTCCAGCAAGGCTGCACGTACCATCACAGTCATACATGGTGCGATGGCCACATGGCACTTGCACTATCAACTGACCAGATCAGTAATGTGGCACTGATGCACCTTGTGCTGTCACAGGTGCTGTGTGTCGGCGTGTACAACATGCGCGTGCACATGCTATGTATGACCATCCCTGCTAATGTCATATGATTACACATTGTCCCATATGTATCACATGTGCAATACAGGCGAGCCGTGGCAGGTTGTCCAACACCCGTACAGTGATGTGTAGATGTACATGGCAGAACACATGCATGTACAGGTGTCCACGTGTATGTGTGCAGTGCCACCACTGACATCCATAACGGCTGCGTCTGTGATGCCTAGTGACATATACACAGCATCCAGGTGAACAGTAGAACTGTGCGCACATCGGGCCACGTGCCGACTGGTATGAACACAGGTGCAGGCAGGTACACATGTCCACAGCAGGTTACCATCTACATGGGTTATGTACAGTGTGATGAGTTGACACAGAGATATGATATGATACCCGCTGCATAACGGTGTGACAGGTGTGACAGCAACACGTCAGCTGTGTCAGTGTCATGATGCATCTCAGAGATTACTGTGCAGATGTCGTACATGTCATAGCAATGTATGTCCAGCGGTATGCCAGTACATCAGTGTGAATGTGACCTGTCACCATCATTATGTCTTACAGATAATGCCTCGTTCACGACTGCCAGCCTTCAGCCGCCAGGAGGATGACGTAATCATACCGTTGCTCCATGACAACTATGACCTGCTATTCAGCCATGTTCCACAGCAAGCAGCAGCGGGATGACCTGTGGCAGGATATGCGCAGGAGGGTGAATGACGTGGGTGGCAACAACCGCACCTACCAGCAGATACGCCGACACTGCACGGACCTCATATGGCACGCGAAACAGCGTGCCGCCGCAATCGCCAGAGAACAAGGTGGAACAGGTGGTGGGCCACCAACCCAGCCCCCACTCACACACATGGAGGAGCTCCTGGCCAGTCTGGGGACACCCAGGGAACAGCATGCAGAAACACTAGCCACCATCGTGGAGGTGGGTGTCTCCCAACCAATGAGCCTGGAGCTGCCTGGTAAGTCAGTCTTGCATATGAGTATGATATCCGCTGTAGGTGTAGGTGTCACTGTACATCATGTAAAGTAACAACACATGCCAGGTATATGGGCACACAAGCCGCATACTACAGTATGCTACGTTGTGTTTGCAGACGTGTGCATACCACATGCTATCACACAGATACATGATGTGACATGCACAGTGCGAACTGTGGCTACAGTCATAGATAATGTTTATACTGTTGTGTCAGCCCTATACAGGTACCTCTGGCGTGTCGCACAGCCATGGGTCCGTCGCAGGTGAGACTGTTGTTAGTAACAGGCATGTTACAGTGTAGAGTTATTCGCCATGTGGCCAGGTATAACATGCACACCTGGGTTCTGCTCCAGTCACGGTATACAGGTCGCACCACCAGACACACACATGCCACCCATGTGCAGTAGATACAACCGTTATTATACACCGGCATGAAACCACAGTACCTGTCAGTGTGTTATGTGCGGTCAGCTATGCATACAACGGTGGAGGTGTTCTACAATGGATGCATATGTAGTATGCATTGGAACACCATTTGTGGTACGCACACAGTACCACACAGTGAGCTGTGATCTGGGCAGCACACAGGTGTCACCAATGTGACATATGCCCCTGCATTGTGTGCACACATTGTGACACGGCACCCGACATGTCCCATGCCCGTGGTGTTCTGTCTGCAATATTGCCACACCATCACATGACCTACGCCCGACATAGCAAACATCCACACTGTTGTCTGCATAGCCCTCTGGATTGTGACACCTCAGACATGTATGGGTGTATGTCACATGGGCCACCACAGGGATGGGTACACTATGCCCATCACACACAATTGTCCAAGACCCAGTCACACATGGCCATGGGTGATAGCCACAGGCATGTTGCCACACAGTACGTCTGATGTGGATAGACACCGTTGCACATTGTCCACACATAGTGCGATCATAGCCGTAGTGGACCACCTGTACATTTGATGTGGTACACCAGACAACCGGAATGCCTGTCTGCAGCCACCGGAGGCGCCACCGATGTCTACCATATGCGTGCTGTGGAACAGCATGACTGTGTTGCAGTCATGGCAATGCAATGCGTCCATGTTATGCATCGCGCCATGCAGTGGCACAGTGCCTGTACTCCTACACGGCTCACACCAACCACACCTGCACAGACATATTTGTTAAACATGCATTCTATCTGTAGCCTGTACACACAACACTGCACTGTGAAGCCCAGTATGATGCGGTGCATGTGGCGGGACACCATTGTCACATGTCCACATGTTACCGCACATGTCGGCGGATTACATGTCAAGATAATGCCAGCCATGTGTACTGTTAACCTGTCTGTGGCCACATGGTGTATCACGGTGATGCATGCAAACTACCATGATTGTGTGTACTGCATGCCTACTGATATGACACCTGCTTGATGTAGTGTGCACCCCAGGGCAGTATGCATACTAACACTATTAATGTCTGGGCTGCATTCCCTGTGCTGTAGTGTGGGAATGCTGCATGCCATCTGCAATATCACATGCATGATGTGTCTGCGTGTGTGTGTCTGCGTGTGTGTGTCTGCGTGTGTGTGTGTGTGTGTGTGTGTGTGTGTGTGTGTGTGTGTGTGTGTGTGTGTGTGTGTGTGTGTGTGTGTGTGTGTGTGTGTGTGTGTGTGTGTGTGTCTGCGTGTGTGTAATGTACCTTACAGTATGTCTTTGTATTCACAGGTGGTGTAGGTGCTCCTCCTGCGGTCCATCTGATGTTAGTGTCCCCACAGATACTAGCGGTGATGACCATATGCATGAGGTACAGGCAGGGTTGTCAGGGGCAGAAGCTGTGCCATTGGTTACCATCCCACCTATGTGCCCTCCATCCCCACAGACGGTTCTGATGCCGACACATACTACATCACCGTTGCCCATAGAGGAAGGACAGTCAGCATCTGTTGGCATTGAGCGGGAATGTGTGGTGGCTACAGAAGGTGCGTGTACACACCATGTTGCCAGTGTAATGACTGGTGATGTGCCACACAGGCATGTGGCTGGTGCTGCTCGTAGGAGAACCTCTGGCAGACATGCACCTGCTGTACAGGGCGCAGCAGCTGGTATCACCAGACGCATGTTTCAGACTGTAATGGTGGCACAGGCACGTGCTGAATGGCAGAACCAAGAAGGGCAGAGGCTGCGGAGGGCCGCAATCCGTTCCCTAAATGACAACATCCAGTCATTGGCGAATGCTCAACAGCAGATTGTTAATGTACTGGATAGGCGATTAGGTGAGATGGTTGGAATCCTCGACCGAGGCATGGCAATCCGCGAGTGTGAGCTGTCTGTGCTGGAACACCTGTTAGGGGTGAGGCGTAGGACACGTGGGTGTAGGCCAGCAACACCACCTAGTGTAGGTCGACGTGTGTGCCACCTCTCATGCCCACTCACACAGTGCCGGTAGCAGTAGCAGTGCAGCTGGTGCTCCACCAACCACACCAGGACACAGCAGGCCACGTGGATGTGGCCCTGGCTGGTCCCAGCGTGGACACGGTTCCAGCGGACATGTGTCATTGGAGAGTGGCCACACTATACCTCCACCCGGTAGTGCCCGTGCGACCCCAGGCAGGCACGGGTCACGTGGCCGCAGACGGACACAGTGAGCTGTACAACCTGCACTGTAGAGTCTGGGGCTGCCAATTATACCCCGTGTAGGCATCACGTATGGCTGAACTGTGTACACACATACCCACACACGGCAGACACAACTGTAGGGCTCCACCACATCCACATGCATTCTGCACAGTCATGCCCAGTAAACGCACCGGCCCTTACACACACACATGATGTCATCCATTGGTGAAGCCTATGCCCCTGGCAGACATATCACCCTGTGCATATGATGAAGCCTCTGCCGCATCCCTGTCATCCACACCATCGGTGCAGGGTTATGCAAATATATTCTGATGCACAGGGTGGACAAGATAGTGAGAGGTGTATGTGATACCTGTGTATGCATAGCGTGTGATGTGTATGTTGCAGTGGTTGTGTATGAAAACTGACTGGTGCGTATGTGACGTGGGTTGTGTACTGTCAACATGCAGCAGACATACCATGTAGTGCAGGTGCAGCATGCATTGAGCTGTGTTCACGGTATGTGTGACGGTTACATGCGTAGCACCATGTTGGTTCTGTTAACCTGTATGCCTCATATGGTGTACTCACATGTGCCTACTGGGAGCACTGTTATCGGTCCCCCACGTGTAGCTGTGGATTACCCACAGGCACATCCGGCAATATCAGCATACCACATGTACCTGCAACCTGCCTGGACACCTACATAGGTTCATAGGTGCATAGGTACATACTAGGCTATGTGCCCTACGGCATGTATAAGCCTAGCCAGAGTGTGTGTGGCTTTCACCACCCCTTAGGATGAGGATACTATACCCATTGGATTGCTGTGCCTCTGTCCAGCAGTGACACAGAGATGATTCCCAGGACATACCTACGATCTCCCATCCACACGTCAAGCTTTCTCTTGAACAGAGTCAGTGAGGGGCTCTGCCTCACAAGGGCTGGGATTCTGTTCCATGGTGTAGGGAGTCTCTGGGCAATGAACCTGTCCCTCCAGCACGTCCTATTTATATCCGTGTTGAGGTTTGTGTCTGTTGCTCTCGTGGCTCTGGTTGTTTGGATCTTATGAGGTGGAGCATGTCCATGAAACCCGGGTTGGACATGGCCTTGTATGTCAGGCACAGATCACATCGGAGCAGACGGTATGCGAATGTATAGAGCCGGAGTTTCTTCAGTCAGGCAGCGTGTGACATATGTTTGAGCCCCTTTATCCTTGTGGTGGGGAACGTTTGGGGTCCTTCCAACTGCTGCAGGTGTCGGGTTAGGTACATTCCGAATGGGGCGTTGTACCCAATCATTGGTCTGATAAGTGAAGAGTACAGGGGTACAATGACCTCCCCTGATCTGGATGTGAATCCCTTCATGTCCAGGTGGGCAATGTGGAAAGTCTTCCTAACCACATTGGCAATGTGAGTGTCAAGAGAGGTTACTGACAAGTTGGGTCCCCAGGTCCCTGATAACGTCATCTGTGTTTAATGGATTACCACCTATGTGGTAATTAGGGGTTACCTTGTCTTTCCCAAAGGGTATGACTATACATTCCCTGGCATGTAGCTTAAGGCCATGGCTCTGGCACCAGTTATCCATTTCTATGAGACCTCAGGTGGATGTCTGTGTCTGATGGGGTGTTGATTATGGTGGCCGGTTTGCAGTCATCTGCATACCTTGCCTGCCACAATCCCCCTATGTTTGCCTGCATGTCGGAAAATTAAATGCCGAACAAGAGGGGGCCCAGGACTGAGCACTGTGGGACACCGCTCGGGACCGGCTTGGAGTCTGACATGGCACCAGGAACACTAACGCTGTGGGTTCTGTCCTTGATCCGGTTGGCAACCCATCGTGTGACATATGGCTCTACACCTACGCTGGTGAGCTTTTCTATGATGCCCGCATGGGGTATTGGGTCGAACGCTGTTGCTAGGTCAAGGTAGTCTGTGTGAACTGCCTTACCCTCATCAATGGCCTTAGTGACTCTTCCAAAAAGGTCGACCAGGTTCAGGAGGCAGGATCTGCCCTTGACAAAGCCGACGTGGGTATGATCCAGTGTATGTAGGTCCCCAATGTCTTCATTTATGGGCTCCATTATGATCCCCTCCATAGCTTTGCAGACAAGGCTCGTCAAGCTTATAGGGCGGTGATGTCCAGGGTCCGTAGAAGCACCGCCTTGGTGGAGTGTGACTACAGTTGCCGTACGCCATTCATTGGGTACGTATCCTGTAGTAAGGCTAAGATTAAACAGCAGCCTTATGCGCGGGTTGAGGTCCTCATTGAGGTTGTGTAGCACACAGCCGGGGACACCGTCCGGTCCCATTGATGCTGTGTTTTCCGCTTTAGAGAGAGCAGCTCTCACCTGGGCATCTGAGATGTTTGGGAGGCTAGACTCTGGTGGGATAGATACTTCTCCTCTTGGGGGGGGGTAGATATATGCACGGAACCTGTCTGCCAGTATGTTGGCAATGTCTGTGGGTTCAGTGATCATTGTACCATTCTGGACTAATTCCGAGCATAACTGTGAGCTTCCACCCATGTTTCTACCATAGCTAAGGAAGGCCTTATGGTTGTCTTTTGTGTCTTTCGCGAGTCCTCTCCCACAGGCAGCCTTGGATGATTGTATGAGTGATCGTATTTTACTGCTAGTATTGATCAGAGATGCCTTCCCTGTTAGTGATATTGCTCTGTCATGTAGTAGCTTTCTCATCTTGTTGTAGGGTTTGTTTATGGCTGGGGTCCACCAGACCGTGTGCCTGCCTTTGGTGGAAAGGGTCCTGATGTTATTAGGGATTGCTTGATCCATACATTCCTGGGGGTGCTCGTAGAAGGCATTTGTAAGGGTTTCAGCAGCGTGGCTTGTGTTTTCCACTGGCTCGGAGGCCTTGAAAGGTACCACTCCAGTCTTAAGAAGTGTGAGGTTTGCTGTGGAGAAGTTCTTCACTGTGGTCTCCTTTGCTGGTGTTGGGGGCGGGATGCGGATCTCCAGTGAGATTACTTTATGATCTGACCTCACCGTTGAGGGATATACATCCTGTGTGGAGCATGTCGTCCCCATGTGTGATGATCAGGACTAGTATAGTTCCTCCTCTTGTGGGTATGGTGTGTAGTTGTTCCATAGCATTTGGGTGTATGAACTCCTGGAACCTTTGGTCTAGGGTGTTGGGTCCTGGGTAATGTTCCCGGTCTATGTATGGGTAGTTGATGTCACCCAATATGATGGTGTTTGGAGAGCATTCATACTCCCCAGTGTCTTCAGGAAGGCTGTGTGGGTATCCTGGGTTTGGGAGGGTGGTCTGTAGCATGCTACAAACTGTAGGGCAGTTCTCCCTATGGTTAATTGCACCTGGATGGTCTACGCTGCTACGTGCATTGCCACCAACCTGTAGGTGTGGGTATCCTTCATGCATATGGAGACTCCCCCTCCTGTCGTTCGGTCCGGATTTGGGTCCGGAACGCGTGATATGAGGTATAACCTGATAGTGCTGGGGTGCTCTCAGGAGCCCTAAACCAGGTTTCAGTCACAGCACTGACATCGATGTCCTCCATACTGAGGAGGGCTTTGAGGGCGTGCAGCTTGGGCTTAGACTACTGGCATTGAGCAGTATTACCCTTAGTTCTTTCCAGGTTTGTAGTCTAGGGCGGTAGGTTTATTATTTGAGCCTTGCCTGAAATGGGCACTATGGGGGTGGCATGAGCCTTTGCAAAACTCCGGAAGCCCAGGGGTGACAGGTGCAAGCCGTCCCTCGCGAAGGAGCGTGGCTTGTCAAGCATGTCATCCCAGGCAAGAAGACATTGGACCCCCTTGGACTGACACCGGTAATTAAGACAATTATTAAAGCTGATCATTTTGACTCTGTATTGCAGCATCATTCTTGGTGAGGGTAGGATACTGCTCAGGGTCAGGGTCATACCGGCCTGGGCTACATAATCTGAGAGTCTCTCTATGTCTCCTTTCATGTAGTCCAGGGAGGTACGTCTCCGGTCGTTGACACCGGCATGGAAAATGACCGCGTCATACTTGTACATGCTGCGGAGTGACCTGAGTGCTTGTGTTATGTGGCGGATTCTAGCGCCCGACAGGCAGCCTACTGTGATCATTCCCTTGTTGAGTCTGGTGGGTGGGACGTCAGTGTGTCTGACTATGGCGTCAGCTATTACAAGTGTGTCTGGCATTGTGTGTGGCCTTAAGGGCTGTGACTGTTTAGCACACTGACGTTGAGAACTATGTGTTGCATGTCCTGAGAACAAGAAACAACAGAGGGGAACCCATCCCAGTGGACACAAAGATATGTGTAAGCTTGCGAATACTGGCCACAGGTACCTTTCAAAGGCCAACTGGGGATATAATGGACATCTCACAGGCATCAGCATCCAGGGTACTACACCACTTCCTGGATGCCATGTTACCACATGCCAATTGAGCATATATACTTCCCCAGATCTCAGGAGGATTTGGCTAGCAATATGCGCCACTTCCTTATGGCACAATACCCGGAGGTACTGGGTGCGATAGACTGTACGCACATACAAATCAAGTCACCACCTGGGGAGCAGTGTAGACGCTACATAAACCGCAAGGGATTCCCCTCCATCAATTGCTAGGTCATGTGCAATGCTCAGGGCATTATCATGGATGTGTGTGCTGGCACCCCCAGAAGCTACCCCGACTCCCATATCTGGCATGCCTCACAGCTGTACCAGGTATTCGCCAGGGGGGACATCCCACAAGGCCACCTCGTGGGGGATGCTGGCTATGCACTGGAGCCGTGGATGATGACTCCCATCAGAAATGCACACACACATGCAAGAACGCCATAATGAGGCACACTCACAAACCAGAATAATCATAGAGCGTGTGTTCAGGATGCTGAAATCACGGTTCTGGTGCTTGGATACATCTGGTGGAGCCCTGCAGTACTCTCCAGGCACATGTGCCCACATATTCATAGTATGTGCCATGCTACATAATATGATCCTGCGGAAGCGGCTGCAGGGACATAACGGTGAAGGGCCACAAAGCCCACCACAACTGCCAAGGCCAGTCCAGGCACAGAGGGTTCCGGACCAGGAACACACTGTGCCAGCCCCAGTAGGCAGACGGAGGCGTACCCAATATGCCTATGCCCTGGCAAAGAGGGAATGTATAGCACATACTCTGACAGCGTAGGCCCCATGGACTGACACCTCCCTACCTGCACACACAGTGAAATGGACGGCACACAAACATGACCACCTGTAAATGCATCATGCTGTAGTGTGTTCATGTAGGTAGGCGTAGGTTCAACTCCCGGTCCTTCCCCGTGTGTGTTTGTGGTGTGTGTGTGTGTGTGTGTTTCCAGCTGCCTCTGGAGATAGTAATGGTTTTAGACGCTTCGCAACACATACCTTGGCTATCGGCGTCTATTCCTTTACGGATGATGTCACCCGCCTAGAAGTATGCCTCTGACAGTGCTGTGCTCAGTAATCTCGGTAGCGCGTTATGTAAATGCATCATGCTGTAGTGTGTTCATGTAGGTAGGCGTAGGTTCAACTCCCGGCCCTTCCCCGTGTGTGTTTGTGGTGTGTGTGTGTGTTTCCAGCTGCCTCTGGAGATAGTAATGCTTTTAGACACTTCGCAACACATACCTTGGCTATCAGCATCTATTCCTTTACGGATGATGTCACCCACCTAGACGTATGCCTCTGACGGTGCTGTGTTCAGTGGTCCACGTAGCGCGTTCCATACCTGTGTCATACTGTCGTACGGTTGGGTAGGTAGGGGTAAGGTTAATCCCCATGCCTGCCAGCTGTGTGTGTGTGTCTATGCTCCCAGCCGCATGGGTTCATAGGTTATGGTTTTAGACGTTCCACAGAACACTTATATCCTGCCGACATCTCTGTGTTTGTGGATGTTGAGACGCGGCTAGTGGGCTGCCTGTGTGCCTGCTGTGGTTGGCGACCTCCGTAGCGTGTTCTCCACGTGCGCCCTGCTGTGGTGTGATGGGGTAGTGATGTGTACATTCCACTACCGGCCTTGCCACATGTGTCCATCTGTATCTCTCTTGATGTATATATACATACATATGTTATGCCCATAGCGCTGCTCTTGCATGGACAGCTGTCTGTCCCATGTATCGCATATTTGCACGGCTGACACATAGAACTGTGGTACGATGCATATCCAATCATTGTCCATGCAACGTCCGTATTCCGGCACACCCTAGAGACATCTGCTGTATATCTTGGCAGACAGCTATCCTTGCTGTACTGTCACTGTACTCGTACATGCCATAGACCTTGTGTATCATTGCCTGTTTATGGTGTGTGTATGTCTATCTGAGCTGTGTGCATGGTCGTGTGTATGTCCCGCTATAACCGTCTGTGCAGGTGTGGCCACTATGGGTAATCCTTGTAGACCGCTGTTTCATGTGCACTTCAGCACATACCTGCGGACCGTACTACCCCTCCGGCAGCACAGGAGCGGCCTTAGGTCAACTGCTGCCCTAGGCAATAGGGCTCCATGGCGCCCCCCACCACAACACATGGTACCCCCATCCTGGTTTACCTACATGACATAAATACTGGAAAGGTGGCCCTGCAAGACCGGTGCCCTAGGCAGCCGCCTGGTTGGCCTATGCCTAAGGCCGGCTATGAGCACATCCCATCATCTTGCAGTGGATACTAGTGTTTCCACACACATGTATCTGTGTCTGTTCATAACTCTCCACCTCAGGGGACGTATATCTGGACACGGCCTTAGGAGATAGTGGGACACTCGGGGCCAGTCATGTCATGTTGCTCTTAGAAACATTGATAGTGGGCACAGTGATATGTTATGCATGCGTATGGCATTTCCGTCTGATATGGTGTCTTCCTCGCATGTTTGTCACGGTTTCCTGTCGTCAGTTATGTGGGCGCCGGACTGTTACTGTTACGTGGAACACAGCGAACATATGAGGCAGACTTCTACTCAGTCTGCGTATATCTCTGCAGTTGCAGGGTATGTGACTACTACAACATACCTACTGTCTGCCTACAATACACACACAGTGTGTGGTGGCATGACAGACCACATGGCATTACTTTGTATTTGCACGGCACACCCACGCAGACAGTTGTATTCCTCACACAGGTCTATATCTGCTTATCCACACTACTTGTTCTTTCCTGTACCATATGTGTGCGTCGTATTTGCACTTCCCATCGGTGGCGGGGCTCACGTACGGCTATGGGGGCCTGACATTTGTTATGTTGACACTTCATGGCACCCTGGGGGACACTTCACCTTTGTGTCTGCTTACCTTCCACATTGACCTTCGCGGGGCATACGTTGTCATTCACAGTTACCGGGGTAGGACATATGCATGTTTGCACATCTGTCCTGCTGTCTTTCTTCCCACCTGTCCGCCTAGGATCACCGGTTCAGTACATGTATTCTGGACAGGTAGCTCCTGCATACCCTGACCTGTTGTCATGTGAAAACACCCTGACGTTCAGCCATTGCCCTTGTTACGTTTCGCATAGTGCTGTGCCTTCCTAGCTGATTGCTGCCTAGGCATTCCGGACTGTGCGTTGGGTGATAGGGAGTGCTATTTCCATTGCATGAGTAGTGACACTCATAACATCCGTATTCATGGCTACGCCAGCATACCTCTCCAGTGTACCTGGTTATGAGGGACGTACCTCATTTGGGGTCTTCAATGGGTCATGCTCCTTGGAATCCCTCAAAATTCAGTGTTAGGAATGGTTTAGGTGAAATCCATGGTCAAGTGACATTAATCATATTAATTCATTAAAGGATCTTCTTTATAAGTGGGAACGGCATAGTTTAACCATCCTATGACCTTCCTAGTTGAAGTTGTTAGTGAGCCATTAGTATGTGTTCCACAGTTTGCCCATTTGTTCCACATTATGGAGGCGAGTGATCCTCATTTTGGTGATGGCAGGTTGAGAGCTATGTACGCCGGTATTGGCACAACGGTCTGACTTTGTATGGGGAATTTCTAATGTTGTCCCTATCTGTATTTCCTGTGCTATGCCTTACTGCAGCTGTGTTATTCCGACAGATTTCCAGTTATGGGTGCCATCTTGGTCGTACGCATGTCCATCCATGGGAATCGCCTACTGAACACTGATATAGGGCTGTACACATTTCACACCTGCTTTCCGCATTATCCGGTGGATGCTTTGCACCATTAGTGGGGATTAAGGCATGTACTATACCCACATCCCTCCCACGGGGCGGGCCAACGGATTCTCTGCCAAACAACACCGAGGCCCATTTCTGCATACCCAGGTTCCCATGGCTGCAACCCTCGATGGTACACATTACACATGCTTAATGTGTGCGGTACTGGGATGTGGACGCACTTCTATGGACTCGCCAATCTGGGGATTTCTGTTCATATGTCCTGCATTTTATGGACACATGTGTCATCAGCCTTGAACACGCTTTTAGTGCATATGTCTAGCTGTTCCGTAGTCGCGGCTGTCACTTCTTTTGCGTCAATCGCAGCAGGGGTTGCGAGTGGAGCAATTTTTGGAGTCCTACAATGGACACCAGTGTGCATCTGTAAAGTGTAGAACTTGCTGGACTGTCACCATCTGGCCAGTGGTTTTGACTGCTGCTGTATGTTCCCCATTCGCGGATGTCTGTTTGACTACCCATATTATGTATTACTTGGCATATCTATATCCGTGTGTCATATATACTGGCCGTCGGACTGTTGTGTGTACATATATACATGTGAACCCCTCGTTTCATACCTTGCTTTGTTACTGTCTGTGGATTACCTGTGTACACACATCTATTACCATACCATACCTTTCCACTGTACAGGTTCTGGCAGGGTGTATGGCTGGTTGGCCCTTTATCTTGCTGTGTGTTACATTGACCTGTGTCTATCTGGCAATTCGCTGGCATGTCATGTGAGGCTTACTTGATTCTATAGAGACCTGATTCCGTAATTATGACGTGCTTTCACTGACCATATATTTCTCTGTTGTCTGGAATCTTTATGTAACCAGTTCTTTTTGAACACTTTCTATTGTTGTTCTTTTTTGGTTACATATATGACTACTTTGGTATGTTGTGCTATTATTGTGTGTGGAGCATTTCTCCACGGGCCTCTGCTGACACTGGACATATATCCAGCTAGCCTAGCCCAGTCAACAAGTGTGAACCAACAAAACACAAAACGTATGGTGGCACCTTCTGACAAGTGGGTCGGGTTACAGATACATACCCGTCATCAATCCCTGCTACTAACACACCCGTTATTCTATCCACATTCTATGTTTGTCTTATCACATATCATGTGTTTCTCACTATTTGTACTGGTACTTTGCATGGCATTGTCCGTTTCCATACTTTCAGAGGCTGACAGTTTTGAGACATGTATAACTAACGTGGAGGACACAGCATTAACTTTCCCTGCTGTGAGCGGATCACACACGCACAGGCGCACTTGCATTTCCTAATTGTGGGTTACGTGCAGGCGCACATGCATATCCGTGTTCTGATTACATATGTTTACTGGGTCTGTGTGGTTACATGGTCTGTATTAGTTGTGACTGTTCTGGTAACATATCTCTGATCTGGTTAACGGACGTGTGCGGAACACACTTTCACCTTTACACATGTAACTGTCTTTGCAGCACAGACGCATTACGTACACGTTCACATTTATATGTTCTATAGTCATAATTCAAACGGGACTGCATTCACGTTTGCCGGTTGCTGTGACCACTACACGTTTGCTGTTCTGTCTCATTTATATGCATACCCATGGTACATAGCTACATTAACATATTCCCCCCACCCCCCCGCACTCATGTACGTCACAGGCATCCATTCTCCTGCTAGGAAAAGTGCGGTACTACATGTTACACATTCCCTATTCCCTACTGCTCATGACCCAGGATGCATATGTCGTGACCGCAGGGATATTCGGATCATGGGGGCTTATAGCCCCAACGCATACAGGCCTTCGATTGTCAGGGTGTTCCTGTGGTGCTTTGGGTTTGGTCTTGTCCACCTAGTGTACGGAACTGCCCTGACCGTGTACGAATGTCAGACGAGTCACATGGGCACGGTTTGTCCGTGTCTATTATACCATAACCCCCCCCCATTATTCCTAACCATTCACGCTGATTGGCCGGCGTGCCCGTTGTAGATCGTGTTATAGTAATGGCACACGGTCCGGTCGCCCGGACCTATTTCCATTGGTATACCTCGGTATTTATAACCTGTCTCGCTATGTTACATGGGTTTAACATTGAGTGACAGCTTTAACTGAGCCACGGACATGTCTGTTGCTTACTTTGGGGCAGTCCCGCTCTGCTACACACATTTAACATGGCGGAACAGGTTGTACAGCACAGCAATGGGGACATCGGGCTCTCCGTCGCTGTTTTGTATTGAATTGCTATGTTGACTTTGTTTCACATAGCGAGACAGTGTCGACATTGGCAACGGACATCTCGCGCAGTACGTCCGCACCGCCGCGGGTGCCAGATATCTGCGGATGGGCAGCGAACAGGCATTATGCTGTGCCATTATGTCTGGGAATTTATAGTTTCTTTCCCTAGATGATATGGCATACTAGCAATAACCCACGTCTGGGTGTGGGTACTGCTGTATTTACCCACGGTTGCCTTTGTGTGGTCCCTCTGGCATCGGCCTCGGGACCGCACCACGTCTACCGTGGGTATATCCAGCATTACCCACATCCGGGCGTGGGTTATTGCTATGGTATTCCGTGTGTACAGACACGTGTGTTTGGACAACCAACAATAGCTTCTGCTATTGGCATACAATGCTGTGGGTGATGCCGGTTATCATACATATGCCATGTTCTGCGTTTGTCCCATTCACACTTGTCTATCCCCTGTCCTCATTCATACGTGGATATTTATGTGGCACATGACTGAACTATGTATTACCTGCAGGTATGCTGTGTACAGTGCACATATGTCATGGTTGGTTACAGTGTATCTGTGTACCTACCTCTGTGATACTGAGGACTACCACACATCCTTCGCAGCATTACATGCGTATGTCCATACTATTATTCTGTGGCCTGTGGGGGGTTGTCGGAGCACCGGTTACCTGTGTCCCTGTTTGTGCACACATCGTGGTGGTCTTTGTCCGGCCTCCGTTGCTATCATGGGTTGGACGGTGGTGTTGGTGTGTGTTTGGTTTGTGTTTCTACTGCCGATACGTCAGTGGTGGGTGGGGTTTGCACGTGTTCCTCTTTGCAGGGGGCCCCATTCTGGACATTTGTGTCCTGCATCGACACTTGACACGTGCCATATGTCCTGTGATATTGCCACAGTCGTGTATGACTTCCTGCATTACTACTGCGTGTTACTGGCATTTTGTATCTGGAACGTATGACTATTATGTTGGATAGCTTAGGCTATTCCCATGCTATGACATACCCATTCATCCGGGCATATACGTGTTATTCAATCCTTTGCATTGGCCGTGGGTGTTTTGCCATATGACACCACAAATATCTACATGTGATGTCCCACCTTGACCTTCTGTGCATGTGGCACCCTGCTGGGGTGACCTGCTTGGTGGACGGCTGTTCCACCCTGTGTATTGTGTTTGACATGTCTGCATAGCTAATCACCGGTACAGTGGCTGCACATACTGCTTTGTCCAGATGTGTACAGTTATGGACACCGTGGCGTGTGAACACCTATGGGGTTTCGACAGGTCCGTACCACATGCGGGATGTACGCATTCTGCCGATACATTCACATGCGGCCATTTGGATATCAGTACCTGGGGTGGGATGTTGACATGTGGGGTACATATTTGCATGCGTGTCACTGCCTAGGACAATACTTCCTACTACATTTGGGGTATACCCGCTGTGTGTAGGTGTGCAGCTGTGCAAGGCTGCAAGCTGGATTGGGTGGACGGTCGTACATGGGTGCGGGTTACGTGCTATGACGGGGCTGTTGTGTATTACATTTGCATGCATGGGTTCTGCTTCTGGATATTCCACTTCGGCATACGCCATCCTATGTGTTTGCGACGGGTACGTTGCTGGGTCTAGCACATGTTGCTATGCACGTGTTTGTCTGTGTTTAGGATATCTGGTTTCTTTCTGGTTGTTATATGGACATGACTGCCCAGCTGTGTACTCTCACTACCACTGTGGGACTGCTGGTGGCCATGCCCATGGGGCTACTCGTGTGTAGGTGTGGTGCGCTGACATGATGCAGTACATCTCCAGTGGGTATGCCTGCTGACAGTGCATTGCGTGACGGACACGGTATTCCGCGTATCCTTTGTTCCATGGACGGGTACAATTTGGACTTCGTGGATTAATGTTTGGTTCTCCATTTTGTGTGGACGGGTACTATGTTGCATACTCTGCGTACGTTTCATTATCCACGGACACTGGTTGGTGCGGTTACTATTGCAGGCGGCCTGTGACAGTCAGCACTTTAGGTTGCTCCTCGCCTGCCGGCTTGGCCATGCCTACGGGCGCATCCTACTTGGGCTCGCGCACGTGCCCTCTGCACGTGGTTGCGGCGCACACTCATTACTATGCATGTGGCGCTGCTACGCCGGTTATACACTGCACTGCCGGCGCAAGCCTTACGCCGGCCTTGCGCCGAGCTTCATGAATCCGGGGGCATGTCTAGTATTGCTTGACATGCACAGGAAGTTTTATTCAGTAAGTATAGGATTTCTTGTGATAGAAATCTGTTGTGCCAGCCATTTTCCATTTCTGTCTATAAAAGATTACAGTCTTTGTTGTTGGTGTTCATGGTAGTGTGCGTGTTGTATAGCTGTAGAGGTCAAGCAAGGTCGAATTGGCCATGTACCATATGGATGGACAGCAGTCTGTCTGCTGAAGAATGGCATACAGAGCAAGAACTGCACATTGCAAAAATACCATTTGAACCCTTGATATAAGTATCACCATGAATAGTAGGCAACATTAAGGGTTGTGGAGGAGTGTACATCTTAGCAAACTTTGTGGCCTAAGTGTAAATATCATAATTTGGGCTTTAACTCAAATTTTACATTATGCCTTTGATACCACAGTACGTCGCAGGTAATGTCAGCATGTTCCAGGAGCTGATATACAAGACAGGTGTTTCCATTCACATGGAAGAGCAAGAACAAGGTTCCAGGTGATCAAACATGCAGGAATCTCCAGTCAACAAAGTATTGTTGAAAGGTATGATATATATCTTACAGGTAATACCCAGTTTCTGAAAATAAGAAACAATAATGTTAGGTGTGGTAAAAGTGGTTATTTTTCAGCTATCTTTCAAAAGCATTGTACTACCATCTTCCTAATTTCTTGATGTTGTCCCATGATGTCCTTGCGCACTGCACATGAGAAGCTGCAGCTAAGCTAAATGAGTGTGGAATCTAACTGAGCGAGGGTTATATGTTTGGGGTATAAGCTTCATCACTCCACTGTTTTCTTGAATACAGGCCTCACCTGAAGCTGGGTAAACAGGGTACCCTTCTCATGGCAGAAAACTATTCCTTCTTAAGTGCCATTCTATGATGAAAATGTGTGAGTGGACTTCTTTGTTGTAGTCACAGCGTTTGGTAACATTGTACCCATTGCACTACATTCTTTGTACAGCCAGCTGATAGCTTGCCAGGTATAATGCTGCCTTCAACTTGTTTTATTCAGCCTCTAACAGTAGCAGAGTGTGTGCCCTCCATTGTTTTACTGCTATGAGCCAGACAACCGGACAACCTGGCAACTTCCTGGTGTCTCTAACTGCTGTAGTACCCTTCTGTAAGCCATCTAATTACCATTACTGTGGGTGTTAATTATCTGTTATTCTTGTACAGCCACTGTACTGTGAATGAATTTGTATTCACACTGGTAATGGTGCTGTTTTCAGTATGTCCACAGATACTGTGAATTAATTTGTACCCACACTGGTACTGGTGCTGTTTCTAGTACATCCACTGATCCTGTGAATGAATTTGTATCCACACTGGTACTGCTGCTGTTTACAGTGCCACTCTTTTGAATTGACCCCACTGTGAAAGCAACATAGTGTAGAATGTTCAAGTATTCTTCACCTCACCCTTTTTGTTGATTGCTCCCTGCCTGAACTATACATCTGTTTTCCGATTTTGAGTTGGGAGTGCCTGGTTTGCCTTCTGTTTGTATATCCAGGAATAACTCCAACTATGTAGTGGCAATTCATGTTTACATGTAATTACTCTTGGCCACCTGCTGCTGAGCTTGCTTTCTCCTAAGTACCTCTCCCAACCGACTTCTTAGTGATATGGCAACAGTTATCCTGAAAAAAAAAATCCAGTGCAGTATGACAGTGTGCCAACACTCAAGTAAGATTCCGATCTCTAAAAACGTAGGTGACTAAAGTAAAGAATACTCTTGTTACTTGATAGGTTCATAGGTGGTTACTAGGATACTGACCCAAAGGTCTTTACAAGCCTACCCATGTGTACCCGATATAATACTAGAGAAACCCAATATAAAGGATCTAGCCTAAACTCAAAATCTTAGTTAACAATGGCTGCACATATCTAGGAGGATCATAGGTGAAATCGTGGCAAGGAATTTATGGTTTCCCATCCAGTCATCCAGAATACACATAAACAGACTCATAGAGGGGCTCTGTTTGATGTGAACTGGTTTCCTATTCATGAGGCAATCTCAGAGACATATATGTCTCTCCAGCAGGTTCTATTTATGTCACAGGCCAGGTAAAGGTGCCTGGAGCAAGTGACCCTTATCCCATTAGTCTTGCGGATATGCAGCATTTCGATTAGGTTTGGATCTGAGATTCCTCTATAGGCCAGGCACAAGTCTTCTCTAAGTAGTCTGTATGCTAGTGAGTACAGTGACAATGACTTGAGTCTGTCAATGCATGACATGTGACGGAGACCCTGTAATTTTCTTGGTTAGAAATCTCTGGGGTCGCTCAAGTTGCTGCAGGTGCCAGGTGAGGTTCATACAAAGGGAGCATTGTACTCGGTTATTGGCCTGATGAGGGTCGAGTACAGGGGAGTTATGACCTGTTTTGCTCTTGAGGCAATGCCTTTGCTAATGAGGTGAGCAATGTAGAAGGCCTTCCTTACCACAGTAGACACATGGTGGTCAAAGATTAGGCTACAGTCAGCTTGCATTCCCAATTCTATCAGTACTGAGTTGTTACTTAGGGTATTATTATCTATATGGTAGTCTGTATGGATATCGTTTTTACCGAATGGGATGATAATGCATTTTTTAGCATTGAGTTTGAGTCCATGGCTTTGACACCAATCATTCATTTGTGTAAGTCCTTCTAAAAGTATATTGACATCTTCTGGGCATAAAATGATTACACCTAATTTGTAGTCATCAGCAAAGTTAGACACAGGCCCTCAGTTTTGGCCTGAAGTTCTGAGAAGTATATTCTAAACAATAGGGGGCACAGCACTGACCCCCCACTGCTGACAGCTCTACTGGTCGAGGTAAAGTCCCCAATTTTGACTGAGTGTTATCTGAAAGTGAGATGGTTAGCAACCCACCTGACAACATAAAAGTTTATATTCAACTGGGAGAGTTTATCAGTGATGACCGAATGTGGGAGTGTATTGAAGGCCTTTGCTAAGTCAAGGTAGGTTGTATGCACAGATTGGCCTTCATTTATGCCCCAACTTGGTGATGCTTTTGAAGAAGTCTACCAGGTTTAACAGGTATGATCTCTTTGACAAAAGCAAATGTGTCAGATTAAGGATATGGAGGTCATCTATGTCCTTATTTATAGGGTTCATGATGATTTGTTCCATGGCCTTACAGATAAAGCTGGTTAAGCTTGTAGATCTGTAGTTTCTGTAGTCTGAGCCACATTTTTGATATTGTTGTCAAGTGGCATATGACGAATGGAAAAAAAAACAGTTACTTGTAAAACTAGCAATAAAGGGTCAGTGACATGAATGTTGTAAGGAGCAGCTATACTGTCACCTTAGTCAAAATACCTCCTGCATGACAGTGAATGAGTGTCTGCATGTATATATATCCATGAACACACCACATGTACAGGTGTGTGTACATCTGTGTATATAAACAGAGACACAAACAAATTCAGAGACAGGTGTGTGTGTGTGTGTGTGTGTGTGTGTGTGTGTGTGTGTGTGTGTGTGTGTGTGTGTGTGTGTGTGTGTGTGTGTGTGCATTTTCCTTTAGCCTTTTTTTATGGGTCTCCACTGAAATGGGCCTTTGGCTCAGTTTACTAACCTGGATAACAAATGTCAAATAAGAAAATAAATGAAAACGCACACACACACACACATTATATATATATATATATATATATATATATATATATATATATATATATATATTTATAACAACATAAAGATATAGAGCAAATCCATTTTAATCAACCAAAGCAATGCATATGATAAACACATAATGACATGGCATATGCATTTATTTCTTTAAATTATTATCTATTCCCATCTTGATAAGGGGGTAAGTGGTCTCATCAACACAGCCATTTAAGTTGCAAAAAAAGGCAAGTTTGAGAAAAGTTATGTGAATTCCAATATTACAGTTGAAGTATACCCTTAAAACAAGTAGGTGCGCTGCATGCAAAGGCCTAATAGAATACACGCATTATTACATATCCAGCCTACAACAAGTAGGTGCGCTGCATACAAAGGTTTAATAAAATGCACGCATTATTACATATCCAGCCTACAACAAGTAGGTCACTGCATACAAAGGTCTAATAAAATACACACATTATTAAATATCCAGCATGATTCCGCGGTGGTACAGCGGTAGCGTTGTTACCTCACAACAAGAGGTTCTCCCATTCGATTCTTGGCTTGGGAGTGCCTTCTGTGTGGCGTCTGCATGTCCTCCCCACGGTTGGGTAGCGTTCGAAAGACATGCGTGCGTAAATGTGCATCCGTTGTTGAAGGTTGGGCATTAAGCTGGTACCTCGGCATTTTGTAAAAATCTACTGCCAATCATTAGCGGGCCGGAGTTCTGCTGTGGTGACCCCTTACCGGGAAAAAGCTGAAATACAAACAACAACAATTAAATATCCAGCATATACAAATTTGACTGACATTCAAGAATGCCTTGAATTGCAAGCCGGTCAGTAAGACATAACAAGGCTGTGGTTTTACAATTACATGAATATAAACTTAGATTACATATTTCATACATGCTTATGCGCACAGATAGGGAAATAGAGAGACTGCATTTACCTCAACTTTCAAATGGTAACCAGTGTAACTACTGCAGTCAAATATTCAGCAAAAGAGTGAAAGATCAAAACATTTTACCACCATGCAGGAAAGAGAAAGAAAATAAATTCAGTGGAATGGAATCCATATTATACAGACAGTTACTGCGAGTGATTCATGAAGGGTGTCACCTAATGGGAAAATACTTTTAGTACAGTAACAAGATTCAGTTTCACAGTTGTCTGACATTTTTTTTTTATTGTAAGATTTTATTCTTCTAGAATCTTATGATATTTGAAACTCAGTGGATTTGATTCCAAGACGAAAATGTCCAAAGCAATGCTTCCTGTGAAATGTGGGGAAACTCTCTTATAAATATATGTCTGAATGAGTACATGCACTAATAAGCAACACTGTTGCAGAACATATGACAAATAATTACCAGTGAAGGGAAAAAAGCATGTAGCAACAAACATAAAACAAAAGCAAACAAAAGAAAATACAATTGCCTAAGTTGGGATAAGCTTTCCACTAAGTTTTACAAAAAAAACAAGCACATACTAAATATGTAATTTCACTGCTGCAAAGGCTGCAGGTCTGAGTTTGACTAGATAGCATCTCAGGCTGATGCTAAACCAGTCATTCAACTAATAGTCTCTGTGTAGGGGAGGGGAAGTACAAAACAACAAACTGTAAATTCTAAGCAGTTCCTGTAATAAACATCCAACAGTGAAATTTGTGAAATCTAACCTGCAGTATGCACACAAGCTTGTCTGAAAATTCAGACTCTGTGTGAATATGTGATTTACACTACACTAAAAGGTAAACAAAATAGTCTAGCAAGCAACTGATTTTAGAAACAAAATAATGCCCCTTTATAAGGATTGCATTACTGCTATGCTTTCTAGAGTAGCAGCAGCAGTCTAGTCGTAAAATGTCTGAAAGGCTACTTTTCTGAATGGATAAAATGCACAGATTAGACCAATGAATGGCTCACATGGAAAGCTGTTGTCAGTAGAGCTGCAATTTGAGATGGAATGTGGCTAACTCCTTAGAAACTTCCTGCAGGCACACTTCCCCTACCCCCCTCAGCCACAGGTGAGCATGCTCAGAAAGGCAAACTTGAAAAGTAAACAAAGGCTGGATCAAAACAAAAAATCCCTGGGATTGTCCCTTTAAGCTTAGATCTCAGAAGTGTGGAAGCACATCTTGATTGTTATTAGTGGTGATGGGGAAAAATGCAAACTGAATGTCTGCAGGCAGTTCAAGGTCAATCAGTGAGTTTTGTGTAGTCTGACACTGTGGTATTCTGCTGTAGAGGTCAGCAGCCCAATAAACTAGAAAGGCCACATTTTTAACCCAGTATTTTGAGAATTACAGTAGGTGAAGCCTTCTGTTTAAGAAACTGGGAAACAAAAGAAATCTCTGTATTTTTTAACGAAAAATAAAGCTCGTGTGTTAACACTGTTAGGCCCAGGCAAATCTTTTCAATAAACAGGAAACTGGAAAGAACAGATAAGGTCAAGAGATATGTTGTGGATCTCTGAGATGCTTCCAGATTTTGGTAAAGGTCATTTGAATTGGCAGATTCCTGATGCAGAAATATGAAGTGTAAATGAGGAATGAATATGCCCTTGCTTGTTGGTTTGCTGATATGAAGAGAAAGCAGTTTAGCATCTTTGTATGCAGCTTTAATGTTGGTATTAATTTTGAGTAACAAATGGTGTATGTAGGAAGGGATGTGTCTAAGTTCTTAAATGTAATGATGTTTATAATCCACTTGCAGAGGTGATGCCTACTTAAAATTGGCATGTTTTATTCAGCCTGGGAACAGTGTCTTTACAAGGAACATCTTTATTAAGTCGTCACACATGGAATATGTGATCATACATTTATATCAATGAAAATAAACCATATAGACATAATTTTAGCTGCAAACATTATACATCACTTATCTATATAGTCATGGTCAGTCAGACATTACACAGCTCATTGAAATTCTGCCCTCTTCTAAACTTTGTTCCTCCTCTGCATGTGTTATTCCCACAAATCCAATTTTTTCCTGTGTAATTTGCTCCTACCCTTTTCTAAAGATTCCAATTCCAGTTGTTTTATCTCTGTTAATATATTCACTACTTCTAATGAAGTTGGTTTAGACTTTGATTTCCATTTTCTAGTATTTGCTTTTTTGGCAGAAGCCATAATTAGACTCAGAATGGCCTTACTATGTCTAGGCAATTCCGATTTTGTATTATAGTTGAAAAAATGTTTTTCTTAAACTAATATGATCACCCAGTGTCTCTGACAGAGTAGTCTGCAGGGAATCTTTAAAGCCTGACAACTCATTACACTCCCAGAAAATATTTTCCCAGTTACCTCTTTCTTCCCCATCATTCCTCCAACATTTGCTGTCTACCTGAGGAAAAATTCATCAGAGTCCACTTCTGGTATAAAAAATGCCTATGTCAACAGTTCCAAGCAAATATCCTAACTCTTCTAGACTTTGTTGCATATTTGGGAGACATGCTTATATCCCCCCATTGTTTCTTTGTGAATTGCTTATCCAGTCTCTCTTCCCAATGCTTTCTAACCTCCTTTGATTGATTCTTATAGTTCTTGTGCAGTATTTTGTATGCTGTACTAATTTTTCCATCTTATGTTGTCAGTCTTCATTTATCATTGACCTATGGGACTCATTCAGAGTCTTGGAAGTGGCTCAGCTGTTACAAGAGCCCGCGCAAACCAAAAACTCCTAAGCCAAGTTCCCACCCAGAATACATCTCTCTAAAATACCTCCAGATCTTGTTTTGTCACCCCTCTAGTCAAAACGCGTCAGCCAAACTCTCCTTTTGTTAAGTAAAAATGTATTTATTTATTTATTTTTTTACTGCTCTTTTTTTTTTTTTTTTTTTTTTTAATCCTACCCAGTTAGCTTTACTTGTACCCCTTCTAGTAGTATCTGTCTATTAAATGTTATTGTTTCTGTGAGTGTTATATCCCTGTCTCTTTCTTACCATGTGGTATCTGTCTTGCCATTTCTGGTAGTGCTTTCCCTTTCTTCTACCTCTGGTAGTTTTTGGCTTGCCATCATTGGTAGCCCTTCTCTCCTTTCCCTATTCTTGTGTGTTGTGTGTGGCTTTAGCGTGAGTGTTTTCTGCCATTGATACTTTTACTCAACATGGCAGATGAGGGAAAGGGAACTACTGGTTTTAAACAGTGTTCTGGTTGTTGCAGGAAAATGCCAAATTTTAGATGGTCATGCTTCCTGTGTGTATTGCTTTGGCCCAGCGCACCTTCAGCAACAGTGCAATATTTGTCAAGCCTTTAGTAATTGGGCCTTGTAGAGAGGTTCTAGGCTCCCATCCCTATTTGGGTGGACCTGTGTTTCAAGTAATTGAGGGGGCCTTGGCCTTTTCAGGCTCCCAGCTGGTTTCTTCCCCCATCGGAGCATTTTCCTGGGACTCCCTCTGGTCTAAAGTTTTCACCAACCTCCACGCCAGGACACTGAGCACCGAAGCTGCAGGACATCATCTTACAGGCCACCACCTCTTCTGATTCCTCAACAGGAGCTCCTAGTAAGGAGGTGCTTCAGTAGAGGTCATGTAAGAGGAAACACCTTGATTCCTGGAATAATCTGTCACAGAATATGCAGACTTCAATGACTGGGAGGGTTCCCCCGGGTCACCCAATAAAGGCGTCTCCTTTGGAGACATTCTTGAGATACTAAAACAGAGGGGTGGCTGGAAGTCCCAAGATCCATCATTAGAGGAGTCAGGTTAGCACCAAAGGCTTGCAAGTACACTATCTACCTATTGGGTGACCCCGCCAGCTGATGATCTTAAGCTGATCACCCAGTGAGCATGGAAGGCCCCTGACTCCGTAGAACAATCCCCAGCAGACTACATAAAATTCTTTCATCTCCATAGGACCATCAAAACTGGGCTAAAGATTTAGTAGTAGATACCGTGGTGGTGGTGGCCACCAAAAAGAAACTAGCAGAAGAAAATTCCATTGTTCATCCCCCTAACTGTGAGATAGGGTGATGGACAGATTTGGAAAGTGGGTCTACGCTTCTTTGACCTTTACCTTGTGATCATTTATCTTCTTGGCACACTTCACTAGACTTCAGAGGGATCTGATCAAGAAGCTCTCGGATACCCTCACAGGAGCTGCATCTGATGAGGTACAAGATAAAGTAACCTCCCTGCTTGCCACCCTGGAGTCTATTTCTAACTTGTCCATGAGGCTTATTGCATATGCAGCTGATGGGATGACTAGGGCAACAGGTTCAGGTGTAGTCATAAGAAGGAATGCCTGGATGCACTTGTGTGAGTTTGGAGAGCCATTCAAGTCTTCATCAGTGCTCCATTTGACGGATCTTCCCTTTTTGGCCCCAAAGTGAAAGATTCATTAGCCAGGTGTGAAAAAGATGAAGAAACCCTGCCTGCCATGGGTGTATGTTTTTCAGCTCCCCAACAATCCTATTCCAGGAAACCGAGAAGTGGAACAGTGTAGTTAAGTACCCAAGGGCCTTTCCAGGGGCACGTGGTAATGAGTCCCCCCCCCCACCCCAGGGCAGAGGGGGGAGCTTTAATGGAAGACGCCAAACACACGGCAGAGGGGGTCTGCAAAATTGGGGTTCCGGAGATTCCTTCTCGGGGAAACCCTACTAGTGCTCCTAAAAGGAGGCCTGATTGCTTGCCTCTGGAGGTAGTTGGGGAAGAATATCCTTGCACCCACTAGCCTGACAAAAGATAACCACAGGTGCTTGGATGCTACAGATTATTTCTAGAGGTTACTTTATTCCATTTGACTTTACCCCAGAACTAGGAAGAAAGATCCTCGATGTTGCACCCAGTCAGAGGTCTCGGGCAGCTCTGGAAATTCAAAAGCTGCTAGAAAAAAAGAGCCATCCAAGAAGTCCCGCCAGACCAGATAGGATTCAGATTCTTCTCAAGGTTCTTTTTGGTGCCAAAAAGGAAGGGGGACTGGATACCAATTTTGGATCTCGGTGTTATGAACAAGTTTGTTCAACAGACAAAATTCCATATGGTCACAATTCAGTCTATTCTTCCCTTCTTAGGGAAAGATGATTGGATGTGCTCTGTAAACCTCCAGGGTATGTATTACTAAATAAAAATGGACAAACACTCCAGGTGGTTCCTCCGCTTCTGGCTGGGAGTCGTCATTATCAGTTCCAAGCTCTGCCCTTCAGTCTCACCACAACCCCCTTCCCCCCCAGGTGTTCACCAAATGTATGGCAGCAGTAGCTCACCTGAGAATGCATGGATTCTGAATGTTTCCATATCTGGATGACTGGCTCTTTACCGCCACCACCAGGTATCTACTGGAACAGACGAGATTTCACCCTACACACTTATTCTCATTTGTTTAGGTATAACAGTGAATTTCGCCAAGTCTCCATTAAGTCCGACTCAACAATTGAAAAGTCATAGGAGCCTGCCTCAGTACACCTCTTGCATAGCTTCCTTTATTACTCGCAGATTAAAAAAAATAAGATCATAGGTTCACCTTATTCTCTGCATTGACCATTTTCTTGCATCACTAGTTTTACAGAGGGTCTGTATCAGTTCATCGAAATGGCACAATATCGAATGCCGTAACGTCGAATTGAAAGACCCAAAACCTAAAAATATCGTAAACTCGAAACAGCAAATTTTTTCCCAGGGAAATAATTCACTGTTCCGAGAAACACACACACAACACAAGCACATACAAAATCAACAATCCACATGCATACACTTAAACTACACCTGACCCTACACTAAACTGCACACACAACACTATCTATACACTTACCTTAACTCAGCCCTAATCCTAAGGTCCGTCAGTATCGCACACTCACCTCACCCGCGCCCTAACTCTAACTCACATACCCTGCCACTATCGCACACTCACCTCACCCATGCCCTAACCCTAACTCACTTAATCCGCCCCTAACCTAACGCCCGTCACAATCACACACTTAACTAACCCGTGCCCTAACCCACCCAAAGTGCTCCCTAACCTAACATCCGCACAATCACACACTTCCCTAAATCGAACCCATAACTGTCCACCACAATGCTGAAAACAGCGATGCCACAGGCAAGGGCAACCAAATTCTTTCTCTAGGAAAAAAATTTGGTTTCCTGAGGCTTCGCTGTTTTTAGCGTTCAAAAAGTTCAGTTCGAGATAAGCTGATTCGATAATCAGCTGTTTCGGACAACTGATATAGACCCGTTTTACAGGTACTGGGATCCATGGCAGTAGCCATCACAATAGTACCATTGGCAAAATTCCACATGAAAATCCTACAGTGGTTTCTATCCTCCCAGTGGTCTGTCCTCACTCATCCTCTGTCTTATCACATCCGAATTGCCATTTGTTGCAAGAAGGACTTATCTTGGTGAATGGAATCCAAGGAAATTTTTTGGGCTGGCTATTTGTTTCACCACATTCACAGGCCATAGTGACCATGGATGCTTCCTAGATGTGATGGGGGGGGGGGGGTGTTTTCAGGGAAAGACTGTCCAAGGCACTTGATTCCCAGTAGAGGCCAATCCGCATATCAGTGTCCTGGAACTGAGGGCAGTGCTGTTGGCATTGCAAGCTTTTCAAACTCTCCTCCCTTGCAATACATTCAAACAACATGTCAGTAGTCTGGCACATCAACAAGTAAGGTGGAACAAAGTCTTATCCCCTCAGCTGAGAAGCTGTCAGAGTGTGGCAATGGACGATATCTTCGAACTGCTTTCTGGTAGCAACGCACATACTGCGGAGCTCCAGTGTGATACCAGACAAACTGTGTAGAAGCGTTCTCCTGCTTCACGAGTGGTCTCTCAGTCCCAGCATAGCCAAAGAGATTTTTCATCTCTGGTGCCAGCCTTGCTGTGATCAATTTGCATCCCCCTAGAAAAAGTGCAGCAGCCACTTTGCCCTAATCCCCCTCAGGGGGAGTCCCTGAGAGGCACTCTCCTTCACGATTGGTCCCCCAGGACTACTCTGTGCCTTTCCTCCCATTCCTCTGATGTCCCTTCACGATTGGCCCCCCAGGACTACTGTGCCTTTCCTCCCATTCCTCTGTTGTCCCTTTTCTTGAAGAAAGCCATAAGGTTGAAGAGCAATGTGATCTTCATAGTCCCATTTCGGCCATGACAAGTTTAGTTTCCCTTTCTTTGGCCTTCCCTAATTCAACATCCATGGATTTTGGACCCAGTTCCAAATCTCCTGTCCCATCTTCAGGGATTAGTTCACCCCATTCTAAAAAATCTCAAGCTTACAGCATGGTTACCTTGTTTCCGTTGATTGCCAGGTGAAATAACTTTTCCCCAGTTTGAAAAATTTTGCTGGCTTCCTATAAACCTTCCACAAGGAGGAGGTTCTACCTCATCAAATGGAAAAGATTTTCCTTATAGGCATACAAAAATTAACTTGATCCTTTCTCGGAATCAGTGGAAGAGGTTTTGCAATTTTTATCTACACGAATAAGGAGCTGCTTCTACCAACAGAGTTCAGCTTGCCGCTACTTCTAATTTTCATAACAGGTTTGAAGGACAACTTTTAATTTCACATAGACACTGCAAGGTTTTCTAAAGGTAACTTTTAAGGTTAAAGCCTCCTTATAGGGAACCCCTCATTCCCTGGGATCTTGCTAGGTTCTGCAATCCCTGGTCCAATTCCCCTTTGGGTCAGCGGCTACCTGTGATTTTAAAATTTCTTTCATGAAAGTCCATTTTCTTAATAGCCATTACATCCTCTAGGAAGATTTTGTAGATTCAGGTGTTGTCCTCAAAACCTCCATATTTGAGTTTTCATAAAGACTGGTATCTCTAAGGTTCTATCTGAAAAGAACATTAATCAGTCTATCGAATTGCCTGAATTCTTCCCTAATTTTTCCAGTAAGGGAGAATACTGCTTACATTTATTGAATGTTCACAGACAGTTACGTTTTTATCTCGACAGAACGAAAGATTTCAGAAAGTCCGACCAGTTATTTGTTTAAATCTGTTTCAAAAGGTCACGCTGTCTAGGTGGTTAAGAGAAGGTATTACCTTTATCTACAACAGGAAAAACCTCAAATTGGCAGCCCCAGTTAGAGCACACTCAGCAAGAGCTATAACCACGTTGGCTGTTTTTCATTCCAAGGCTTCTGTGGATGATGTATGTGCAGCTGCAACGTGGGCCTCTCCATATACCTTTATTGCTCACTACAAAATGGATGTGGTCTCCAGGGGAAGAGCTTCATTTGGTTCTATGGTGCTCAGGAATAGCCTTCCACTAGGCCTCCGAAGATACAAGGTAGCCGGGGAGACTGTTCCATAGGTCAAGGATAAGTGGTGATTGACAACATCCGATAAAGAAGTTATGTACTCGCCAGAATGTTCCATCTGTGTTGTCCATCTTCATTTATCCTTGACACCTCACCCTTCTTCCCCCTCCTTCAGACTCCTTGAGGAATGGACCTTAGTCCTGGCTATTTCTTTCCTCATGAATGACCTTGGACATAACCTCTTCAGTGGTTATAGTATTACCTTTCCTAGCCTTTTATTATAGCTGCAAACTCGATCTGAGGTATTTTAGAGAGAGACATTCTGGGTAGGAACTTGGCTCAGGAGTTTTTGGTTCACATGAGTTGTAATGGCCGAGCCGTTTCCGAGACTTGGAACAGAGTCTCATAGAACAAGGATAAATGCAGATAGACAGCACAGATGGAACATTATGGTGAGTACAAACTTTTTTTTTTTTTTTTTTTTTTTTAAACAGCAGCTTCTGTTCTAGATTCTACTAAAAAAATCTGTCAGTGCTGGTCTTTCACTTAGGATCCCCCCATTTCTTTATCTTTGCGTATACCCTGTCAATCCTTGATAGGGAAGGAGATCTCTGTCTTGTAGTCCAATAAATTCTTGGTTTATTCCTATTCTATTACCTTTCCTTCTCTGATTATTCGTGTCCATCACCTACCAGTTTTCTCCAACAAATTTCAGCCCCCTGTTGCCTATTGTCTGTATCCCTAATTGCAGTCATCCCTATTGGAAGAATCTCTTTTCTCCATTCCCATGTTGGCTTAGTTCATAGAGTGCTTTCTGCTGCTTTATGAATATAATATTCTTTATGGATATTATTATTCTCCTTAAGGATCTGCTTCCAAAATCCCAGTTTCTACTTGTTTCTTCAGCTTCCCCCATTTCAAAATCACCCCTTTACACTTTGAATTATAGTTTTCTGCTTGTGCTATGTATAGGAGACTTAACTGTGTAGCTCTGAAATACCTCTTCAAATTGGGCAATCCTAAACCACCTTGTTCAATTGGAAGAATCAACTTATCCCACTTAACACTTGCTGTCTTCCCTTTGCAGATAAAATCCTTCAGCTCTTTATTAATTGCTATCCACAACTTCTCCTCTGGTTGATAATAGTATGTCTGACCTGTGCATAAAACTAGAGACTAAAACATTTTAATTGCTTGTCTTGCTAACAATATCCATAAACAAAGCTTCCAAATTCTCAGTTTTTATATTAGCTTTTGTTTAGTCTCTTCCCACATATCCTTGCTGCCATACCAGAATCATCTTTATTCCATACTCATAAGTACTTCATTTTATCATATCCCCATAAATGTGGATATTACTGAAACAATTTGTGTGTGGCTACATAATTTACGGCTTTTGGCTTTATTAACTTCATTCATTTTTTATCCTTAAAAGATTTGAAACTGCCTTAAAATGTTCCACAACACTGAGATGTCCTTTTCTGGTTTTATCAGGTATGAAATCTCTGCAAATAGAGCAAGCTTTTCTTGACTACTATACCAGCTATACCCTTGAATTTTTGAGTCTGTCATTTTCTTTTCCATGGTTCTAAATATAGTGCAAATAAAGGGGAAAGAGTATACCCCAGCCTAATTCCTCTGCTCAAACAGAAATTAACAGAGAGGAGCCCATCCACTTTAATTTTCACCTCCAATTCCTCATATATCCTAGTCAACCTTATAATTTTGTCAGGGAATGCAGCTTTTTCCATTTCCCTGCTTACTCTGCAAATGATTTCTGTCTAACAATTGAAGATGAACAGTAATAGAACAAAATAATATGGAAACATTTGACTTTCTTGGAGTTTAACTTGTAGAGGACTGTAAAGCATATGCCCTACTTCGTTATCAGTGTTTGGAAAAGTACTCATGAGAGGTGAAGAGGAGGAAGAGAGTTAACTAAGTAAAACAATTGTTTTTCTTGACAGTGTTACTTAAGTGGTGCTTGATTTTCTCAGCATGTTTAAAGTATTTTTTTTCCATTATTTTAAGTGTGATGGGGTTACTAATGTAAATATGTGCTTCAGTTTATTCTTTTTGTTTGTTTCTTCTTGTTTAGTTTTAAGAAATCTAGGCACTGCAATGTTAAAACAAAAAAAAAGGGATCTGATGAAAAAGCTTGACAAGAAAAATTAGTGTGTTTTCTCATTCTTGCAAAGGGGAATGACTCTGTTGAGGCCCATCGCTTTGTATAATAAGTTTTGACAGAAAGCAAGTAAATTAAAAGAATATTGTAAGGTCTTTTTTTCTAGTAAACAGTCCTGTATCTGATTCGTGTGTCACTAGCAGATGATCTGATATAGAGAAATGGCTTGGAGAAGATATTTTCTCAAAGCACTGTTTTCTTAGCTGGGAGAGCTATAATGATAAGGCAAAACCAGAGAGCACTTGATAGAAACAGTCTCTACCATGTGTCTTGGCATGGATAAACTTTCTGTTTAGCTTGTGTGGGGGGGGGCTGTCAATTTGGAACTTATGTTACTATTAAGGGGGTAAAACTTCAATAATGTTAAGTTGTCAATCTCGCCTTCATTCTTGCTTGATGGGTTCGGAGCCGATCCCTCGGCTCCGACTCGGCACTTGCTAAGCTCGAGAGTCACTTTTACCAGCTCGAGGCAGCCCCATATCCCATGATGCAAGGCGGTAAGTACCCAGATCTCGTTTGCCGCTTCGCTTATGAGGTCCTCCTTTTACCAGCTCCTGGTAAGTGATTCTCTTTTTGGATATTTAAGCCCCTTTTTCTTAAAAAATCAGTTAAACCTTCCAAGGCCCAGGCTTCTGTATCTAAGCCTGCGGCCTCGGCTCCGACTCGTACTGAGTCGAGATCGGCTCCGGCTGGAGCCAATTCTGGCTTAACAAAGCCTTCGGCACCGATGGCTATCGGTGCCGAATCTGTATTGACCACTTCGATGTCAGCTCCGATCGGTTCCGACACCCATGTGGCACAGGCATCGGTGTCGGCTCCGATCGGCTCCGACACCGTTACTTTGGTGGCTGTATCGGCTCCGGCTGGAGCCGATACATCGAGGCTTCCTGTCGGCTCCGAGAGGTCTGCTCCGACAGGATCTATAGTATCGGCTCCGATGGCTCATTCCAGGAAGAGGTCGAGGTCTCCTTCCTTGGAGCCGATACTTTCGGCTCCGGCTTCACCTCTTCTATCGGAACGGAGCCATCGGAGCCAATCTTCAAGGTCATCCAGGTTGTCAGATCATGACCTAGAGAGAGTGGTCAGTAGATTACTTAAGTCACAGGTACTGGCCCAAATGTTACACAGTCCGTCTCAACAGGCGACTGTTGGTCCACACCCCGTTACAGTTCCTCCTTCAACTCTACCCCAGAGCTTGGAGTTGGAGTCTTCGGGGAATGGTTACTGCTACGGCTGGAGGACGGATACCCCCTTCTGTTCCTTCAGCCTCTACTCTTATCTCCTCTTCGAGACCTTCCTTAGAGGGATTCGGTGGTCGGGCTTCCATGGTCTCCTCCGAGGGGTGAGTGGCATCGGACCCTTGTCCGAACCCGCTCTTCCCCTTGGAGCCTCGGCCTTGGTGAGCTCGGCTCCGACATCTGCCTCGGAGACTTCCCTTCGGTGGTCCCTGGAGTTCCTAGCTCTTGGAGCGGGTTCTCTCGGACCTGCCTGGGAGGGAGCATTCGAGGTGATGAAGAGTGTACTGGCCACTGGTATCAGTCAGCAGTCTGTTCCGTAGCTCCTCCCTCTGTAGTACCTGTTGACATCTCTGCCACTTCTCTTGCTACAGGACCCAGAGATCCTCCGCCTCAGGTTTCCCCATTGGGAATTTCCCCTCTTCCGAGGATTCTCCTGATGTTTCGGGAGATCCTCCTAGGAAGAGGACTTGTAAGAGGAAGCATGTAGACTCCCGAGTCTGTCACTTGGATACTGACTTTGATGAGTCAGAGGGATCCCTAGATCCCCTCTGAGGATGTCTCCTTCTCAGACATCCTAGAACTTCTGAAACAGAGGAAACTGGCCCACCAACAATCCCTCTGAGGATGAGTCAGTATACCTAGAGGCGTTTGGATCTCGGCCCTCCACCTCCTGGGTGTCTCCGCCTTCGACCCCTTATGCAGGTTATTGCACAGGCGTGGGCAGCTCCTGACTCTGTAGAGCCAGTCCCTAGGAGGCCTTCAAAATTTATCACTGCCCGTGTGACAAACAATTCCTTACTAAGGGTGTCCCGCTGATGCCATGGTGGTGGCTGCGGCCACCAAAAAGGAACTTGCAGATCCTTCCATGCCCGTCCATCCTCCTAATAAGGACTCTAGGACCATGGATAGGTACGGTGGCGGATGTTTTCCTCAGCGACCTTTGCTATGCGTTAAGCTGAATTACCTATGTCACTTCACCAGACTCCAGAGGGATATCCTGAAGGAGCTGGGAGAAGTAGTTCAGGATCCTACAGCTGCAGGGGCTCAAGAAAAAATTGCTTTGCAGCTAGGAACCCTCAATTCCATTGCAAACTCCTCCATGCGGCTAATATCTTATGCTGCGGATGGAGCGAGTAGAGCCGCAGGTACAGGTGTGGCTCTTAGACGCCAAGCCTGGATGCGGCTATGTGATTTTGCGGATCCCTTTAAGGCGTCCTTCACAAATTCTCCCTTTGATGGGTCAGCTTTGTTTGGCCCTCAGGTGAAGGAAACCTTGACCAGGTGCGAGCAGGACGGCAAGACTCTTTCTGCTGTTGGAGTCCGTTTTCCACCCCTTCTAGACCTTATCCCAAAGGACAGAAGGGCGGAAGATGTGGTTCCGTAAATCCCAAGGAGTCACGCCGGATTCACGTGGTCAGTTTATAACAACAACAGACGCGCTCTAGAGGCAGAGGGGTCCAAGAACCAGGGAAACAGGGAGCCTCTCTGACAAGCCCTTTCAGCATCCCTGAGGTGTTGCCCGGCTGTCCCTCCTTGGAGGCAGTCGGGAAGATTATCACTGTACCCAGAAGCCTGGCATTCCCTCACTCAAGACAGATGGGTACAGTCGATCATATCCAAGGGTTACATAATTCCTTTCGAGGAAAGTCCCTTCCCTCAAGTTCCCTTCCAGATGTACCACCCGGTCTAAAGGAGATTGCAGAGTCAGAAATCTCAAAACTACTGCAAAAAAGAGCCATTCAGCCAGTTACAATAGACCATTCAGCGCCCGCCATCTACTCAAGGTTCTTTTGGTCCCCAAAAGACGGGAGACTGGAGACCAATATTGGATCTCAGCAGACTCAACAAGTCTGTCAGGAAGACAAGATTCCGAATGGTCACTCTTCAGTCAATTCTGCCCTTCTTACAGAAGGACAACTGGATGTGCTCAATAGATCTTCAGGATGCGTGCTATCACATCAAAATTCACAGACGCTCCAGGAGATTTCTCCGCTTCGGCTGGGGTCCAGTCATTTCCAGTTCAGAGCCCTGCCCTTTGGTCTCACTACAGCCCCCAGAGTGTTCACCAAATGCATGGCAGTGGTCACGGCTCACCTGAGACGTCAAGGATTCCAGGTGTTTCCGTATCTCGACGACTGGCTCCTGTCAGCCACCACCAGGCATCAGCTTATACAAGCCAGGGATTACACAATAGACCTTTGTTCTCATTTGGGCATCTCAATCAACTTCGAAAAGTCATCCTTATCGCCCTGCCAGTCTATTACCTTCATAGGCGTAAACTTAAACACTGTTCGGATGTCAGCTACCCTTACAGAACAAAGAGTTTCAGACATTCAGACTCATGTCAGGATCATTCTGGCCAGCAAGAAAATACAGGCCAGAATGGTTCTAAAGGTATTAGGTCTCATGGCTGCGGCCATTACTCTTCTTCCCTGGCTCGATTCTACATGCCTTCTTCAGTGGATGCTGTTCACACAGTGGTCATACCAGCAACTTCCAATGCGTCACCAGATTCTGGTGACACAGACATGCAAAGAGCATCTTGCTTGGTGGATCACATCGTCTCAGGTTCACCAAGGCAGGTACTTTGTACCCCCATCCCCGATAGCCACTGTCACCACGGATGCCTCCCTGATCGGGTGGGGGGGTCATTATCAGGGCAGGATGGTTCATGGGACGTGGCAGCCGTTCGAGTACCATCTGCACATAAATGTCCTGGAGATGAGAGCAGTGCTTTTAACGTTGCAAGCCCTCAACAACTTTCTTCCCGTAGGGACAATTGCAGTCCACACAGACAACATGTCTGTAGTTTGGTATATCAACAAACAGGGCGGAACCAAGTCCTACCCCTTGTGTCGAAGCGCTCAGACTATGGCAATGGGCGATCTCCTCTCATCGGTTTCTGGTAGCAACGCATATCCCTGGGAAAACCAACATTATAGCGGACAGATTGAGCAGAGCTATCCTCATGCCTCACGAGTGGTCTCTCAAGCAATCTATAGCGGAAGAGATTTTTCTGGAATGGGGTCGTCCATGTTGCGATCTTTTGCTACTCCCCAAAACAGCAAATGTCCAGACTTCTTCTGCCTCTTCCTCTATCAGGCCATCCCCCCAGAGACGCTCTGACCCAGGATTGGCCCCAGGGACTTCTTTATGCCTTTCCTCCATTTCCTCTGATCCCTCAGGTGATCCAGAAAGCTACCGTTTTGAGAGCCAAATTGATTCTCATTGCCCCTTACTGGCCTCGACAAGTTTGGTTCCCGTTCCTCCATCATCACCTTTTGGTGCAGCCGTGGCATCTGGACCCAGTGCCAGATCTTCTGATTCACCAATCGGGTCAGCTGCACCGGTCAATCCCTTCTCTCAACCTCACAGCATGGTTGCTCCACTTCCTTCCTTAGCCAGGCTTCCTTTGATCTCTAACCCAGTTAGAGACATCATAGTAACCGCTAAAATCCTCTACCAGGAGGATTTATACAAGCAAATGGAAGCGTTTCTCTTATTGGGCTAAGGCCCAAAATATTGATCCTTTTACTGCCCCTGTTCAGGCAGTCCTGGACTTCTTAGCAGAGATTTTTCATGCAGGCTCCTCTTCTTCCACAGTCAGAGTTCAATTGGCTGCTATTTCCAATTTTCATGTCGGGATAGCAGATCATAATATTATGTCCCATAGGCTCTGCAGGGCCTTCTTGAAAGGAATTTTCCTACTAAAACCTCCAATCAGGAATCCTCCTCCTCAGTGGGATCTAAATTTAGTGCTGACATCCTTGATTCTTCCCCTTCGAGCCAGCTGTTTCTTGTTCCCTGAAATATCTTTCTTGGAAAACTTTATTCCTAGTGGCTATTACATCTGCCAGGAGGGTGTCTGAACTTCATGCTCTTCGGTTCGACCCCTATTTGGTTTTCACAAAGACAGAGTATCTTTGAGAACTAATCCAACCTTTTTACCTAAGGTCGCTTCAAAGAACAATCTGAATCAATCCATTGATCTCCTGTATTTTTCCTAACTATTCAGATAGAGCTGAACAAAAGCTACATTATCTTGATGTCCACCGTCAACTTAGATATTATTTGGACAGAACAAAAAATTTAGAAAATCTGATCAACTTTTTGTTTCCTATGCGGATAATAAAAAGGCCTTCCTGTTTCTAAAGTGACCTTGTCCAGATGGCTTTCTTCGGTCATCTCTGAAATTTACACTCAGGGGAAAACAGCTGTGCTCAAAACCTAAAGCACATTCAACTAGGAGCTTAGCTACTTCTACAGCCTTTCAAGCTAGACTTCCTTTGGACACTATTTGTGCAGCGCCACTTGGGCTACTCCTCACACTTTTGTTTCCCATTACAAATTGGACTTGGCCTCCAGGGACAGAGCCAGTTTTGGCTCTACAGTCCTCAAGAGTTTGTTCCATTGAGCCACCCAGGATAGAGGTGCTAGGGACGGTCCCATCAAGCAAGAATGAAGGCGAGATTGACAACTTAACATTAAGAAGTTATGTACCTACCATAACGTTCCATGTTAGTTGTCTTCTCGCCTTCTTTCTTGCGACCCTCCCTCCTTCCCCCTGGCCTGGACAAACCTTGTATAAGAAACTGTTATGCTGAAGACCATTCAGACCTGGTCCTTCTTCCATCTGTAAGTTTTCTTTCTTCCTTTGGGAAGTATTTTATGCTTGGTGCTATTGCCCTTTGTCAGCAAACGAGATCTGGGTACTTACCGCTTTGCATCATGGGATATGGGGCTGCCTCGAGCTGGTAAAAGTGACTCTCGAGCTTAGCAAGTGCCGAGTCGGAGCCGAGGGATCGGCTCCAAACCCATCAAGCAAGAAAGAAGGCGAGAGAAGACAACTAACATGGAACGTTATGGTAGGTACATAACTTCTTATTTGAAGATGTACGGAGTTTTGTGTGTTTTTGTTAAGTTAGGTTTTAGGGGGTATTGGGGTGTGTATTTTTATTTAAGGGTTTTCAATAAAACAAAAAGTTCTGCAAGATGTGACATAAGCTCAAGTGGAGATGACCAGAAACAGTTGCGTAAAGAATTAACCTGTGAAACAGGGCATGCATGTAACACAAAAGCTGGAACTAGAAATTTGACAAAAAAAGTTGTTCTGTATAAAAGGTGGGCATTATGATCCCTCAAGAATATGATTCTTTGTATAATGCCTTTAAGAGTTAATGGTCTCACAGATAAATCCAAAAAAGAAAGAGTAATGAACTATATTAAAAAATGTAGATTGCAAATAGCTATGCTACAGGAAACACACTTGGAAAGAAATGCATATGTGAATTTGATAAAAGGTTTTCAGGATGATTATTCAGTGGAATACCTGTGGAAAAGGAAGAGAGGAGTACTTGTATTAATTGCAAGAGGAGCTCCAATAGTAAAAGAAGAAGAAAAATAAAACGCCACAATTTTAGTTTTGTAGTATTAAGGGGCTACTAGCAAGAGAGGAAAATTACACTGGCATGTATTTAAATTCCACCAAAAACTGCTGTAGTAGAGCTAAAGAAAATTCTGGGAGAAATCAGCTTTGAGCAAAGAATATTACTTATAGGTGGGGACTGGAATTTGATTTGCAACAGTGAAGATTTGTTTGGGGACCCAGAAAGTAAAATATAAGAAAGGAGGGTAGATTTTTTAAAGAAATTTATTAAAATGTTTGGCATTTAAGATGTGAATTCAGTGCTAGGAATTTGGAGTGAATTTGCATATTCCCCAATTTACAAAAAATGGGCTAGGCTAGACAGAATTTACATTTTCTCAGGAACATGTGCATTTAATTGAAGGTCTTGATATGCACCCAATAACTGTTTCAGATCATGCGCCAATAATAACTAAAATAAAAACACAGGGTAGTGAAATAAAAATGAGACCGGCGTTTTCTGACCCATCTGTTGAAAAGAGAGGAATTTAAGGAATGGGTAGTGGAAATTATTCAAGAGCTATTACAGAATATAGAAACTTCTGAAAATATAGTTAGGGAATGGGCCAAAATTACAATGGAATTTAAAAATAGAGTGGAAATAAAGGGGAAAAATGGTTAAAAGTAACTAGAATTATTTAGGGGGACTGACAAAAAGTAAAATATTGCAAAATAGGGGGAATCTCACAAAACAAAAAGAGGAGCAATTACAGAATGCTAAACAGGAAATAAGGGACTACCATGATAATATACATGAGTTTAGAAAGATTGCTGTTTAGCACCTGTTTTTTGGTAACTCTAGAGCACAAAAACATTTAGCACAAATGACTCGGACAACAGAAAGGGCTGTCATCAAGCTTAGGGAGGCTGTTGCAAGGAAGATGACTAGGGATCCTTTAGAAGAAGTAGAAATATTTTGCAAATTATTTGAAAGTCTGTATAAAGCAGAGAAAATATGGAAATCAAGAAAAGGTACAAATGGAAATGTTAATGGAATAATCACATATGCCAAGGCTAGAGGGTAGCTGGCTCAATTAAAAGTTAGGATACAACGAGATGAGAAAAATTGTGATTTTATATCCAATATACAGGAAAGTCCCCAGGAATAGATGGCTAGGAGGGGAAAAAAAACTGATAAAAAATCAGGAATGTTTTAATGGTATTTTGAGAAGTACCAACGTCCTGGAAGAAAGTGGTAGTAGCTGTACTCCCCAAAGAGGGTAAATTATCCATCAGATCTAACTTCATACAGGTCCATTTCAATACTAAATCATGAAACCTTCACTGCACCCCCCCCCCGATGGAATTGGCATGTATGCTGAGTTCTACACCAGTGCTTTATACAAACACCTGTATAACTGCATTGACTCGGCCGTATCTGATACAGGACAAAAACAAACTCCTCAAGGAAGAGCAAACCTGCCTGGTGGACAGTTGCCATTAACAGGCTTAGAATAAGAGGAAGAAATTGCTGTCTAAGAATAAGAGGGAGCGAGCCCTAAACTGGAAACACTCCCTCATCAGCTTAAACACGCGAATAAGACTTCTTGTGAAATCCTCCAAAGCAAACTACAAATCCAAGTTAGCTTCTTCAACTAAGGACCAACAATAAGGCATTCTTTAGTTACATCTGTAACCCAGAAGGAAAGGCCCAGATTTGTGCCAAACTGGTATTTAATGATACCACATATACTGAGCCTGTAATCCATAGCTAACCTGTCGGCTGACACTTCACTCCCCCATCCCTGTCACACGTACCCCATGACATCTCTACCACCTGGCCCCTACCTTACATCTCTAAAGAGCAGGTCATAAACACCCTCTCTGAGGCCAAAAGCACAGCATCTGTGGGACATAACATCCCAGGCTGCGTCCTGCATGGATTCCAACAAGAATTGGCAACACTATTGGGTACTCTCTTCAGTCCTAGTTGAAGCATTGGATTTGTCCCAGATAAATGGAAAATGGACGCCGTTATTCCCTTGCACAAAAGTGGTGCTTTCACTGACCCTGAGAACTATAGACCTATTAGCCTGACTAGGCTTATCTGCAAGGCTATGGAGCAAATTATCATGGACCTTATCAACAAAGATGTAGGTGATTTCCAAACACTTGACCCAACTCGGTTTGGATTTGTCAGAGAGAGATCGTGCTGGTTAAACCTGGTGGACTTCTTTGAGACAGTCACCAAGGCCTTGGATGAGGGGAAATCTGTGCTTACAGCCTACCTAGACTTAGCCAAGGCTTTTGACACTATCCCCCACTTGGGCATCATTGACAAACTCTCAGCCAACTAGGTATCAACCCTTATATCATTAGATGGGTCGCTAACTGGCTCACTGATGGAACACATACAGTCAGAATAGGGAAATCCACTTCCGACAGCAGACCTGTAACCAGTGGTGGTCCACAGGGATCAGTCCTGGGACCTCTACTGTTCGGAATCTATTTCTCTGAAGTACAAGCAAAAACTAAATGTCTGTGGCTGACCAAGTGTAAGTTTACTGATGGCTGCAAACTGGGAGCTGTCATAGAATTTCCAAATGTCAATATCTTACAAGAGGGTCTTACACAAACAAATGACTGGTGCCAAAGTCATGGCCTTAAACTCAATGCAGAACATGTATTATCATCCCTTTCAGTAAGAGTGATGTTCCTGCTAACTACCACATTAATAGCAGCACCCTAAGTATGCATTCAGTGGTGAGAGACCTGGGCGCACAGGTTGACAGCAGTATTACCTTTGATCAGCATGTCTCCACAGTGGTAAGGACGACATTCTATATTGCTCATTTCATAGTAAGGGCATTACCTCCAAAAAAAAAAAGTTATAACCTCCCTGTACTCTTCCCTCATCAGGCCAATAATTGAGTTCAGTGCTCCTTTTGCTATATAGCTTTACAAGCACTTGCAACAGTTAGGGAAACCACAGATGTTCCTCACAAGAAAAATTCAAGGTCGTCAGCAGCTGTCCTATGTGGATTGGTTGAAGTCAATGCCACTTTATTCTGTTTCATACAGACTAGTCAGAGGCGATCTGTGACCCTGCTTTATTGGAAATGTTGCATATCCGCAGGTCAAATGGTACACTGGTTACTCGCTCTAAAGACCTTAACCTGGTAAGTGACTTTAATAGAACCTGTTGGAGAGACAGATTTGTCTACCTGAGGTTACCACACCTTTGGAACAGACTCCCACTTTGTCAAATCAGAACACCTCATTGGCGTCTTCAAACACAATTTAGACGATTGGATGGGTAACCATAAAGTCACCCTGGGGGTTCCACCTGTGTCCCTCTTGGACATGGGTATTAGGTGCTCATTGTGGCGATAAAGTTAGAACTTGGCTAGGCTTGTAAGGGCCTAGGGCCATTGGCCTTGTAACTTTCTCTGTCCTATTATGAACTGTATATGTCTATAATGGCTAAAAGAATGACAAAAGTGTTGCCAGAATTGCTAGATATGGATCATTGTGGTTTTGTGGAGGGGAGGCAAACATTTGATAACATAAACAGAACAATGATGACCTAAAGGGAAGCAGAATGTTAGCAAATGCCACTGTTACTGGTGGGTCTTGATGCAGAGAAAGCATTTGACAGAGTAAGCTGGGATTTTAAAAGAGGAGCAATGAAAGCATTTGCATTCCCTGATAAAATTATAAGGTTGATTAGGAGGATAAATGAAGGATCGGAGGTGAAAATTAGAGGGTCCGGTCCTCTTTGATAATCTCTGCTTGAGCAGATGAACCAGGCGAGGGTGTCCTCTCTCTCTCTCCTTTATTTGCATTACATTTAGAACTGTTGGCAAAGAAAATAAGGGTATCAGAAATTCAAGGATATAATTGCTGTGGTAGTCAAGAAAAGCTGGCTGTATTTGCAGATGACATTTTTTTGTACCTGACAAAACCAGAAATGGACATTTTAATGCTGTGGAACATATTGAGATAGTTTTATAAACCTTTTCAGGATGCAAAATTAATGAAACAAAAACAAAAGCAATAGTGGTAAACTAGTTCTTACATAGGAATTGAATCAGCAATATCCATTTTTATTGGGACATGATAAAATGAAGTATTTAAGAGAGTAAGGATTAAAAATGATACTGGTGTGGCAGCTAAGGATGTGTGAGAAAGACTAAACAAAAGATAATACAAAAACTTAAGAAAATGGAAGCGGTTTTACATGGATATTGATAGTAAGTCCTTTTATTATTTTACACTGGTCCGGCATATTTTCTTGTCAACCAGAGGAGTTGTGGATAGCAATAATAAAGAGGTGAAGGATTTTATCTGAGAGAGCAAGACTGCAAGAGTCAAGTGGGATAAGCTTATTCTTCAGTAGAACAGAGCTGATTGGGATTATCCGAGTTGAAGGGATATTTCCGAGCAACACAGTTAAGGCTGCTATACATAGCATAAGCAGAAACCTGTAATGAAAAGTAAAAAGAGATGATGAAATGAGGGGGGGCTCAAGTAACAGGGAGAGACTGGGGGTTTGGATGCAGACCTTTAATCTGAACGACAATAATCATACAGAATATTGTATTCATAACGTAGCAGAAGGTCTTCTAAGAACTAAGTTAACCCTGGAATGGAGAAAGGAGATTCTGCTGATAGGGATGACTGCAATTAGGGTACAGACAAATAGGCAACAGAGGACTGTAATTTATTGGAGAAAACTGGCAAAGGAACCAAGGTACTGGGAGCAAATAACTAGAGGGGGAAAGTTAATAGAATGGGAAGATGCCAAGAACTTATTTGGACTGCGGGCTAAAGATTGCCTTCCATATCAAGGATTGATAGCAGAGTATAGTAAATAGAAAGAAATAGGGGGGGTCCTAATTGAAAGACCAGCACTGGTAGAGGTTTTAGTAGTGCTTGTGACATTTGAATTCTAACTGATGGTTGCCCTGTCGTGTCTTTGTGAATAAAGTCGATTTTTCAGCAAGGACTGAGCAGTCTTCCTGTACTGGTACATTTTCCTGTTTTGTGAGTACTTGGTTTGTGCTAGCCTCCTTTTTTCGTGTTTAGGTTTTAGTAGAATCTAGAACAGAAGTTGCCATTAAGAAAGGAATAATTAGTGGAGCATATAAAATATTGCACGATTAACTATAAGAATCAATCAGAGAAGGATGGGAAGGGCTGGGAAGAGAGATTAGATAAGCAATTCACAAATAAACAATGGTGGGATATATGTATATATCCCAAATATGCAACAAAATCTAGAAGAATTCAGATCGTTTTCTGCAAGTGCTTACACAGATATTTTTATACCACAAGCGGGCTTCAAATGATTTTTCCTCGGATAGACAGTAAATGTTGGAGGTGTGATCGGACAGAAAGATGTAACTGGGAAAATATTTTCTGGGAGTTTAGTGCATTGTTAGACTTTAAAAGTTTCCCTGCAGACTGCCTTGTCAGGGATACTGGGTAAGGAAGCTGGAGTGACTATGGAAATGATTGTTTTTGAGCTTTGCTGCCAACTCTGAATTGCCTGGGCATAGTAGGGCCTTGCTGAGTCTAATTAATTATGATGGCCTACAAAAAAGCAGTTACTAGAAAATGGAAATCAAAGTCTAAACCAACTTTACTAGAAGTAATGAAGATAGTAACAGAGTTAAAACAACTGGAACTGGGATTTTTAGAAAGGGGTAGGAGAAAATTACATAGGAAAAAATTGGGTCTGTGGGATCAGTACATGCAGAGGAGGAACAAGGTTTAAAAAGCAGGATTGGAATGAACTATATAATGGATGACTAACCATGACTAGGTAAGTTAAAAGTGATGTATAATGTTTGCAGCTACATTTGTGTCGGCATTTGAAATGTATAATGTTTGCAGCTGTGATTGTGTCGCTATGGTTTATTGTCATTTTTGTAAATGTAACATAGCCTATGTCATACATAATTTATTTAATCGTGTTTAAATAAAAAAATAAAAAAAAGCCACCAGTGTCAGTGGTATTTTCTTACATTCACATTCGGCTTCTTTCTGGATCATCAGTGTTCTGTTAATGTTGTCGAATGTGTGCCACTCCTCCACTTAACCACAATGATCCATATCTATCAATTCTAGCATCACCTTTGCCAATCTTTTAGCCATTTTAGACATAAATACTTTATAGTCCTGGTTTAGGATTGAAATGGACCTATATGAAGCTGGATCTGATGGGTCTTTACTGTCCTTAGGTGTTACAACCGCTACCACTTTCTTCCAGGATGTTGGTGCTTCTCCTCTTAAAATACCATTAAACAAAATTTTCCAGATCTGTCATTTTTCCCCTCCTAGCTTTCAAACATTCACAAGAGTACCGTCCATTGCCAGGGACTTTCTTGTTGACTGGTTATGCATCACCATATTTATCTTCACTCCTCCTAACCTAACTATTAGTAATTGAGCCTCCTCTACCTCTTAACCTTGGCATATTTAATTCTTCATTCTTCTGTAAACATTTCCATTTGTACCTTTTCTTGATCTCCAGATTTCTCTCCCTTATGTAGACTTTCAGAAAATTTCTGAAATATTTATAGTACCTCTGTAAGTCTCATGATCTTCCATATCATCGTTGCAGTATTCATGAAGGGATCCTCTGCCAAGGGCAACCCGACGTCCTGCCAGTATACCAAAGCCTTTAGGTTGCAGTAAGGTACGCCATATGTCATGCACATGCTCCTCGTGTAACACAAGGCATAAAGGTGTTGTCTAGACATACCATCCTTGGAACTTATTTGCTGCCAGTCTGAACGCCATCTCTGGCTGTTGGTCTGATCGCTGGTGTACCTAGCTGTTCAGAGAAGTGCCCTGTTGGGGTTTTTTTGCTCATTTTTTGTTGCTTTTGTTTCTTGTGGGGTTTCATGTCACCCAGAAAGAGTAAATGCCAATATGGAAGACAGATCCCCATAAAGACCATCACAAACAGTGCTTGTTTTGTGTAGTGGATTCTCATGATCATATGTCCTGCGATGTTTGTCAAGCCTTTGTGCCCAAGACCTTACGCAGTCGTCTTTCCTCCCTCACTGTTTTTTAGAAAACCAGCATCTCAAACTTTTACCAAAAGACGCTATGGAAGGCAATTCTTGACCTGAGGGTCAGGCATCTTCAAAGAAGGCCAAAAAATTTTGATTGAATTTTTCAGCAGCACCACCTACATCAGACATCTATTTGGAGGCTGATGAAAGCCCGTAGGCTTGCCTGGTTCTTAGGTTGGATTCCTCTGCCATGGCTGTTTTGGAGGCCAGCATGGATCCAGCTGCTCACACATTCTCTGAGCCTTGCATTAGTCCATTTCGGATGTACAATGGGAGCCACAGTTGATTATCACTGAAGGGCCTGGGGGGGTATGTTCCTCAAATTTTGGTGAGGGACGAAGTCCCGACTACAATTCTTGAGCGTAGGCTGAGATCTGAGCCATCTACGTTTCATAAAGCGGACGTCCCCTAAAAAAAAGCAAAAGACAAAACATGTTTCTTCTGCTACAAAGAACCCTTAAAGTGAATGGCAAAATTTTGCACAGGGCTTATTTAATGCCCTTATGGCTTTGAAACCTTCTGTGGGGGTCTCTGTTCCAGCTCCTCCTTGGTTGTCCTCTGTTCTCAAGAGCTTTAGGGATCAGGATTCAGATGAGGAATCCTTGACCTATTTTACCCAGATTCCTTTCCCTCTAGAGTACTGTTTTGAGGAAGAGGAGTCTACTAGTCCTGCATCTCCTTTTGAGATTTCTTTTGGAGATCCCTTTGCTAGGACGATGGAGTTTTTTAAATGCGATTGTTCTCAGGTGTCGGAAGTGCAGAAGAGATATGAGCTTCTTCAAATGGAGTCTTCTAGGCAGTGTACTTACTATCCAGTTACTGAAATTTACTCAATGAGTTCACTGGCTATCCAACGAGTTTCTGTTTTTACACTGGGAGTGCTGGAATTAAGCTGTTACTCAATTGGAAGTCTCCTAGCACAGTATGTTGTTGAACCACTATCCTACACTTTTGATGTTTAAGATGTTAGTAAGGTGGAATGACTGATCTTGTTAGTGATGTCCGCAGAGTATTCCTGGAATACCAAATATGCATGTTCATTCTGAGTTTAGTCAGTTTATACAACATGTAACCATGCCACAATAAGCGCATTGTAGGTAGCTTAATTTTCATTGAGTATCAGCAAAGTGGTTGTCCATGTTAACAGCTAACTTCAGTTTGGAACCAGCTTACTAGGCTAGTTGTTGTTTTGTCCTTGAAAAGCTTGTTTTGCTGTAAACAGATTTTGTATCAGCATCGATAACCAAGTGCAGGTGGATCATTAGCTTGTTTGATATTTATTCTTCAGAGCTCCATAGCATGCCTTGTGGAGAACACTCTGCTGGGTAGGAAACTAGCTCAGAAAATGAGCAGTGACTGTATGTGTACCATATATGTCCTTCCATAGCACTGTTGCAGTATTCTTCACTAAAGGAAATCCCTGCCTAGGGTAGGTCCCTCCAGTTCTAGCTGCCCTGTTGGACACTTTTTCAGCAGCTCCTCAGGCTCCTGACTCTGATTCCAGCCCCTAAAAAGTCTAACAAGTTTTATAAGGTGCCGGATGACTATAAATTTCTCTACAGATGTCCTTCTGCTGACCCCTCTGTTGTATTGGTCTCTTCAGACAAATCTTCCAGACTTTTGCCTTCTACTAAATTGCTTCTTTCTGACAAGGACAATAGGGCTTTCCTGGCCTTTTGGGCTATTGATTATCAGACCCATCTGACCAGATAACTCTTAGCTCTTCTTTCTCAAGCCTAATAGATTATTTTTGACTTTCCTGATTATGAGGGGAAGGTTTCAGCCTTCTCTTTGGGATCCTGTTCTCGAGTGGCTTACCAGTCTAATAAATGTAGTTGTGATGCAGCTAATGCATCTTCCAGAGTTGCTGCCTTTGGTTCTATGTTAAGATGATATTCTTGACTTCAACCCCAACCTTTACCTGATCATATTAAGGCTAAATTAATGCTAAATTGATTGATAATAAAAATCTGGTTTTGCAGCTTGTGAGTTTAAGTCCCAGCACGAAAAGTGCAAAGCCTTACAGGAATTGAAACATTTTTGTTTCTCTTGCTCCTAAGTTTCAGAAGAATTCTCCTACTGAGCCTGCCTTTGTACATAGTCTCACACTCCTTCCAAAGGTAAAAAGGGTTCTAGAAGGGCTCCTTCTGCTAAGTCCACTCAAACTCCTATTGCTCAGAATTCTCCTTTCCTAGATAAGCCAGGTTCTGTTGGACTACCTTCTTCCCTCCGTCCTAAGCCAGGTTCCTTTATCTCTTTGTCTTTCCCTAGTTCTTCCCAGTCAGATAAAGATCAGTCAGGATTCTTGGGTTCTGTCTATCATTTGTTCCTTTTTTGGGCATTCCTCCACCTTCTTAAGAACGTTAAGAATCTTCTTAATTTTTTCTGTATGTACTTCAGGACATTTTGTCTCAAAGCATCGTATAAGCAGTTTCTGCCCCTCAAAGGGGGAAAGGTTTTCTTTTCCAAAATGTTTTTGGTTCTCAGGAAAGAGGGCACCTGGAGGCCTATTCTGGGTCTTTCTCAGCTCAACACCTTTCTGAATTGAATTCCTTTCAAATGCTCTCTGTTCAGACTCTGTTTCCTCTTCTCCTACCTCAGGCTTTCCTTGTCTCTCAAGGATGACTTTCTTCTCATCCCTTTTCATCCCTGTTTCAGGAAATATTTGCATTTCTCTGTTTCTTCATTGCATTTTTAGTTTTCTGCTTTTCACTTTGGCCTCTGTACTGCCCCAATGGTCTTCACTAAATGCCTTGCTGCTGTGATTGCCTTTTGCAGGATGACCAGGATGTAAATCTTTCATACCCGGACAACCTGCTCATTCAGGCTTCTTCCCTAGGGACCCCTGATTCAACATCTCCACAATGTTATTTGCCTCTTGCAAAGGGTAGGGTTTATAGTAAATGTTCAGAAAAACTTTCTGACTTCTTTTCAGGATCATGATTTTTTTGGGTGCACGATCCAGACAATTCCTATGCTGGCTTCCCTTCCACCACCCAAGGTTTTGTCTCTTAATTGCCTTTTTCAGTCCCCTCTTCCTCAGGTCTTAGTTATGGCCAGGGAGTTGGTAAGGGCTCTAGGTTACATGGCTTCCACCATTCCTGTGCTTCCTCTAGCTAGGCTCCATATGAGGAAGCTACAGTGGTTCCTAAAGTCAGTATGGCTTCAACATTGTCATTCTTAAGACTTTCTAGTTCCTCTTCTTCCATGCCTCAAACTAGAGCTTCACTGGTGGATTCATCAGCTGTCTCTCAACCCAGGGCTTTCTTTTCAGCTGCTGTCCCCTCTCAGGAACTTTTTTCATATGCTTCAGACATGGGGCATGGTGTACTTTTGCCCCTCTAAAGATTCAGGGCCTTTGGCCCATTCATCAGAAGGTAGACCATATCCACATCAGGGAAATGAGAGCTGTGCTTCTTGCTCTTTAGGCCTTCCTTACTTTTTTTTCTTCCAGGGCCTCTCAACCTCTTTACAGACAGTACTCCAGTGATGTGGTGTATCAAGAAGCAAGCGGGGGGGGGCAAGATCTACCTACTATGCAGACTAGCTCTTCAGGTTTGGGGTCTGGCTGTCCAGTATCTGGTGTCCCTTCAGACTTGTGGCAGACTCTCTGAACAGGTCCATAACATAGACTCATGAATGGATGCTTCACAGAGAAGTGTTTTTGGACATTGTCCACCAGTGGGATACTCCTCAGGTAGATCTTTTTGCCTCCCTCTGAACAGTCATCTTCCTCTTTTTTGCACCAGACTTCCAAGTCCTCTGGCCTGGGAGGTGGATGCCCTGTCTTTCTTGGAAGGGGAAATTACTGTATACCTTACTCTTCCCTTCTTCTTATTGTGAAGGTCTTGCTCAAGACAGAGCAAGACCTCCCCAAAATCTTGTTAGTGACCCCCTTTTGACCCAGACAGCATTGGTTCCCCCCTATTTCTACACCTAGCCAGGGCAATCGCCACAAGTTACCTCGCAGGTGGACCTACTTGCACAAAACAAGGGGTCTCTTATCCATCCTCACTTGTCCTCTCATCAGCTAACACTGCGGGTGATAGGGTTTTGATTCCTTTTAGACACCTTTTTTTCTGAGGACACACTTAGGATTTTCTGGCCTCTTACAAAACCCAATGTGTCCAAATGGAAGAGGTTTTCTCTCTGATGCCTTCCTCATAACCAGGATCCACTTCATGTGGAGATTCCTCTGGCTCTCTGTGTGAATTGCTCCATGCTGAGTTGGCATATTCTTCATTTAAAGCTCACCGTTCAGCTGTTTTGGTTTGTCTGCCTTTGTTCTCTCCTCTTGCCTTTAGGTTTGAGGTCAACAATTTCTTAAAGGCACCATTCCTATTAGGCCTCCAAGGAAACCTATTTCTCCTTCCTGCAACCTTTAATTTTGTTCTTGAAAAATTGACTTTGGCTCCTTTTGAGCATGCAGCTTCAGCTGCAGTGCAGTGTTGTACATAGAAGACATTTGATCGGATATTGTCAGTTTTTCATCTCATCCTCACATATATGGGTCCAGATCCGATTCATCAGATCCGACTTGGCCATTACTAAGCTTGTGGCAACCAAAAAGCTCTTGGATATATTCCCTTATCCACAGTGCATCTCTCCCTGTTACCTTAGATCTTGTTTGCCACTTTGCAAAGACGTGGTCTGATCAGCTAGCTCTTGGGTTATCGGGCCATATTGTTGTAATTTTTTTTTTCTTCTCTAGTCTCATTTCAGTATCTTGTTATTGTAGTTAGTCTTTTTCTGTCTCTCCTTTGTTATTTAAAAACCATTCTTTAACAGTCACTATTTTTTATTAGGTTACTTTAGTTTCTCTCTCTCTCTTCCTCTCCCTTTCCTGCTAGTAGTCGCATTTTTATATGATGTTCATCGTGCATACAGCTGCAGTCATAACAGATAGGTTCTCCTGCCATCAGGCGGGTCCTCGGACGGCCGAATTCCAAAGTCTAGGTCCGGCGTCGGTTGTCGTCGCTTCTTCCCTGACGTCAGTGCGACAGGGGTATAAAGGAACCAGCCGACGCCATTTTCTTCAGTCTTTCTTGCCGCGCGGTGCCCGAAGCAGAAGCAGTTCGCAAGTGCCGGTCGGCCAGCTCCTGAGATTATGAAAATTTGGAAACCGAAGTCTTCTTAAAAGCTAAGTACCCGTTGAAACTTTTCTTGCCTCAGACCGATGTCAGACAAAGTTAATAATTGTATTTCTTGTGGGAAGCAAATACCGCATAAGGATTTCCATTCCCTCTGTATTCCTTGTTTAGGCCCAGACCACGACGTCTCGGTCTGTCGCTTTTGTGCTACGTTCAACAAACGCACTATTAAGCGTCGGGCGGAGTTCGCCCAGCATTATTTTGGAAAAGCATTTAACTATACTATGTCGTCGGATACTCAGACTCCGGTTTTGTCTAAAAGATGCAAGGACAAGGACCGACACACGAGGTCCGCGGCCTCTACCGACACCACGCCAAAGCCGACTGCACGTGGCCCGGTTCTCAGCGAGGCGCCTACGCAGCCCCTGATTACCGACGACACTTCTTTGACGGTGTCTCCTGTGCCCGAGGTCGCAGGCTCCTTGGCCCACACCCCGACTACAGATACCGAAGCCACTCTTGGCGTTGAAACTCAGAATGTGGACAGGTCCACCTCCACTCAAGGTGTCTTCAGACCTTCCTCTTCTTTCTCCATCAAGGCTTTCACAAAGTCTAAAGCAACCATGCACTCTGAGACCAGCTACACAGGGCCCATCTCCAGGCCCCATGCCTAAGAAACAGATGCTTAAAATAGCTGAGGATTTAATTACTCTAATCAGAGGTTCTCAGCCCCCACCGGACAGAAGGCCCAGAGTGGAGGAAGATTCCCCCTCCTCTGATCAGGGCTCCATTATTTCAGAGCACTCTGATGATCAGGAACATTCCTACTCCCCTTTTGAAGACTCTGATGCGGAGGAGTCCATCCCTTCTGTATCCCCCCTGAGGATTACTCATTTGGGGAAACTTTGCATACCTTAAGGGAACACTTCCACTGGGAAGGCCAGGATTATTCAGATTCCAAGAAAAGGCTCAGGGAATTTCTCGTTACCTCAGCACAGGCCTCTGGCTATACCTCCTGTCTTGGACATCCTAGATGATGTTTACTCGGAGGCCTGCCTTAACCCGGACTCTCTACCTCCAGCTCCAGTTAAGCCTGACAGGTACTACAGAGTTCCTGACTCACATCAATTTCTATACAAAAGCCATGCTTCTGACCCAGAAACCATCTCACAGGGCCTCAAGGGAGTTAAGGCCTCCACTGCCAAAAATCCATTGCCTTCCAAGAGAGAGATTCCAGATCCTTAGAAAGGTGGGGAAAAAAGGTATATACCTCTGCTACCTTATCCATGAGGGCCTTAAACTGTCAGTTTCATATGCTAAAATACCAACAGTTTTTGTTATCACAATTGAAAAGTAAAATGTCACAACCTGAACAACCAGGCTTGAAGGAGTTGCAGGATTTGATGCATAGTGCAGAACAAGTGGGTAAGCATACCCTACAATGTGGTTTTGATGCTCTAGAGGCCTCATGTAGAGCTGCTGTTACAGGATCAGTCATACGTAGGCATGCCTGGCTCAAGGAACAAGCCTTGCCTGATCATGTCAAAGCTAAATTACTAGACTCCCCTCTTCAAAAGGATGTACTATTTGGTGCTAATGCTGAGGAGGTATTAAGGAAAATGGAGGAAAAGGCTAAATCAATGCAAACTGTGAAAGAATTTCTGCAGGTTCAACCCCCACGTTTTAGTAGAAATTGGCCTTCCAAAAATTGGTCCTTTCATGCCACAGACAGACCCCAAAGAGGCAGATACAGGCGCCCGAGGGGCAGAGGACAATCCCAAGGATCGTATAGAGGCAGACAATGGCAAGCTCCTACACAAAGAGGTGGTGAGGACAACTCGCAATCTTTCAGAAAGCAAACCCAATGACTTTCCCCTTTGCATGCCAACCAGGTCTCAAATGGCAGTCCCCTTAGGAGGAAAGCTGGCATTATTTTCAAAAAATTGGCATATTGTCACAAAGGACAAATGGATCCTGGACATTATAAACAGAGGCTACAAATTCCATTTTCACACCCTTCCAAAATGAGAGGCATGCCAAACCTGCCACACAATCAAAGGGCAGAGGCACAAAGGCAAATTACAGATCTCATAAACATGAAAGCTATTCAAGAGGTACCTACGCACGAACAAGGTCAAGGTTTTTATTCCAGGCTATTTCTGGTGCCAAGGAAGGGAAAAGATTGGAGACCTATTTTGGATCTATCCATCCTAAACACATTTCTACTGCACCAAAATTCAAGATGCTCCCTCTACAGCAACTTCTTCCCATGCTGGGCAAGGAGTCTCGGCTGGTAACATTGGACCTCAAGGAGGCATACCTGCATGTCCCAATCAGACAAAATTGCAGAAGGTACCTCAGATTTCTTGCAGGTTCAACCCATTATCAATTCTCTGCATTGCCCTTTGGCTTATCTACTGTGCCCAGAGTATTCACGAAATGCCTGGCATCAGTAATTGCCTACTGCAGACTTCAAGGGATACAAATATACCCCTATTTGGACGACTGCCTGATCCAAGCGGACAGCAAGCACATTCTTCTGAAACATCTGGCTTATGGCTTATGTAATAATGTTATTGAACTCTCTGGGATACACAGTCAACAAAAAGAAATCAAGGCTAATACCCTCTCGGAAGATAATTTTCCTGGGTGCCAATTTGGACACAAACACCCAGATGGCCTACCTCACGCCATAGAAGCAGGGGCAACTAATTCAATACTTCGGAACACTAGCAAATTGCACCAGGCTGACTGCAAGGAAAATCTTGCAGGCTCTGGGATTCATGGCATCTTGCATCTTACTAATCCCATGTGCAAAGCTGCATATGAGGAAACTACAATGGTACCTGAAAAACATATATGGTCTCAACACAGCCACAGTTTGGAAACAATAATACCACTAATTCCATGTCTGCAAAAGGAATTTCTGTGGTGGGCTCAAGCATGTCAAACAAACACAGGTCTTCCATTCAGCAAGCCTCAAGCAAATGAAGTCATCACAACAGACTCCTTGGACTACGCCTGGGGGGCGCACATGACAGATCGGTGCATTCAGGGCAAATGGTCCCAAAAAGAAAAGCACCTTCACATCAATCAAAAAGAAATGCTAGCAGTAATAAATGCTATTATAGCTTTCAAGGACCTCCTACAACCAGGTCAACTATTGATAAGAACGGACAACACCACAGTTATGTGGTACATAAACAGGGAGGAACACATTCTTACCCCCTATGCAGACTGGCCATGTCACTTTGGAACATGGCCATGGACTTACAAATGGAACTACAAGCACAGTACTTGCCAGGCAAAGAAAACACGCTGGCAGACAACCTAAGCAGGAATATGACAGATCCGCACGAATGGAAATTGCATCCAAAAGTTTATACAGAAATAATCCAAGAATGGGGAAGGCCAGACATAGATCTCTTTGCCTCCCACAAGAATCATCAATTGACAAAATTCTGCTCAAGGATCTTCCATCCAAAGGCCTGGAGAGTGGACGCTCTCTTTCAGTTGGACATCAATGACAGTTTATGCCTTCCCTCTACTTCCTTTGCTGCCCAAAGTTCTATTAAAGACCAAAGCAGACAGACCAAAGATGATTCTCATTGCTCCGGACTGGCCAAGGCAACACTGGTACCCACTCCTGAGGAGCCTGACATATTCCCCACCATGGACCCTGCCTCTAATGCCTCTTCTTCTGACTCGGCACAGTTTCAAAACTCTTCACAGCCAGCTAAAAACACTCAATCTAGCCGCATGGAAGATTCCTTAGCATCACAACAGGCCCTACTCTCCAAGGAGGTGCAGGATGTCATTTTGGAGGCCAGAAGGCCATCTACTAGAAAAGCTTACTCCGCAAAATGGAAATGTTTTTGTGTCTGGAATGAGAAAAAGGGCCAGGATCCTGGAAAACTGGATTTACCTCAGATACTACAATATTTGGCTGAACTGCTAAGCAGTGGACTTTCGTTCTCCTCCATCAAAATTCATGCCTCAGCCATTTCTGCAGAATACAACACTGATCCACCCTTATTCTCTCACCCTCTCTTAAGACAGTTCCTCAGAGGGGCTAAGAATTTAAGACCTCCAAGGAAACGACCAATACCTGCTTGGGATCTTAATTTCATTCTGGAAAAACTGACCTTGCCTCCCTTTGAGCCAGCTGCATCATCAGATTTGCAATATTTGTCCTGGAAAACAGCTTTCCTTCTGGCTATCACCTCAGCTCGTAGAGTTTCAGAACTACAGGCTCTCATGGCTGTCCAGCCTTTTATCATCTTCCATCAGGACAGAGTTTCCTTACGAACTAACCCGTCCTTTATGCCTATAGTGGTATCCAGGGTAGCTTTAAATCAGGCCATACATTTACCTACTTTTTATCCTAATTTTCAAAACAAAAGGGAGAGATTACTACATTCCTTGGACATCCACAGACAACTGCGTTATTATTTGGACAGAACAAAGCCTTTCAGAAAATCAGAACAGCTCTTTGTGGCCTATGCGGTAGGAGCTCAAGGGAAGCCAATTTCCAAACAGACAATCTCAAAATGGATAGCCCACTGCATACGCTTTTGCTATTCCTTTCATGGCAAAACTGTTCCTACAGGCATTAGAACTCATTCCACCAGGGCCACAGCCACCTCTACAGCCTTCCTCAGAGGAATTCCTACCAAGGATATTTTGGAAGCAGCCACTTGGAGTTCTGTGCATACCTTCTCCAAGCACTACAACCTACCATTATACTCCAAATCTAGAGCAGGCTTTGCCACTGCAGTCTTGCAGGGCATTTTGGCTCCTCCTAGTTCCACCTAGTGCCTACCACCCCTTTCTTAGCTTTGGGATTCTACCCATCTGTTATGACTGCAGCTGTATGCACGATGAACATAGTACAGTTTTGTACCTACCATAAATGTAGATGTTAGAGTGCTAATACAGCTGCAGTCCAGGTTTCCCTCCCTCCTTCCCCTCTTGGGACAGGCCTATAGGCTAACACATCCTCTTACAACCTGATTGGGGTTTTCATTTATGATGTATTTGCTTGTAACTACTGTATTTTTATTATATTGCACTGCATTATCACACAAATTTATGTATTGCCTTCCTTCTGGGGGCACCTGACATCTGGGGCAAGAAAAACTGAAGAAAATGGCGTCTGCTGGTTCCTTTATACCCCTGTCGCACTGACGTCAGGGAAGAAGCGACGACGACCGACACCGGACCTAGACTTTGGAATTTGGCCGACCGAGGACCCGCCTGACGGCAGGAGAACCCATCTGTTATGACTGCAGCTGTATTAGCACTCGAACATCTACATTTATGGTAGGTACAAAACTGTACTTTACTTCCCTTCTACCTTTAAGTTATTTCTTTAACTGGTCTATATTACATGATCGAAACCTTAGGTTATCGAACACGTGAAGGTTGATTACAAAATATCAAAACCTCAAGATCGAAAATGGCCGTTTCCACACAGGGAAACAATGCTGTTGGCCAAAAAAAAAAAAAAAGTTCTAAACCGAAATAAAGTGGAGGGCTGTGCCCCCCCCCCCCCCAACTAAATATACCAACTCTGAGATCGCTCTGCAGTGGAGAAAGAACAAAATCCACGTAACAGCCAAACAACTCATTTCTCTGTGTGGAAATGGCCGTTCGCAATTTTCAGACTACGACATTTTGTGATCGACCTTTAGGTGTTCGATAACCTAAGGTTTTGATCATGTAATCGGGAACTTTCTTTAAGTACTTTTGGTAGTAGTTCTTCTGTCTATATCTGCTTAAGAAAAAGCTTTCCTTTTTTTCCCTGTTTTGCTCTTAAGTGTGCGTGTGTCAGTGTGAGTGGTTTCTCAGTCTATATTCTTTACATCATGGTAGAGAAACAAGAAAAACCTGAAGGATTTAAAAAATGTGTAAAGAGTGGTCATAATATTCCCTTTAGTAAGTCAGTCCCTGTGTGTTTATTGTCTTGGGCCCCTTTATTTACAAGAAGATTGTGCAGTCTACCATTCTTTCAACCACTGAGCTTTGGTTAAGAGAAAAATAAGCTCATATTGAGGCTCATGCTGCTATCTGCTTTTGAGGAGGCTATTTCTGGCAGTCTGGCAAAATCGGGATCTTCCACCAAAACTAAATCTTCTCATTCGAGCCCTGCTTTATCACTTTCCTGAAAATCCAGTGACCAAAAAGAAGAGGCCTTCTTCGGCTCTGCTGGACCCTTCTGAGGCAAAAGTTAAAACGTCAAAATCTCCCATGTCTGTGGAGTTGGTGACTTGGTTGGAGCCTTCAGCGCCGATCACTCCTGGGTTGGATCCGACTTCGGCTCTGATTCTATCCAATAAGGATCGATTGGATCTGTTGATATCAGATTTGACAACAAGTCCTTTCAAACCTATATTGATACTTCCAAGGACTTGGTACTCCCTGCCATTTGATCCGGTTCCATCGAGGGTGCCATCTCTCTTCTTATCTAGACCAAGGTTCCCATCAGCATTCTCTTCCCATTTAGCCAGGAGCCTCAAGATGTGGAACGGATGGTGCAGAAGATTTTGTGGGTGCAGGGCATCACTAAGCCCCCTTGGCCTTTAACCTTGAGGTGCCAGGTTTGTCTAACCATCTACTCCCCCTCTTCCTCTGCCTCTGATTTCAGGACAAGGTTCAGAGTAATTGGATCTGATATGCCCAGTGCCTTTCAGCTCTGATCCGAAGATGTTCTGTTTCTTGGATCAGACCTTTACCTTTGCTTGGAGCTCTTCTGCCTTTTCAAAGCCGGAGTGGTCCTGAAGCAGTGGTGAACCTCGAGTGCACTTGATTCCCAGGTGAGCTCTGCTGTGGCTTTTAACCCTGGTGAGCTGTCTTCTGGACTGGAAGGGACACCATCCCGAAAGCAAGGCTTGTCAGAGCCGTAGTCCTTTTCCATTAAGGAGTAGTCAGCCTTTGGGGCTGTGGAGAGGGCTTTAGCTGCAGCTGCATCTAGAGGGTTACCTACCCTCTCAGATCCTCAGTCCCATCAAGGTACCTTGCATTTCTGTACTGACCAGAATGTTACACAGGGACAGTGGGACCTCCGGCGCCGGATATCTAACCAGGTACCCCTGCCTCTTCGATACCTCCCCAGACTACCCCACTCAGGAGGTCCCTAGGAAGAGACTTGGAAAGAGGAAGCATTTGGACTCCACAGGGGAGTCTGCCATGGAAGACCCTGACCTCGATGAGGGAGAAAGGTCCTCATGGTCACCTCCTCAGGATGTTTCCTTTGGGGAGATTCTGGAAATCCTGAAACAGAGAGGTGGCTGGCAGTCCAGTAATCCTTCACCTGAGGAGTCAGTGTACCTGGTGGCCTTTGGTTCCCACCTATCAACCTCCTGGGTGACTCCGCCCACTGATGAGCTCTTAGGTTTGATCTCTCCATGGGCACGGGAAAGGGTCTGTATTATATTTTCGAAAGTTTCAAACATTGAACACCATATGAGCGATGTTTGAAATTTTGAAAATATAATAAAAAAAATAAAAAACTACACTTGGCTAATCTCTCTAGGCAGGGGTGCAAGCCCCCCTGCACCCTCACACCCTCTCTGCTTAAATATTCCTGCTCCGAGATTGCACTGCTTTGAAGTAAAGTGAAAATATTCCCTACGGTGATTTCCGTGTTGCGCATGCGACATTTTTGACCAATCGGGTTTACTCAGTACGCATTCGCCGTTTACAATTTTCGATCACGCGATAGGAACCCCACGAGAAAATCCGGATTACATTGAACATGTTCCCCGGAGACCAAGTAAAATAATCACCACCCTGTCTGACAAAGCCTTCTGTATGAAAGAGGTTGCAGTAGATGCCATGGTTGTGGCAGAATCGACCAAGAGGGGAACTTTCTGAGGAGAGTTCAACTATCCATCCTCCTAATAAGGATTCTAGGACGATGGATAGATGCAGGAAGTGAGTGTTTTCTTCAGCGAACTTTGCCTTGCAATCACTGAATTATCTTTCTCATTTCACCAGGTTGCAAAGGATCTGATCAAGGAGCTGTCAGATATCCTTGGGGGAAGTACTTGAGGGAGAGAGAAGGTAGCTTCCCAGTTACCCACCCTACATTCTGTAGCTAACTCTTCCATGAGGCTCATTGTTTATGCAGCTGAATGAACGAGTAGAGCTGCGGGTTCCGGCATCTCTATGAGGAGGCAAGCTTGGTTGCACCTGTGCAATTTTGTGGAGCCTTTCAAGTCTTTGTTCTTCAATGCACTATTTGATGGCACTTCACTTTTTGGTCCCAAAGGTACGCTATCCAAGTGTGAGAAGGAAGGTGAGAGACTCTGCCTTTGGCATACATTTTTTGGCTCCTCAGTGAACTTATTCTAAATGTCAAATAAACAGCGAAAAATGTGGTTCAAGAAGTATCAAGGGTCCTATCAAGACACACGTGGAGAGTTTTCCCCCAGAGGCAGAGGGGGGAGCAGCAATGGAAGACTCCTCCCTAGTAACAGAGGAGGTCCGCAGAAACAAGGATCCTAGGAGTCTTTCTTCAGGAAACCCTTTCAACGCTTCTGAAAGGAGGCTTGATTGTCCACCTCTGGAGGCAATCGAGGGTCAACTATCCCTGCACTGGAGATCCTGGCAAAAGATACCTTCCGATATGTGGGTTCAGAGAATAATATCCAGGGTTTACCAAATTCCCTTTTCAAAACAACCCCCATCCTAACCTTAAAATCCCAGACATTCCACCCAGTCAAAGGGATCAGGCAGTCATTCAAATCCAAAGACTGCTAGAAAAAAAAAGAATCATCCAAGAGGTCCACTGAGATCAGAGGGGATATGGAACTTACTCAAGGTTCTTTTTGATTCCAAAGAAAACAGGGGACTGGAGAACAATCCTGGACTTCAGCAGATTGAACAAGTCAGTCTGACATTGCAAGTTCCAGATGGTCATGGTGCAGTCAATAATTTTATTTTCTTGAACAGGATGATTGGATGTGCTCTAAAGATGTTCAGGATGCGTACTGCCATATACAAATGACAGATGCTCCAGGGGATATCTACACTTCCCGGTGGGAGCCAGTTATTACCAGTTCTTAGCACTGCCCTTTGGTCTTACTAAGGTCCCCAGGGTGTTCACCAAATGCATGGCTGTGGTTGCGACTCACCTGAGATGACAGGGATTCTGGGTGTTTCCTTATTTAGACGACTGGCTCATATCCGTCCCAACCAGGCATCTACTTATCCTCACAAGAGACTCTTGTTTTTTAAATCTGTACTGAGCTAGGCATAACCCTAAATTACCAAAAATAACATCTGGAACCTTCTCAAACACTAGAGTTCATAGGAACACTACTAGATACCACTCAAGATTGCAAAACTTCCTTCCTCCAGAGTGTTAACAGTCAGACGACAAACATACAGATTAATTAGAAACAAGAAGGTAGCCGCCCGCCATGTTCTACAGGCCTTAGGATCATTGGCTGTTGTGATAGTGTTGATTCCGTTAGTCAGATTTCACATGCGGATACTGCAATGACTTCTAACTGCTCAATGGTCATTTATCCACCAACAAGTGTTTCACCAAATTCTTATAACAGACATATGCAAAAGGAATCTTTCATGGTGGATTCGGTCAGAAAAGTTGACACAAGGTCGATTGTTAATTCCCCCTCAGCCACAGGCTACGGTGACAATGGATGCTTCCCAGATTGGGGTAGGGCAATTTCTGGGGAAGACTGTCTAAGGAACCTGGTCTACAGATGAGGCCAAACTCCATATAAACCTACTGGAGATGAGGGAAGTGCTTCTAGTGTTACAGGCATTTCAGACTGCCCTTCCTCTAAGAAGGGTAGCGATCCAGTCAGACAGCATGTCGGTGGTCTGGTACATAAACCAAGCCAGGAGGAACCAGATCATACCCTCTGTGTTGAGAAGTGCTTAGAGTGTGGCAATGGGCTATCTCATCCAACCGCTTTCTTACAGCAGCGCACATTCCAGGAAAGTCCAGTGTTATAGCTGACAAGTTCAGCGCACGTTCCAGGAAAGTCCAGTGTTATAGCTGACAAGTTGAGCAGAGCCATTCTCATGCCTCACGAGTGATCCCTCTACTGCAAGGTAGTGGAGAACATTTTCCGCACATGGAGACAGCCTTGCTGTGATATCTTTGCCTCTTTCCTAAACAGCAAATGCAGCAACTACTTCACCCTAATCCCCCCAGCAGGAGAGTCCCCGAGATATGCTCTAATACTCGATTGACCTCCTGGTCTTTTGTATGTTCCCCCCATTCCCTTGATTCCCAAATTCCTTTAGAAAGCCAACAGGTTGAAGAGAACAGTAATCCTCATTGCCCAGTATTGGCCTTGAGAAATCTGGTTTCTTTTCCTCTGGCCTCATCTACAGAAGGAACCCTGGATTCTGGAACCTTTCCTGATCTACTGTCACATCTGACAGGAATGCTTCATCCCAACCTTCACAACCTCAAGCTGATGGTTTGGTTCCTCCAGTTTGTCGATTTTGGCAGGCTACCAATGCACTCCTTGCTGGTCCGTCATATTTTGATATCCTTCTATAAGTAATCCATTCAAAAACTGTATAGGAATAAATGGAAGTGGTTTGTAATTTTGTCTCAACAGAATGTGGATCCCCTCATGGCGCCTCTTCACTCTGTTGTAGAATTTTTAGCCCACCTGTTCAGTAATGGAGCAGCTGTTTCTATTAAGGTACAATTAGCGGCCATCCCCAATTTTCACATTGGGATAGACAACTTGTCTCTCGTTTCCCACAAACTTTTTGCAAAGCTTTCTTAAAAGAGCCCCTGTTGTTAAGGCCTCCCCATAAGGATCCTTCTCCCCGTTGGGACCTTAATTTGGTACTACATCTGATTGTTCAACTGCCTTTCGAACCTGCAGCCACTTGTGATATTAAGTTCCTATCTGGGAAAACTATCTTTTTGTTGGCCGTCTGTGAGACGGATATAAGAAATTCAGGCACTGTATTCCCAGCCTCAGTATTTGAGTTTTCATAAGGACAGAGGTGTTCATCGTGTTACACTTGCAGTCATTACACTTGGGTTATCCTGCTGTCAGGCGGTTCCCCAGCTGGCCTGAGTTCCAAAGTCTTGGTCCGGCGTCTGTTGCTGTCGCCTCCTCCCTGACGTCAGTGCGACAGGGGTATATAAGATGCAGCCGACGCCATTTTCTTCAGTCTTTCTTGCTGCGCGGTGCCCGAAGCAAAAGCAGTGTGCAAGTGCCGGTCGGCCGACTCCTGAGATTTTCATTCCGAATCCAGAACCGAAGTCTTCTAGAAAGCTAAGTACCCCGTTGGGGAAACTTTTTCTTGCCTCAGACTGATGTCATTAAAAGTTAATAACTGTATTTCTTGTCGGAAGCAAATACCTCATAAGGATTTCCATTCCTATTGTATCCCATGCCTAGGCCCAGACCACAATGTCACTGGTTGTCGGTTTTGTGCTAGGTTTAACAAGCGCACTATTAAACGTTGGTTTGATTTTGCCCAACGTTATTTTGGTAGAAAATTCAATTATACCATGCAGTTGGAACTTCCGACGACTGGAATACACAAAAAGTGCAAAGACAAGGATAGGCATCCGAGGCCCAAAACTGATGAAGCCTCTTCTAGGCCAGTCGGTTCTCCAGTTTTCAGCGAGGCACCTTCGCAGCCCCTGATGACTGCTTCTGTAGAACCACAGGCCGCCTCTGACTCCCACGTGGAGATGGCTGGGCCTTTGGACACACAAGTTATGCAGCCTACCGAGACTAACCTTTCAGAGGGTTCCGGAGTAGCTGAGCAATCCACAGCTTAAGAGGATGTCTTCAGACCTACTCAGTTGAGCATTAAACCCTCAGCTAAGTCTAAGCCTCCTTTAAAATCAGAGAGACAAATACCGCATTCTCCAGGGCAGGCCTCCATGCCTAAGAAACAAATGCTCAAAATGGCCGAAGACCTAATCACTCTGATCAGGGGGTCCCATCCCCCTCCTGATAAAAGGCCTAGACAGGATGCAGACTATGACTCATCCGACCGGGTGTCCATCTCTTCTGATTCATCCTCAGACCTAGGATACTCTTTACCCCCTTATGAGGATTCTGATACTGAGAAATCAATTCCATCAGCCTCACCGCCTGAGGACTACTCCTTTGGGGAAACCCTACATACCATGAGGGAGCATTTCCACTGGGAAGGCCAGGATTACTCAGAATCCAAGAAAAGGCTCGGAGACTTCCTTTTATTACCTCAACACAGACCCCTTGCTATTCTGCCAGTGTTAGATATTGTGGATGATGTGTATACTGAATCCAGTTTAAATCCTGATTTCTTACCTCCAGCCCCTGTTAAACGTGACCGATACTACAGAGTCCCTGACTCATAAATTTCTGTATAAAAGCCCTGTAGCTGACCCTGAAACTATTTCTCAGGGACCCAAAGGAGTTAAGGCCTCATCAGCCAAGAATCCAGTTCCCTCTGACAGAGATTCCAGAGCATTAGACAGATGGGGAAAGAAAGTATATACGTCTGCAACTTTAGCAATGAGAGCCTTAAATTGCCAGTTTCACATGCTAAAATATCAGCAATTTTTACTGTCTCAGTTAAAACAAAAAAATGCTTCCAGAATCAGATCCTCCTAATTTTAAAGAAATGCAGGATTTATTGCATGCAGCTGAACAAGTGGGAAAGCATACTTTGTAATGTGGTTTTGATTCTGTAGAGGTCTCCTGCAGAGCAGCAGTTACAGGCTCTGTCATTAGAAGACATGCTTGGTTAAAATAACATACGTTACCAAATCATGTTAAAGCAAAATTTATTGGATGCACCTTTGCAGCAGGATGTGTTATTTGGAGTTAAGGCAGAAGAGGTATTAAAGAAAATGGAGGATAAGGCAAAATCTATGCAAATGGTGAAGGATTTCTTACAGGTTCAGCCTCCTAGATTTAGCAGAAACTGGCCAACTAAGAATTGGTTCTTTCCAATTAGACAGACCTCAAAGGGGAAGATACAGATGTCCAAGAGGTAGAGGTCAAACACAAGGTCCTTACAGGCCTCGACAATGGGTTGCATCAGGCCAGAAAGAATGGGAAGACAGGCCCCAACCATATAAAAAGCAGCTCCAATGACTTCCCACTACAGCTGCCAAACAAATCCCTCTTGGCAGGCCCCTTGGGAGGAAAACTGGCACTCCTCTACCACAATTGGCAAATGATCACCAAAGACAAATGGGTTCTCAACATTGTATTTCAAGGTTACAGGTTCCACTTTCACACTCTGCCAAGGTTAAAAGGAATGCCAAATCTGCCACCAAATCAATGGGCAGAGGCTCAAAAACAAATTACAGCACTCATGGATATATGAGAGCTATTCAAAAGGTACCATCACAGGAGCAAGGACAAGGATTTTTCTCAAGACTCTTTCTGGTACCCAGAAAGGACAAAGCCTGGAGGCCCATTCTGGATCTTTCATCTCTAAACACTTACCTGGATGTTCCGAAATTCAAAATGTTGACACTATAGCAGCTTCTTCCCATGCTGGGCAAGAAAGCTTGGCTCGTGACTTTGGACCTAAAGGAGGCATACCTGCATGTCCCTATCAGACAAAACTGCAGAAGATACCTCAGATTCATAGCTGGTTCAATGCACTACCAATTCTCTGCACTGCCCTTTGGCTTATCTACTGCGCCCAGCGTCTTCACATAGTGCCTGGCACCAGTAATTGCATTTTGCAGACAGAAAGGAATTCAAATTTATCCGTGCCTGGACGACTGCCTGATTCAAGCAGAGAGCAAGGACATTCTTCTAAAGCATCTGGCGTTTGTAAAAAAGTTAAGTTGCCTGGGGTACACAGTAAACGAAAAGAAATCAAAACTAGTGCCCTCACAAGAGATTATATTCCTGGGTGCCAGCTTGAACACAACGGCCCAGGTGGCTTATCTCACGTCAGACAAGCAAGGACAACTGACTCAATACTTCAATTGATGGCAACAAAGACCCAACTCCCTGCAAGAAAAATTCTGCAGGCCTTTGGTTACATGGCATCCTGCATACTACTAATTCCATATGTCAGACTGCATTTGAGGAAACTACAATGGTACCTAAAGAATGTATGATCTCAACACTGTCAAAGTTTGGAAACAGTTATACCCCTAATCCCTTGCGTTCAACAGGAGTTTCATTGGTGGGCTCAAGCTTATCACCTCAACAAGGGACAGCCTTTTACACAACCCACAGCCAGGCAAACACTGACAACAGATGCATCGGATTATGCCTGGGGAGCACACATGGCAGGCAAATGTATTCAAGGCACGTGGCCTGCAGAACAAAGGCATCTTCACATCAATCAAAAAGAGATGCTAGCTGTACAAAATGCCCTTATAGCTTTCAAGGACCTGCTGCATCCAGGACAACTACTGCTAAAGACAGACAACACCACAGTTATGTGGTACATAAACAAGCAAGGGGGCACTCACTCCTTCCCCCTATGCAGACAAGCCATGACCTTGTGGAACACAGCTATAAACCTTCATCTGCAAGCACAGTTCTTGCCAGGAGAGAAAAACACACTGGCAGATGACTTAAGCAGAAACATCATGGATCCCCACAAATGGGAATTGAATCCACAAATATTCAGAATTATAACACAGAAATGGTGGAGCCCGGACATAGATCTGTTTGCATCCCCAATAAACTGCCAGCTACAAAAAATCTGCACAAGGAGTTACCATCCACAAGCATGGAAAGTGGATGCCCTCTCATTCAGCTGGGAGAACCTACAAGTATAAGCTTTCCCACCACTACCTCTCCTGCCAAGGGTACTCATAAAAGCCAGGCAAGAAGATCCAAAGATGATCCTGATTGCACCAGACTGGCCACGCCAGCACTGGTACCCAATCTTAAGGAGCTTAGCACGAGAACCACCCTGGATTTTGCCTCAAATCCCACATCTGCTGACTCAGCATAACAATCAAATACTACACAGCCAGCTAAAGACCTTTAAACCTAGCTGCATGGAAGATTCCTTAGTCAAGCAAGCAATGCCTCTCTCCAAAGCTGTTATGGATGTCATTCTGGAGGCCAGAAGGCCTAGTACCAGGAAAGCATATTCGGATAAATGAAAGAGATTCTGTTCCTGGAACCAAGCTCACAGCCTTGACCTTCTTGTCCCAAACATTCCTCAGATACTACAGTACTTAACTGAGATGCTGGACAAAGGCCTCTCCTTCTCATCCTTCAAGATCCACGCCTTTTGAGCCAGCTAACACAGCAGAATTAAAATATATCTCTTGGAAAACTGCTCTGCTCCTGGCAATAACATCAGCACGAAGAGTTTCAGAATTACAGGCACTAATGGCAGTGGAACCTTTCCTCATTTTCCACCAGGACAGGGTGTCTTTAAGAACTAACCCTACGTTTATGCCAAAGGTGGTATCCAGTGTGGCTCTAAACCAAACTATTCACCTGCCAACTTTTTATCCTAAACCACAGAATAAAGGGGAGAGACTACTGCACTCTTTGGACATTCACAGGCAGTTACGCTTCTACTTGGACAAAACCAAAGCTTTCAGAAAATTTGAGCAATTATTGGTAGCATATGCTGCAGGAGCACAGGGAAAAGCCATTTCAAAACAGACCATTTCAAAATGGATAGGACATTGTATACGTTTCTGCTACACATACCATGGAAAACCTGTACCTAGCAGCATTAGATCTCACTCCACCAGGGCAACAGCCACTTCAACTGCCTACCTCAGGGGAGTACCTACCAAGGATATTTTGGAAGCAACAACTTGGAGTTCTGTACATACCTTCACCAAGCATTACCATCTGCCACTATACTCTAAATCCAGAGCTGGCTTCGCCACTGCAGTACTGCAGGGCCTTATAGCCACCCCTAATAGCTTATAGAACGAGCCAACCTACCTCAGCTTTGGGATTCTACCCAAGTGTAATGACTGCAGCAGTGTAACACGATGAACATAGTACAGTTTTGTACCTATCATAAATGTAGATGTTCGAGTGTATACTGCTGCAGTCCAGGTTACCCTCCCTCCTTCCCCTCTTACTGGCTGGTACGTACCTATGTCTTCTACCCTTACTACCTATGGGGAGTATTTGCTGGTAGCTGTAAGTTGTTTTTTGCTTTTCTTATGTATGTTTTATTAGCAATTGGAATTGCCTACCTATTTAGAGGCACCTGACATCTGGGGCAAGAAAAACTGAAGAAAATGGCGTCTGCTGCATCTTGTATACCCCTGTCGCACTGATGTCAGGGTGGAGGCGACAGCAACCGACGCCAGACCAAGACTTTGGAACTCAGGCCGGCTGGGGAACCGCCTGACGGCAGGATAACCCAAGTGTAATGACTGCAGCAGTGTATACACTCGAACATCTACATTTATGGTAGGTACAAAACTGTACTTTTCTTTGCATACTAACCCCTCCTTTCTGCCCTAAGTCATTTCACAAATGCATATTAATCAGACCATGCATTTGCCTGTTTTCTTCCCTAATTTCAGCAAGAAGGGTGAATATGCTTTACATTTGTTAAATGTTCATAGACCGTTACGTTTCTTTTTGCATAGGACTAAAGAGTTTTGGAAAGCAAGCCAATTGTTTATTGCCTTTGCAGGCCCCAGGAAAGGTCTTCCAGTATCCAAAGTTACTTTTTTGAAATGAGACTGTCATTGCATTTCTTTCTTTTACACCTCAAAAGGTATAAATCCTTTCAAATCTATTTGAGCTTACTCAACCAGGGCAATGGCCACATCTGCAGTCTTCCAGACAAATGCCTCCATGGATGATGTGTGTGCAGCAACCAGATGGACAAACCATCATATATCATTATCACTCATTACAAGTAAGATTTGTTCTCCAGGGGAAGAGCCTTCTTTAGTTTGGTTCTGAGGAACATCCTTCCGTGAGGCAACCCGGGGTAAAGGTAGCTGGGGACTCTGTCCCACATGTGAGGATGTGAGGATAAGATGACATGAAAAGTTGGCAGTGTCAGATAAAGAAGTTGCGTACTCAACATAACGTTCCAGCTGTAATGTCGATTTTTCATCTCTGCTTACATTCCTCCCTCTAACCCCCCCCCCCCTTTTTTTTTTGGTTGAACTGTAAAAGAATTCCGGGTCATTTTTTGTCATTTCCAATATTCCAGAAGTGGTCTCCTTAAAAATCCTTTTAGCATTAAAACTTATTTCATTCTTCTGTGGTAATTCTAGCAAACAAGATCTGAGGTAACCGGGAGAGATGCGTTATGGGTAAGGGGGGTATCCAAGAGCTTTTTGGTTGCGACGAGCTTAGTAACGGCTGAGTTGGATTCAGTGGATCAGATCCAGACTCATATGTGAGGAGAGATGAAAAATCGACAATACAGACAGAACATTATGGTGAGTACATAACTTCTTTTTGTTTTTGCCCTTACTTCAGCTAAGAGGGTGTCTGAATTTCAGGCCTTTGTGGCTGTTTCCCCTTTTTTAGTTTTTCATATGTGCAGAATCCTTTTAGTTTGCCCACTTTTTTCTCTTTTCTGCATTCTGCTAGTGAGAAGATTCTTCACACCTTCCATTTGCATAGGCAACCCAGATATTACTTGGATAAGACTAAAGCCATTCACAAGTGGGAGCAGCTTTTTATTTGTTTTCATCATAGAGCTTTAGGTTTACTGTTTCTGAGCAAACCATTTCTTCTTGGATCTCCAAGGCCATTGCTTTTTGGTATTCCATTCATGGGAAATGTCTTTCTGCTTCTTTAAAGGCTTATTCAGCCAGGACTGTGGCTTCCTCTGGTGCTTTTTTCAAAGAATTGGATGCTATTTCCATCCTTGAAGCAGCTAGCTGGACTTCTCTACATCACCTTACTAAGCATTACAAACTGGATGTTGTTTTCAGAGCAACAGCTGGCTTTTTCTGTACTATCCTGCATGGGTTTCTTGAGGGCTGTGCGGGGCCTTCATCTTCTCAAGTTTCCTTTTGAGCTTTTGCACTTTCCCTTTAGTGAAGAGCACTGCAACCGTAATATGGAAGGACATAGTACAGTTGTGTGTAATCTTCCCATAGCAGTTGATGTCCTTCTCTTCATTGTTGTAGTATTTGCTTCCTCTCTTCTCCTTCATTTCTTCCTTCTGGATGCACTTGTTCCTCCTTCTCTTCTTAGACTGTTGTTCCTCTTGGGGCATTTCATTTCTGAAGTATGTATATCTGTACATTACCTTATTGCCCTCTGCCATGAGCGAGGAGCATACGTGTGACACTGTGGCCTTTTAAAATCCTAAGGCTTTAGTGTACTGGCTTAACATTTGACTAACCTAGGTAGGGAATGCCTTTAGTGAAGAGGAGGACATCTCCTGTTTTGGTAAGATGTTACACAACTGTACTTTGTACAATAATAGCAAATTTGTGCTTGGTTATAATGGCCACAATTATTTCATTATGATGGTGTTACAGTGATTTTTCTGTATGGTGGTAAAACTGTAACTTTTAAAAGATAAAATTAGAGCATTTTACTTGTGATATTTATTTGTTTGTTTGTTTGAGCAGGGAGTTTTGATGTCAGTGGACTGTTTTTAGGCTCTGCCTGATACCTGCAAGAATACCTTAGTTATCACATCAACATAACGGTGTAAAAGTTAATTGCATCATTCTGTAAGTTTTTCTTCTTAATGGTTTAATGATTGATTACTGTATGGTAGTAAAAGGAAGCCCTGTGATTTTTGTATGTAGCAATGTTTTGCTTTACATAAAGATATTTAATTCAATACCAACCAAGTTAATTTAAAATAAACTTTCCTAACTTTTTAATTTCATTGAGTCGAATATATGGACTTTACATGAGGTAATCTTCTCTTGTCCAGTTTCTAACTTATTGTTCTGTGTGTTTTTGATTAAGGGACTTCAGTGGTGGCAGTTAGTAGATAAAAGATTGTGCTGGCATGGGCATGCAGGCGGAGGTCTTCATACAGATCCAAAAGAAGGGGTAAGCAGTGCAGTCTAATTACTCAGCGTTGGTTCTGTTTGCTGTGTGATGTTCTTTTGTAGTAGAAGAATACTCCTGTGCTTTCTACAACATTGATTTGCTTATCTCTACATTGATTTTTAGCTTCAACTGAGAAGATTTTTTTTTGTAAGAAGTAATAGTGGGAGGGATGTTTAATTTTGCTGCTGGTTGCATTAGACATTATGCTCATTTTATCATGACTGATTTCATTTATTGTGAAGCATAAAATATTTGATTGGCTTGTTAACACTTTTATGCCTACAATTTGTCAGACAGATAAAAGGCTAAAAAGAGAAGTATTTGTAATGAACTGGAAAGGAGATGGCATATTTTGTGGATCTGAGTCTGATATGGTACTTTAACTTGATATCTTCTGAACGGCTTAAAATGTGAAAGAATTTCTTAGATTATATTGTGATTCAGATTTTGTAATGCTGAGGACCAGTTTCTTGCCTGTGAAGTTTTTATTAGTTCACAAACTTGATGAATAAACTAATCCAGCAGAGACCCATTTCACCCATGATCTGGGTACAAGTCACAGAAGTGGTTAAGTGCAATAGATAAATGTAAGTAAAGCGAAAAATGTTGTGTACATGTGTAAAGGAGTGCATTTTTGTACAACAGATGTATATAAGCAGTGACTATACATGTACGGAAAGCAACAAAAATGATGATTTAATGCATGCAAATATTTTAAATTGACTTAAGAAAAAATATTTAAAATCATTTGATGCTAGCTTTGACTCCAATATTTATACAGGTAATTGTAGTGTTTCTTTGGTACTGCTGACTGACATACAGCTGTTAAACAACAGTTAGTGATGTAGTTTTAGAAAAAGAGCAGGGGGGGGTATGCTCCATTGGGCTTGGAGGTTAAAACTTGTTTTGAATGACTGATTAAAGTAGAACTAGGGTTATCCTGTGTCTAAACCTGTCTGTAGTGATGGCAGTAAATGAAGCTTGGAATAAGGCTTCATATTTTTTGGTGATGTGTACTTTCAGGCTCCCATATGTCACATGGTGGCTTAGTGCATAACCTGTGATGGAAAGGAGAGCCTTGAGGTTTACAGCCCTTACCCTTCCTTACTGAAGGTATGAGAAGCCTCAGTTTTCATGGGTTGGGAGTTAAGCAGCTGATATAGAATAAATTTGTAATGAAAAAAGGGGATGGATTCTATATATTTGTTGTCATATTTTCATTTATGTTGTAAATATTTTGAGAACCTGAAGCCTTTTTTGCAGAGGCAAGCTCACTGTATCCCATATGTAGGACTTTGCTGTTTCTCTTATTTGCATATTTAGTTATGCTTGGGTACTCCCAAGGTCATATAGTCTCATGGCCATTCTCGCCGTGCCAGTACTCTCTCTCAGACCGCACCTCCTTTCTCCAGGTGGGTCTGTCTTACCAGTCCTTCCTGGAGTAAATTTGTCATCCAGTTTAGGCATTATAGTAAGATAATGAGTTGTCCTGCTTAACATGCATGGAAAGTTTGCTCCAGAAGTTTGGGAGTTGCTGGGTTATAAACCTGTCCCCTCCATCATGTTTGATTTGTCTGTTGAGGATGATTTAGGTCCCTGGTTTTAGTATTGGTGAAGATTTTTGGCTTGTGGTAAAAAAGGAGGTCCAGGATCATTGTGTTTTTAATGGCACAGTAAGCAAGACTAAATCTCCCATAACCAGTGTGCCTCTTGTGAATCGACATATGCCAACAGGAAAAAAGTCAATTCCCTTAAGTACCATTGAGTGGTCAGACTTTCTGTTGATATACACTGGATAACAGCATTTATTTTTCTGGAGATGAAGCAAACTCTTAGAAAAATCAAGTATGTAAAACAATTTTCCTCATTTTTGCACCATTTCTCATACTATTTCTGATTTTTAAACAGTTAAAGAAAAAAATGCAACAGATACTTTTTTCTCTGTTGCTTCTCTTGCATTGCACTAATTTACTGTGCAAGTGTGAGAATGTAAGTTTTATACCCATGTGATCCTTTTGACTTGGCCAACCTGCTAGCAGATGGGTTCAGAGCAAACTTCACCCTGCTGTTCCCACCAAAGGCCCATTCGACATCCCCGATACTTGCCCCGCAGCTCACATCTCCATAGATCAAGTGTTAAAGACCCTATTCAAGGCAAAGAACACAGCTACCATAGGACCTGATAATATCTCAGGCTGTATTCTGCAATATCTCCAACAAAAAGTAGCCTCGTATTGAGCACCCTGTTCAACCATAGCCTAAGTACAGGCTTCATTCCAGCAGAGTGGACAACTGCCATTGTCATCCCTTTGCACAAAGGTGATGCCAATACTGACCCTGGAAACTATTGCCTCATTAGCTTGACAAGTTTGATCTGTAAGGGCATGGAGTGTATTTTTATGGACCTCATAAACAAGGACATAGGCAGTCTCCAAGCACTTGACCCCATCCAATTCGGATTTGTCAAGGGCAGATCTAGTCTGTTGAACCTGGTTGACTTTTTTGAGACTGTCACCAAGGCATTGGATGATGGAAAGTAAGTACATACAGCTTACCTTGACTTGGCCAAAGACTTTGGCATCACCGAACAAATGGCTCACCGATAGTACTCACAAGGTCTAAATAGGTGCCACCACCTCTGTCAGCAGAACTGTCACTAGTGGTGTCCCCTAGGGATCTGTCATGTGACCCCTATTGTTTGGCATCTACTTGTCAGAGGTCCAGGCAAAGACAAAAGGCTTATGGCTGACCTAAGTTTGCAGACAACTGTAAGTTGGTTGCTGTCATTGACTCCCCAAATGATGTTAACATACTTCAAGAGGATGTCACAGCAGCAAATGACTGATACCAAAGTCATGGCCTTAAGTTAAACACAAAAAAATATTATCATACCATTTGGCAAAACACAAAACATGGCCCCTACTGATTACCACATCAACGGCAACCCCTTAAGCACACAATCTGTGGTGAGAGACCTGGGTATACAGGTTGACAGAAGCAAAGCTTTCGGGTTAACCACCCTTCATCAGTACATAAAATGGAATGAATCTAAAAACACTTAAGTAGGAACATAATTGCATCACATGATTCAGCCAGCCTAACAAATTCTTCAAACAGTTAGGTTTTTAAAAATATTAAAATATTGCTATATAAATTCTAAAATTCCTATGTATACTTAAACATTCTATAATTATATAAGAAATATACAAAATATACAAAATGTATACTATAACTTTCATATAAACATATGTACACCCATACACATCCATATTGCACATGGAATATCTCATATAACTTGCATAATAGGTATAGGGAATAGATAATAAAACGTATATCACAATAAAACTACAGACTATGCAAGAAGTGTAAAAGAGTTTAAAAAACATAAGAGACCCTCAGTGAAAACTGTTGGTGTATTAGTGTAAAATGCAATAAGGACTAAATATTTTCTCTTTGTCTTTTGATAAGAACTGGTTTCAGACTAGTCGTTACATTTAATCCAGGTTTTTGCTCTGCATCTAATCTAATTATCCATTCAAGTTCTTTAAGTTCTAATGCATTATTAATATCACCCCCTCTCAAACCAAGGTTAACCTCACAAATCACTCTAAATTTAAACGCATGCCCTTCATTTTCCTTAATATGTTTGCTTAATGCATTTGTCATAATTTCCCTTCTTATTTCGGACTTGTGTTCTATTATGTGCTCTTTTAACTTTCTGATAGTCTTACCTATATAAAAACTTTGACATTTAATGCAAGTCGCAAGGTAGACTATTTGACAAGTGTTACAGTTGGCTAAACATTTAAATTCATGTTTTTCCTTTGTTATAGGATGTTCAGATATATTAGAAGAATCAAATATATCAACACAACATGTACAATTATGGCATTTTTGCATTAAATTTTTCTTTGAATAAATACCCTTTTCCTCTTTTTCTTTGAAATCTTTACAACATAACTTCTGTTTAAGATTCTCCATACTCCTAAAGGAAAAATTTGGTTTCATTCCTAATAACTCTTTAACCTCTGGTGAAGCTAGCATTATCAGCCAGTTTCTTTCTATGATATTACAGACATCTCTTGTATGGGCATTAAATGTGGTTACATATCTTATTACATTATTTCTATTATCTGACATATTCACTGGTTGTCTATTAGACCCACCAAAAAGTTTATATTCATTGCTTCTTTTTATTTTAATCTCATCATATATATGTTCAATAATTTGTGATGGATAGTCTAGCTTGATAAAATCCTGCATCATTTCACTTGCCTGGATTGCAAAATTAACGTCTTCTGTATTCAACTTACTTGTTCTAATCAATTGAGCTTTAAGCACGCATTTAAATGTATGTTGTGGGTGCATACTATCTTTTCTAATATATCTATTTGCACTCACTTCCTTTTTATAGATTGTTGTGTGTATACCATGTTCTTTCTTATATAGTCTAATATCCTTCTCAGAGTATGTCATTTTAAATTTTAAAAAATTTGTAGTCATATTTAAATAGTTAACATAATCATTTAATTCGGCTACATTACCATCCCAAATAAGAAAACAATCATAAAAAAAAATCTCTTATAAAATTTCACCTTTGTGTTCAGTGTATTGCAATTATTTAAGAGAAATTGTTTCTCCCATTGATATAATACTAAATTCGCATATGTGTTTGCTATTGGGGTGCCCATTGCTACTCCCGTCAGCTGCAGATAAAGTTTTTTATCAAATAAGAAAACATTTTTCGTTAATACCATATCCAAAAGTATACAAACATTTTCAATTTCCCTTACTTGCATAGAAGTCTCAGAATTAAGAAAAGCTCTTATAGCATCTATACCATAGTCATTTGGGATCACTGTAAATAATGAAACAATATCTAATGTCACAAATAAAAAAAAAGAGTTCTCCGTATTAGACTCATACCAATTATACAGCTTAGTTAAAAAATCTTAGGTGTTTTTTAATATAGTCGGGCATTTAACTAAATACTTATTTAATTGCATCTGTAAATATTTAGAAATTGGCTCCATTATCCAGCCACTGCCCGATACAATTGCAAAAAACTGAGTACTTTCATTCCACAGCCGTACCATGTTGTTCTTGCATTTACCAATGTAGTTGAAAGGGAGTTAAGACACCTATATCTAAGAACTAAAAAAGAAAAACGTTATAATTTAACATACCGAGAGTTTGGCATTATGTGAACTTGAACGGAAACATGACATTGTGATTAAGCAGGCCGATAAAGGGGGAACCATAGTTGTAATGGACAGGGTTAAATATTATGAGAACTTTGAAAATTTTTTGTCGGATGTAACAGTTTTTAAAGAAATAACTATGAATGATGTTAAAAAATGTGTAGCAAATGTGAACATGTTAATATATGAATTACAGCTAACCGAAGATTTTTCTATTGATCTCTTTAACTACTTTACGGTATCCTGTCCTAGGATACCACGAATATATGGTATCCCAAAAATACATAAAGACTTGGAGAATCCCCCACTAAGGCCAATTGTATCGGGCAGTGGCTGGATAACTGAGCCAATTTCTAAATATTTACAGGTACAATTAAATAAGTATTTAGTTAAATGCCTGACTATATTAAAAAACACCGAAGATTTTTTAACTAAGCTGTATAATTGGTATGAGTCTAATACTGAGAACTCTTTTTTATTTGTGACCTTAGATATTGTTTCATTATTTACAGTGATCCCAAATGACTATGGTATAGATGCTATAAGAGTTTTTCTTAATTCTGAGACTTCTATGCAAGTAAGGGAAATTGAAAATGTTTGTATACTTTTGGATATGGTATTAACGAAAAATGTTTTCTTATTTTTAATAAAAAACTTTATCTGCAGCTGATGGGAGTAGCAATGGGCACCCCAATAGCAAACACATATGCGAATTTAGTATTATATCAATGGGAGAAACAATTTCTCTTAAGTAATTGCAATACACTGAACACAAAGGTGAAATTTTATAAGAGATTTGTCGATGATTGTTTTCTTATTTGGGATGGTAATATAGCCGAATTAAATGATTATGTTAACTATTTAATTATGACTACAAATTTTTTAAAATGACATACTCTGAGAAGGATATTACTTTTTTTAGATATTAGACTATATAAGAAAGAACATGGTATACACACGACAACCTATAAAAAGGAAGTGAGTGCAAATAGATATATTAGAAAAGATAGTATACACCCACAACATACATTTAAAGGCATGCTTAAAGCTCAATTGATTAGAACAAGTAAGTTGAATACAGAAGACGTTAATTTTGCAATCCAGGCAAGTGAAATGATGCAGGATTTTATCAAGCTAGACTATCCATCACAAATTATTGAACATATATACGATGAGATTAAAATAAAAAGAAGCAATGAATATAAACCTGTTTTTGGTGGGTCTAATAGACAACCAGTGAATATGTCAGATAATAGAAATAATGTAATAAGATATGTAACCACATTTAATGTCCATACAAGAGATGTCTGTAATATTTTATTTTATTTTATTTTACATTTGTTGACCGGGCTAGTCTAGCTGGATATATGTCCATTTTCAGTAGAGGCCCGGGGAGAAAAGCTCCATGTGCAAAACAATATGAATAATACAATAGACAACATATGATAGACCAAAAATAGAATAGAACAATATATAATAAAAACATTTTAAGTATGGTCATGAAAAAGTCTACAGAATAATAGAAAAAAACACATTTAAAATATGGTCATGAAAACGTCTACAGAAGAATATATGCAATGTATACGATGGTAAAGCAGTTAAAGATGATAATAAAGAAGTAAATATGAAGAATTCAGTCACAGGATTCATAATAAGCAGCTTTAGAATGGAAGGGTAGATGATGCAGGTGGTTGTAGTGAGAAGAAGCAGCAGTTAGTCAGGGATAATACAGGAACATAACCAGTGTTTCTTGAGATGAAGCTTGAGCTTCTTAAAGTTTATGAGAGCAGAGAGTAGTAAGTTCAGTGGGTAGAAGATTCCATAGCTTACCAACGGTGTTACAGATGAGGGAGTCGCCTGCTACATTGTTAGCTCTGCTGGTGTTAAACAGTAGTTTATTAGCAGAGCGTAAGTTTTTAGGATTATGGTAGAGGGTAAGTAGGCTTGAGAGTATAGGAGTATTAGAGGGTTGATACATTCTTTTATGGGCAATAGTAAGCTGTGAAAAATGAAGATGCTGCAGAAATTCTAACCAATCGAGTTGTATAAGATTTAGACAGTGATGAGTTTGGAAAGGAGAGAGGCGGCAGCAAGTCTGGCAATATTGTTATAGGATACAGTCAGCTTGTGAACGTTAGTTTTAGAAAGGTTTGTATAGATGGGTGAGGCATAGAGTAGAGTAGAAATGAGATGAGTTCTGACTATAGCAGTCCTGGCTGTTGGAGTAAGAAAGGGTTTGATTCTATAGAGGGATCCAAGTTTCTTGTTGACTGTTTTTATTGTACTATTAATATGTGTGTCAAAGTTGAGGTTATTGTCAATAGTTATTCCTAGGAGCTTGGTAGTTTGGTCTGGAGAGATAACCGTGCCATTGTTAGATGCAAGTGTAAATTATATGGGGGTGGACTTGCGTGTTGGGGAGAAGAGTAGCAGTTTTGTTTTCTTAGGATTTAGGAGGAGACAGCGGTTTGTAAACCATTGTTCCACAGTGTTAAATGCGTTCTGGGTTATGGTTTGCAGTTCAATTTGAGAGGTAGCTGAGCAGATAATAGTGGAGTCATCTGCATACTGAATGCAGGTAGAATGAGGAATTGCTGAGTGAAGATCATTAATATAGATGGAAAATAGGAGCGGCCCTAATATGGAGCCCTGAGGGACACCAAGGGAGATAGGTAGGAGATTTGATAGATTATTGTGCCAGAGTACCGCTTGTTTTCTGTTATTAAGGTAAGATTTGAACCAGTTGATGGTTAATGGGTCAAGGGACAGAGATTGCATGATATGCAAGAGCAGCTGGTGATGAGCCATGTCGAAGGCTTTGGATAAATCAATGAATACTGCAGAGGAATGAAAGCCATTGTTACGATTATTATTAATACAGTTTAAAAGATAGCAGGGCAGTGGTGGTACTATGGTAAGGTCTGAAGCCATGTTGACAGTTAGCCAGTAGCTTATTTTGGAGAAGGTGGTTTACAAGTTGTTTCTGAATACATTTTTCCATAATTTTTGCCAAGGGAGATAGCAAGGCTATGGGACGAAAATTAGAGAAATCATTTGAGTTCCCACCTTTGTGTAGAGGAATAATATAAGATATTTTCCAGATGGTCGGGATATGTCCTTCACTAATGGTTCTGTTGATAAGAATGGGTATAGGGTAGGCTATAGATTTGGCTCCTATTTGAAGGTATTCTGCTGGGAGTTGGTCAGCTGAGGGGGTGGAAGGTTTAAGTTTTATTATAAGAGAGCAAATAGTAGAAGTAGACACTGGTTGCAATAGAGAGGAAGGAGGAGGATTTACAGAAGAATTAGGCAGGTTTGCGGTGTCTGGTGTAAGATGGCTAGCAAGAGATTGGATGGCATTGGTAAAGGAGTTGGCAGTGTGAATGGGATTATCTGGGTTGGAGCCTAGAGGGTTGGGGGTGACTGATTTTCCTGGATGAAGAAGTTTGTTAATGCTGTTCCAGAACATTTGAGGTTTATTAAGATGGGTTTGCTGTATTTGGAGGTGAAAGTTCTTTTTATCTAGCACTATGGCTTTTTTTGTATCATTTCTTAGTTGTCTGAAAATTAAGTGATCTAATGGGTTTTTGGTAGAACGCCATTTCACCCAGGCTTCGTTTCTCAGATGTATTTTATGCCTTGAAGTGTTTGAGAGCCAAGGTGCAGGTTTAGCTTTACATCTAATAGTACGTAATGGGGCATGGTGGTTCAGGATGGATAAGAATGTGGAATTAAAATATGCAACAGCTTCATCAAGTGGAAGATATTTCAGTGGTGACCAATTACATTGTTTAAGTTCTGTAAGGAATAGACCGTGGTTAAATTGTTTTTTGGAGCGAACAGTTCTGGCAATGTTGGGATGAGTAAGGTTGGTTTTAGATCTAATAAAATAGGTTAGGGAGTGGACACTTAGATCATCTGGGAGGGTCCCTACTTTGTAGGTATGTAGAGGATTGTTAGTAAGTATCCAGTCCAAGATAGTTTCTTTGTTGTTCGGTTTGTGAGTTCTGGTAGAGGAGTTAATAGTTTGAGTAAAGCCATGTAGGTTAATGTGGGTAGAAGGGCGTGAACTATTACAGGACTGCCAATCAATATTGAGGTCACCTAACATTATAGTTTCCTGAGGGAGGTTGATAGTAAGCCAGTTCAGGATATTTTCAAGGGTATTAATATTGTTTCCTGGTGGTAGGTATAGGCTAATGACATTTATAGCTTTATTAGGGTTGACTTGAAGTTTAGTGATAAGTAATTCAGCTTTGTTGTCTAAGCATGGGTTAAGGTCAATGGTGCTAATTTGGAGTTTAGTTTTGTAGAGGATTGTAACCCCTCCTCCCTTTTTGGTAGTACGGTAATTTCTAATGATATTATAACCAGGAGGGATAACTTCATTATCTTTGATTGTGGGTTTAAGCCACGTTTCAGATAGGCATAGGATATCAAATTGGTGGACATCTAGTAGGGCATGGAGGTGTGGGATTTTATTATTAATGCTGCGTATATTAAGATGTGCTATGAGGAGAGAGTTTGCTGGCTTGGAAGGGGTTATGGAGCTACTATTAATTAGAGCATATTTATCAGTGGTAGAGGTATGATTAGGACCAGGGTTTGGGTTAATGTCTCCATCTAGTAGGGAGTGAAGGTATGTAAAGTATTTATGGTAAAGTAGTTTGTAAGAATGGATAAGTATTTTTTTGTTATTGGTATTATTATATTTAATGGGTGCTAGTCTGTGAAATTTGGGAAGTATGTAGATGGGTGTGGATGTAATATTTAAAGAGATTGGAGTAATGTTAAGTGGTAATGTGGAAGTATATTTTGTGGGAAAGGGGGTAGAGGAGTAAAGTGGTTGTTCGTATGAGGATAAGAGATATATAGTAAAAAGAGAATGAAGTAGTGTGAGAATGAGAAGTAGTTGAATTAGGTGGTGGGTGGGAGATGTTGGCATTGTGGAGTGAAATAGTTAATAGTTGAATGTGTGGTGTGATAGGTAACTTGGTGTAGTGGTGAATGTAGTGTGGGAAGTGAATAACAGAGTTAATTGGGGGTGGGTGTGACTAATACTAATGTGTTGAGGGAGGTGTGATGTGATAATGATGTGAGCAGTGGTATTGGTGCAGTATTAAAGGGGGTGTGGTGTAGGAGTAATAAGTGTAGGGGCCCTTGGGGCGGGTGGGAATTGGGGGCAGGGAAGGGGAGCTGAGTGAGCCCACAGGGCGAACGGAGCGGGAAGAGACAAGGAGTCCTGAATCCAAGAGGACAATCAGTGAGAATAGAGAGGCAACAGGTGAGTGTATAGGTGGAAAGTGTAACAGGGAGGTGAGAGGCTTAACAGTGGGAGATGTATGATGCTTAGAAGGGTGGATAGAGATATTAGACCCTTAGGGCACGGTAAAACTATTAAGACACAGGGTTTAACTAGAGCTAGGAATCTAGTAATGGTGGCCTAGTACGAGAAGAGCTGTAGTTAAGAACAGAAGGTGTAGCTAGTAAGTTATAAAGGGAGAGTGTAAGGATATAAGTTAGACAGCAAGTAAAGAGGCACCACCTAGTGGGCAGTCACCAGAATTACGGAGTATGCCACAGCTGAGGTATTTCCATGCTGAAGGAGAATGAGGAGATAGAGGAGAGGAACCAGTATAGAGTTGGGCAGGCAGGATAAAAAATGGAAAATAGAGTGTGAGATAGGCTGAAAGTGGGGATATGACAGACTGCTATGGGGGGGGGGATTGGCTGCTGCCGTACCAAACTCGGGAGACTCACCTAACCTGGCAGAGTAGTTATATATTATTATGGATACAGTCTTTAGTTAACTCTAGCAAACATACTTTCTGTTTCAGTGTTCCTGGGTGTACTGTCAGGGAGCTAGTAGGTGAACTACTTTACACTGAAAGTGATAACCATGTGAATCAAGGCAGGGCAGTTTCAGGCAGTCAGGGTGAAGAAAGAAACTGGCTGATAATGCTAGCTTCACCAGAGGTTAAAGAGTTATTAGGAATGAAACCAAATTTTTCCTTTAGGAGTATGAAGAATCTTAAACAGAAGTTATGTTATAAAGATTTCAAAGAAAAAGAGGAAAAGGGTATTTATTCAAAGAAAAAATTAATGAAAAATTTAATGCAAAAATGACATAAGTGTACATGCTGTGTTGATATATTTGATTCTTCAAATATATTTGAACATCCTATAACAAAGGAAAAATATGAATTTAAATGTTTAGCTAACTGTAATACTTGTCAAATAGTTTTTATATAGGTAAGACTATCAGAAAGTTAAAAGAGCGCATAATAGAACACAAGTCCGAAATAAGAAGGGAAATTATGACAAATGCATTAAGCAAACATATTAAGGAAAATTAAGGTCATGCATTTAAATTTAGAGTGATTTGTGAGGTTAACCTTGGTTTGAGAGGGGGTGATATTAATAATGCATTAGAACTTAAAGAACTTGAATGGATAATTAGATTAGATGCAGATCAAAAACCTGGATTAAATGTAGCGACTAGTCTGAAACCAGTTCTTATTAAAAGTCAAAGAGAAAATATTTAGTCCTTATTGCATTTTACACTAATACACCAACAGTTTTCACTGAGGGTCTCATGTTATTTACACTCTTTTACACTTCTTGCATAGTCTGTAGTTTTATTGTGATATATGTTTTATTATCTATTCCGTATACCTATTATGCAAGTTATATGAGATATTCCATGTGCAATATGGATGTGTATGGGTGTACATATGTTTATATGAAAGTTGTAGTATATATTTTGTATATTTTGTATATTTCTTATATAATTATAGAATGTTTAAGTATACATAGGAATTTTAGAATTTATATAGTACTATTTTAATATTTTTAAGAACCTAATTGTTTGAAGAATTTGTTAGGCTGGCTGAATCATGTGATGCAATTATGTTCCTACTTAAGTGTTTTTAGATTCATTCAATTTTATGTACTGATGAAGGGTGGTTAACCCGAAAGCTTTGCTTCTATTAAATCTTTTGGCGTATAAGTGTATTGGATTACTTGGACCTGAATTTGATGTGCTTGTTATATACAGGTTGACAACCATCTCACATTTGACCATTATGTAGTGACAGTGGTCAGAGAAGACTTTTACTTGGTTCATCTTATAAGTAAAGGGATTGCATCCAGAAAAAAAGGAGGTTATTACCTCTCTGTACTCCTCCTCCCTCATTTAAGCCAATAATTGAGTAAAACTCCCCGTTTGGTATGTACCTCTCCAAACACCTGCACCAACTGGAAAGGCCACAGAAATACTTCACAAAGAGAATCCATGACCTCCAACACTATGTGGACAGGCTCAAATCACTGTCATTCTACTCAGTATCATACAGACTGCTCAGAGGTGATCTGTGTCTTGCCTACAAGGCAATCTGAGATCCTGCTGTACTACAGATGCTCCATATCTTTGTCTAACCCGTCGCGCATTACCTGATTGAAAGGCTTAAATCTAATATGTGACATTAACAAAACCTGCTGGAGAGACAGGTTTGTCTCCCACAGGCTGCCCTGTCTCTGTAATATACTCTCCATACACGTCAAACAAAGTACGTCGCTGACCCTCTTCAAGCGTGACCTTGATGAGTGGAAGGGAAATCACAAATTTGTCCCACTGGTTCCACCTGTGTCCCTCATTGACCGTGGCGACAGGTGCTGACTGAGGTTTCTTTTATGTGGTTAAACTCTTGGCTAGGCTTGCATGGGCCCCAGGCCATTAGCTTAGTAATTGTCTATGATCCTTTGATTTGCAGTCCATCAGCATACTGAAGACAACGTGAAAGAAAACTGAAGTGCCATTATACAAAAAACATTATTTAAGATAAATAAAAATAAGCAGTTTCTTTCTTAATTGTATAATAGCAGTAATCCACAACTATGTGTAGGTATATCAGGACTTAATGGTTGCCTTTGTGTAATCATTCAGACTTTGCCCTCATGATCGAACCAAACCAACTGTGGGTAAATCCCGATATCCTTTATTTCATTACTCCAGCTTTGCTCCTGTGATCAAACCAACCATGAGGAAATCCTGATATGCTTGCATACACAGTTGTAGATTATTACTAAATTATATTAAGTTGAAACCTCCACCACTTGTACCTTGCTGAGTAGCATACTAGGAAAAAAGAATGTACTGGTGTGTGTTGTTTTCTGACACTGGGTACTGAACTCAGAGGTAAGAGGATTTATCAGTTTTAACAAAGATAATTGTGACATTTTTTCGAGGAGGCGCAGTGTATGGAAAAATTCTTAGAACAATATGGAAAAAAAAAAAGAATGAAAATCCTTGGAACTTGTATGTTGTGCAGGAATTTAACAGAGAAGTAAAAAGAGTATTTGTACAATTTTGAACTGATGTTGAAAAAGATGATATAAGACTATTTAAAAACTGTGTAGAGATGTAATAGACATTACAAAGATTTATAATGAGAGGTTTATGGACTGGGGGATGGGAATGTGGGTGTTCTATTGAAAATGCAAAATGACAAGGTTACACATTTGCCCAGTATAAAGAGTTGGATATTGGGGACAACCAATGACATTTTTTTGTGTGGTAAAAATGATCATTTAATTAATAATTGTGCCGAAAAGAAATATTTTATTTGTGGTAAAGTTGGCCATGAAGCAAAAAATGTGAACAAAAATGTATTGTGTGAAAAAATAGTATATTCATGGATGGATTGTAAGGCTAAAGAGGATGTTACAAAAGAACCAAAGTTAGACCAAGATAGGGAAAATGTTTTACTAGATCATATAGAAGAAACACAAAAAGAAAAAACTAAATGAGGAAGACATAAGCATGGAAATAAAAGAATGTATGGGGGGGATGAGAGAGAGGAAGAAGTAATTGATTCAAATGATGAAGGGGAGGTAAATGGTTAAGAGTTAAAAGTAAAAGAAATTATGTTGGGAAATGAGCGAAATAAACCAGAAATGTAAAAATATAGGTATAGGAGTAAACAAAAAAGGAAAAGGATAAAAGCAACAGAAACGTTTCCACAAAGTGAGAATTCGAGCCATAAGTGTGAATAGTATAAAGAATGTTCAGCGAAGGCTAGGAGTGTTGGAATGGTGCAGATTCTTAGATATGTATATTATAGTATTAATACGAATAAGAATAACAGAAGAATAAAGAATACAAGTAAATGGGTTATGGGAAGGCAAGGTTATATGGAACTTGGGAGAAGAAAAATGCTCAGGCATAGCAGTTTTATGTAAAGAATGTATAGAAATTCTGGATTATATGTTAGTAGTATTAGGAAGAATAGTAATATTAGATATAAAATAGAAAAACAGATGTATATAGGGTGATTGCACATTTATACATACACTTAACAGAAACTGAGAGAGATTGTTTAGGAAAATACTTGACTATGTTAGTGTGAATATGTAAATAGTAATAGTGGGAGACATCTGTTGTGATTTAAAACATTGGAGAAAGAAGGGGCAGATGTAAAGGTTATTTCAGATATGATCAAAAGCGGTAAAATGTACTTATGGAAAAACAAGTATTGGACATATAAAAGGAGTAATTTGAAAACTGGCATTGATTGTTTAATAGTGTCAGAGAGTTTAAGAATGTTACATCAAGGAGTTAAAATTACGTTTTTTTCAGACCGTATAGCAATCTGGATAGAGTTTCAAGAAAAAATAGGCTATATAAAAATAGGTAGAGGGATAAAAAGAATTAATGAATCAGAAGTGAGTTAGATAATTAAACATGTGAGAATTTTATAAAGATTGGAGGAGGTGGGGGATTAGGCTAAAAGAAAAACATAGAAAAGAAGTGCCGGAATGGCAAAGAACAAAAACAACGCAAGATAGTTGCAAATATAAGGAAATCTGTAACCATGTCTTTAAAAATATAATAGACAACAAAGATTATCTAGAAAAAGAGAAAATGTTATACAAAATGAACCAAGAGAAAATCAAAAAAATTATTCAAAGAAAGATATTTACAAGGAAGAAAATAATTAGCACTATACCCAAGTAAATGATTAAAGAAACATTAAGAATAATAAGGGAGTTAAGGAATGATAAGGATGTATAGTAAATAGACGAAAAGAACTATTGCAGATAAGACATACTTTGAATTTTTTTTTCTATATGTGAGACTATAAGAAAGAATAAATGAACGTAAGAAATGAAAAATGAACTGAAGTAGATAAAAGAATGGAAGAAAAGATTACAGTGATCAAATTTAAAAATGTGTTGAAAATGGTGAATGTAGAAGCAGCTACAGCTTTAGATGGGCTTTAATATCTAATGTATACAGATATGCAAGAATGGCAAAACGAATATTTTTAGAGATGTTGAATAAATGTTTTGAAAAAGGAGTAAATGAAAAAAGTATGTATGGGTGCAATGAAGTTTTATATGGAAGAAGAGAGAAAGAAAAAACAAAAATGGAGACCACTAGTATTAAGCAATGTTTATTATAATATCTTTATGAAAATAGTAGAAAAAAGCATAGTAAGTGAGGCTAATAAGTTACTGAATGAAATCATTTTGGAACAAAAGAAAATGGAAGTCAAGAACTTTTAATGATAATAAGAGAATTGTTATATGATGCAATAAACTGGGAAACAGGATTGAAATTTTGTAGGCCACACAAACTCCAAATGATAAAAACAGCAGCAGTGGGTTCAGGTACAAAAGCTGGCTGACAGTTTATCCAATAATTTATTCAATAAAACACATGAAAGGTGTAGTCACACAAGTTCCTTGAAAAAGTCTCTGATTCACCAGAGGCGAAAGCGCTTGGAATACTGTTTTATACCTTTTGGATTTTTATGTGACTGCACTTTTCCTTTGTTTTATTGAATAAATTATTGGATAAACTGTCAGCTTTTGTACCTGAACCCACTGCTGCTATTTTTGTCATTAGGATTGAAAATATTGGTCGGAGATGTAAGTAAAGCATTCAGCAAGATTCTGCATGAAGCATTATGGGAAATTTCGCAAGAATATATGCAAGTAATAAAATAACCAACATTTTGAAATCAGTATACAACAAAAATAAAATCAAATTAGTGGTTAATGATTGGTTAAGTGAGGCAATAGAAATAAAAAAGTGGTATTAAGCAAGAATGTCCAGCAAGTAATCTTTTATTTGCATTAATTATGAATGCAGTAGTTAGCAAGATAAATTTAGCACTGGAGGAAGCTAAATATTGTACACCAGGGGAATTCAGATTCCAGTAATGTTCTCTTATGTGGACGGTCTACTATTAGTTGTTAAAAATTTAAAGAATGGTTGAGTATAGCTATTAAGTCATTTGACGAAGAATTAAAGGTGTTTGGTTTAAGTATTGAGGAAAAGAGTTATGGACTTGGGTTTTCAGAAAAAATAAGAGGCATTCAGTATGATAAAGAAGAAATATAAATTTGGGGAATAAGGTTTGGTAATTAGAAACAGAGAGTGACGCAATTGAAGGATAATGTGCTTAAAAATAAGGAACATTTTGTATATTTTGGATAACATTTAAACTTTTGTGTAGGAAAAAAGCATGTTTAATTCAGTAATATTAGGTAAGATGGCACATCTAGCAAGTGTGTTTATGATGGATACAGTTAGAGTATGAAAAAGAATTCTTGAATGCATTATTTACTTTTATATGGGGATCTAAACTGGATTAAAAGGAATTCTTTGTTACAAAAAGAAGGAGGTTAGGGTTTAATAAACCCAGTTTATATATAGCCTCATTGAATTTATATAAAGTATTGACAGGAATAAAGGGGAAAAAAAGGATAATTGTTACTTAATATTTTTCTTCTATAATCTTTATTAATATGGGAAAAGCTTACATGTTTAAAAAGAAGTAAAGGAATTACTTTTACAGAAATGAAACTGTATCAATATAATGGGGACATTTTATTATACTTACCCTTGAAGGCATTTAGGAGAAAAAAAAGTAAAAGCAAGAATGAAAAGATGTGAAAAATGTGGAATGTACAGATTTTTTGTGGAGGTTGTCTGTAAATAGGCTTTCAGGAAAGGCAAGTATGCTATATAAAACAACAAAAGATAGGATCTTTTTTTTTTTTTTTTTTTTTTTTTTTTTCAAATATATTTTTATTGAATTTTACAAACTTTTCAAACATACAAAGGAAAAACTGCAAATCATTACAGGAAGCAGTAAAGTATATATATATATATATATATATATATATATATATATATATATATATATATATATATAAATAAACAGTGCAAAAACTATGCATTTATAAAACAGCAATTATCTTGCAGGGAAAATTACATCTTGGAGAATGATATAAGCAGTAAAAGACCTCCAATAACCTATTAAGTCGAAGTCTAGAGATATAAATGGAAAATAGCTTGGAAGGAGGAGGGAGTATATGACTGTCTTAAGAAGAAAGAAAAGTGGTAAGGAGGGTATATCCATTTAAACCAACTATTTACCCCATGTACAATTATACCATATTTACACCATGGATGCCAGAGGATAACAAAATAATGTAACAAAATACTTCATAAGATCAAAAGTTACAGTGTGATGATAACAATGTCTAATGATTATAGGGCCCAATATGATACCGATGGAGGATTTCCTGGAATGTAATGTTAGTGACCCACATTTTGGAAGATTAGTTTGGATTTCATCAAAAAGGCTACACCAGTAATTCTGAAAATATTATTTTTTCTTTCTATTATTGCATAACGTATGTGGAGATATATATTTGATTGCCATTGATGTAAAGTTTTCCCAAGCTATTGCTGAGGGATTGACCCAATTCTTGGCTATAAAATATTTGAGAAGAGCGCAGGCCGTGACGCAGGTGTGACGATGGATACCTTTAAGAGATTTAAGAATTATATTTAGAATCATGGTTTGCCAAGAAAATGTGTTTTTTTCGTATGCCATTTTTTTCCAACTGAGTTCTGAGAGAACACCAAAGTTTGTAGATATTCTTAAAGCTCCAAAAGATGTGAAGTATATCTACATGTGGGAGGGAACAGAACGGACAGGTTAGGTTTTTATTGTGCCCGAATTTCAGTAAGACTGCTGGGGTATAGTAGGAATTGTTTATCATAAGTTGAGTGTAAATTAGGTTTGTGAAGGGTGTTAAATTCAGGGTATTATTGATTGCTTCACACTTAGACTCCGTAGAGATTTCTCCTTGTATGCTGTCCCAATGTTTGGAAAATAGAAGTGAATGATTATATTTTATGCTCGACACAAGTTTATAGGTATGAGAAAGTGATTTAATGATTGATTGTGATACTGTAATGTCTTGCTCCTTTACTGTATAGCAAGAGAATTTTTGTTTTATAAGTGAGCAAATTTGTCTTAAAATAGGATCATATTTGTTAGGAGCACCAAATAAGGCTTTGACCTCGGCAACATTTTTAGAGTTGTAAAAGTGCCAAACTATGGATTTCTTAATAATAGGGAAGTTTGTTAGACCATTTTATTATTGATTTTTAAGTTAGGGTTTAGGTGAATAGGTTGGAGAATGGGAACAGTATTGTGTAAATTTGAAGAGGTCATCAGAGATTGAAAGATGCGAATTTTGTTCTTTAGTGTAGGCAAGATCTTCAACTTGTAGTCACCATCAGGTGCTAGAAAAAGGACAGCATATGGATTGAATTTTAACGAATATATATAGTTGCACCAGATGTTGATCCAGGTCAGGTACCAGTATTCAGCAGAGGGATCATAGCAGGCTATTTGAATTAGATGTCTAGCATTAATGATGTGGTAATATAAATTAAAGTCCGGGAGACTTAAACCGCCTTTGGTCTTTGGGGTAATTAGTTTCCTGTATGATATTCTGGTTGATTTAGGGAACCATAAAAACATTGTAGTTTCCATTTTTCTGAAAAAAATTTTCGGAACATTTGAGAAGATTGAGCTAAGATAAAAAAGGATTCTAGGCAAAATATTAATTTTAATGATAGCGGATTTTGATAGCAAAGAAAGAGTGATGTTTTTCCATCTAGTTAGATCATTATTTATATGATCCCAGACTCTGTATAGGTTTGCTTTTATTAGTTCTTGGTTAGGGTATGTGAAATTTATTCCTAGGTATTTGAGTGTATATTTGAGAGGAATGTCAGACAGGGGGAAGTAATATTCTAAATGATTTGCAGGGTTTAATGGAAAAATAAATGATTTTGCAGGGTTTAATTTATAATTAGCCTCAGCAAAAAGATTAATAGAATTTCGGATTTTATGAAGATCGGTGTTGGGAAGCTCAAAATAGATGTTTATGTCATCTGCAAATGCAGAATAATTTATATCCATGTTAAAGACTTTTGGGATATGGTGATAAGGCTTTTGTTTAACCCAGAGAAGGAAAAGTTCGAGATATAAATTGAAAAGATAAGGTGAGAGTTGGCAGCCCTGCCTAGTGCCGTTGGTAATTTTAATAGGGCGTGATAAAGTTTTATTTGTATACAGGGAAGTAGAGGCATTGTTATAAAGCATCTTAATAGTGTTGATAAGATCGGGAAACTTAAAGAATATTGTAGTTAGGTAAAGGAAGTTTAGATTAACGTTCTCAAAGGCTTTGGTAGCATCTAGCGTGAGTGCATAACGTGGAGGTTATCACTTTTAAGAAACAGCATTAATGTGTTTGAGTATTGTCACACAGCTGCCTCTGTTTCATAAATCCCAACTGTTAAGAAGAAATGACTGTAGCTATAACTTTCTGAATTCTATTAGCGAAAATGGTAGATAAGATTTTGATGTCAGCGTTAATAAGGGCAATGGGCCTATAGCAGATAGGGTTGGACTTGTCAGAGTTCAGTTTTGGGATGAATATTTTTGAATTGTTCATAAACTTATCAGTAATCCCATTAGAGATGATGTAATTATACATGGCAAGGAGAGTTTTAGAAAAGTGACGACTAAAAGTTTTATAAAATTCTCCTGTAAAACCATCAGGTTCTGGCGCCTTATTTGGTTTAAGTTTTTTAATAGCTAGTGTGACGATTGGGGGAAGATGGGCGAAGGCTGCCAACCTAGTCAAATAGAATTTGATATGTAATTCTGGCGTTTGTAAATAAATGCAAAATACAGGCATGTTTCTTGAGTGTAAAAGAATGTGGAACTGCAAAATATGTGGCAATATTGCACTGTACTGACCCAGTGAAGCATATTGCGACCCTGTCATATTAGAATTCGGCTCCAGTGCGTCTGGATGAAGGTTTCATGCCTGTTGTTTTAAGGCTAAAGTTTATGACCAGAATTTAGATGTGGAATGTGCTTTATTGCTCTGGTTTCTGTTAGAATATACATGTGAAATGTCTTCTGTTGTAAGTTTCTGAGCAGGTGTTAGATTGCTAAATAATGCAGTTTGTGGCCTCTGAACTCAGACCAGGTGTTAAGATGATGCAATATGAATAATGGGAAAACCTAAGTGTTAAAAATTATGTAATTTGGGAGGGCCTTGGACACATGTTTGTTAGTAATGTTTAAATACTATTTCTCACAAGAGACTTAGGGCATTTTGATCTTGATATCCAACTTATCAACAGTCTGCCCTGTGCTCACATGTAAGTTTTAGCACTGTGATTTCTTGTAGGAATAGTTAAAGCTAGTAAAGATTAATTGGGTATTTTTCTTTGAAATCAGACCTGTCCTACTGTATTATTTTAAGTTTCTGTGTGATCTCTGAACTCTTGGATATCTCTGTGGTGTAGTAGTTTTGTCTTGTGTTTTAATTATTTATTATTAAATATTTTTAAAACCTTCTATATGTGGCTGGTTTGTGTAGAGATAAGCTCTAGAGTACATTGCATATTTATAGAGGTTATTGTAATAGGCTACTCTAAAGTAAGCCTTGACTGTTAGTCATACTACCATTGGATTGTAATATTGCACAGTAATAATTGGACACCCTTTAAGGGCCTTTTAGTAGCTGATATTATCTGGGTGGTGGCAGGAATTACTACCGTATGGTCTGGGTAAAGGGGCACAGCTGGAGAATCTGTCAGCCTTTCCCAGGAGTGTCTGTGAAGTTGTATAAATACTAATCTGTGTGTGTGTGTTGTCAGCTACTTGGCAGGGACACAGTACTAGTTGGACAGAGAGGGTACTGGAGGTTCTTGCTTGCCCGGCTAGGCTGCGACAGGGACCCTATGGCTGTGCCAGTGGGGAGTCGTATTGGGGACTTGGTGAGCAAAGGAGCAACCAGCCCCAGACTGACTGTGATCTCTGTGTGCACTTAAGGGAAATTGTACTTTACTGTGTATATTAGTTATCCTTTTCTCTTCTATGAGACAATCTCCCTGGTGTTGGTGGTGAGGATTGAGGCTTCTTAATTGCTGGCCAGGGCACTGACGTCACAGCTAGCATTATTTCATTCAGTGTTATGGGGCTTTTTAGAAGGGTGGTTTGCACGGAGGATAATTTTGGAACAGATAGCTCATTTAGGAATTTTTTGTGCATTTCATTTGGTGTCTGTTTTTTTGGGATTATAGATTTCAGTGAAGATATTTACAAAAGAGTTAACAATATCTTCATTACTGTGTAAGTTTTTCCCTTTGTATTTTATTTCATTAATATAGTATGGTCCCTCTTTGATGTTTGAGTCTAGCTAGTGTTCTGGAGGGGGTTTGGGCTAATTCCGAATATCTGTGAAGGAGTTTGATTTCTACCAAGGATTGATTTTGTAAGTGAAAGGAGTACATTTTTTTTTTGTATCTCATGTAATTTCTTTTCCAGTTCAGGAGAAAAATCCTTTTGTAATTGTGCATCAGTCATCTTTTGCTCATTGTTGAGGTTATTGATGTACAATTTTTCTTTTTTATAATAAGATAGGATCTGCATATATTGTAAGAAATTGGAGACCATACTGAACATGTTTTTCTGAAATGTAAAAGAGTAAATCAGTAGTGGGAAGAAATGTGACGAATATTTAAAAGGATTGAAAAATGTTGAATGTATAAATATGGGCATGACCGAATATGATAGTATGAAAGCATGAAACAAAATGATCTAGATATATTAGATGAAAATTTGTTTTGTGTAATGTGGATTGTCTGGAATGAATGAGAGAAAATTTAATGGGAAATAAGTGCTGCCAGAAATTTTGAAGAAAATAAGATTTTGGTTGTGGAAAAAGAGTAGGGGAAGTTTAAACATTTTTAATACATGTGAGTTACTTGTAACTAATTGCAAATAATTGTAAATGAGTTGTAAACTGTGTGTATATAGAATGTATATATTGTATACTGTGAATTTTGATAAAGAACTTTATACTCTTTTCAATAGGTACTGTGATGTGATCTTTTTCATCCACTGGAGCTACCACCAACTCAAGCAGGTGGGACCGCTGTTTAGCATCTCTTCCGAAGAATGACACATTCGAGTCCCCCACCCCCATACTGCATTGCAGTGTCAGAAAAAGCAAGTGTGCTACCTGTTATGCTGTTGACATTTACAGACATTTGGCTGAAGTTTTTTAACAGTAATATTGCCAGTGTGATTCCCCTTGTACACAGCAATAAATGTTAAAGTAATCTCAAAGCCATAGGGAGTTGCAATATTTTGCTAATTGAGTAGTAATTCCCCAGTAACAACAGCAGCAAACTATTTTACTTCAAGGAGCAGCTGAACTGTTGTAATCCTTGCACTTTTTTACCCCCCCCCAGAAATGCATGGTTATGTGTCTGTTTAATGAGGATGGAAAGTCAAAGTTAGGTTTCCTCATAAAAGCTGTTTCAGATTGCCTGAAATAAGTCAATTCATCTCCCTTTTTTCATTAATGGAGTGAAAACTAGAAGAGGGACAGTTTTAGCAGCCGTTCATCTGCTTTGCTGCTGCAGGAAAGGAGTGACTTTTAGTCAAGTAGCAGAAGTTTTACAAGCAGATTTCAAGCTGCATTCTTTTCTTGTCACAGCTCATCACCTGTTGGAAAGGTTGCGGTCTTTGTACACTCTACTAGGTATTTGGCTGCTTCCACTGTTCACATGAATAGTATCTCCATTACAGACTTATGTGTCATGGCAATTTTAGCCGTGATTCACACTTTCACTTAACTTTTTTTTTTTTTTTTCTCCAGTCTGGATCGGTTTGGTATATCTGTACTTTTGAAACATCATCTTCCTGTTTTTAGACTTCGTACTGACCACAAAGAAAGCTCCTTGATGGTAGATATACTAGATTTGTTTTTACAAAACCAGTAGTAGCAGATAGGCGGGTACAAACTAAGTTGGGTAGTAGGGTAACTTTCTTGGTGTGTCATGGATATGCTTCCACAGTCCCCTTGTGCTTGCGTGCCCCCCAGTGCAGTTTTGCTTTGTCTGTCATGTACTTACTTGTCAGCAGTATAGGTATCAAATGTTCATATTTTTTTTCAAAGAATGTGCTTGCTTTGTTACTGAGGGTAAACCTTGGGGCTAATGACTTAGGGTTATAAATATTAATGGCATCACGGCACACATCCGCAGTAGGTATCCATGTCCTGAGTTTGAGACAGACAGTGAAAACATACAGAACTCTGATTAGTGGAGAGGGAAAAGTCCCTAGCCACTAGGGATGGTCCCGACTTACATTGTTGGATGTACTTTTTGCATGAGTCTCCTGCTATGTGTAAGAACATTGACCATTCATTTTGCTGTATTTTCAGTGACAACAAATTGGCTTATTTGCTTATAGTCCTGTTTTTGTTTTTGGATGTGGGGTCATATTCATTTTGCTAATTTTAGCTTTGGTAGATTGTCAGAAGTACTTAAAACTGAAGGGAGGGCAGCAGTGTTTAATTCCTTTCATCCCATTCAGTAATGTAAGGTAGGTGCAGTACTAGGTTTTACTGTCCAGGAGGGGTAAGCTTTTATTTCTATACCAGCCTAATATTCTCCATATCCTTAAAATTTATTTTGAGTCAGAGTACTTAAGTGCATATATGTGGCATTATTGGAACTTCAATGTAAGATAGGCAGTGCATTAATTTGAATTATGTCCATGTTTATAATTTTGTTATAATTGAGGTTGTGTTCCAGTCTCTGCATGAAGAAATCTGCTTTTATCTATTGTGACAAAGCCATACTTTTGAAGTTTAAGAAAACAAAAGTCACTCCCATGCTGTGATGTGTTTTTGTGTCTTAAACTTTATTGTAATCCCAGAGTCTATTGTTTAGGTAAATTGCTTGTACCTTGATGCCCTTTTGTTTAGGTTTGAGTGACTGCCATTCCACCATTTGTATGTTATCTATAATACATTATTTTTTATTATTTTGTCTTCATATTGATTATTTATGAATGAACAGCCAGTGTTGTTCTCTCATAACTTTGTAACCTTGTCACCAAAACATTGCTATTGACTATTAAAATAAAGCTAAATATAAAGGGTGATTGGAAGTATTAACTTGTTTTGCATCTCATTATTTCAGAATTCTGAGTTGAATTCATTTGGGCCTCCTTTGATTTATTTACCATTGCTTTTATGATCTTTTCAGAACATGTTCCTTTACAGTAATGTGAGGATGGTGCAGTTCTGTATCTGAATAATCAAACATCCCTTTTTGTGCTTGTATGTGTAATTGTGCAAGTCTTTAGTACATAATTTGTAATTTACATTTTTGTTGACCTTTAACATCATGGGCTTTCCCTTTATTTTAGACATCAAGGTTACTTTTCATCCACCTAATGAAAGTTTACTTATTTTCTTGAGTAAGAGCTATAATTATAGATAATACACAATCATTTGTCAGATCGTTAGTGTTCTGAACTAGATTGTTAAACATTGAGTTAACTCTTACCTTGTGGAGGTTAACACAAGTTGAACTCCGTGAGGATTTGGGAGTGCACACTTAATTGTCCTGTCTAGTCTATAATGCAACTTGTGTAATGCTTTGCTTTATATGCAGGAGTAGTTTATTCCATAGGCGTGAAAACAATTGGGATAGAAAACTGCTCTGCCAGTGTGTCTTTTTAATTTATTGATAGACTGAAGCATGTTGTATGCATGCTTTATGAACAGTTATTTCTATGAAGACAAAGGAGGTCTTACAGAGTAGGGTTTTTATGACCCAAAAGGCCAAACATGTATCACAAAGGAGAAGTCTGTAGGAAACAAGTATAAAGAGAGTGTGGGCAGTTGGTCTGGATAACTAAGGGGCTTGAGGTTTGTGACTTTTTTTTTTTTTTTTTTTTTAGGATCCTGTGCCTATGAGCTCTCCTCAGTTGAGTGATTTGTTTCAATAAATGTATACCAAAGACTGCATTATATTCTGTGGTGGGGTTTTTGGATATGTCCTTGATATTTTTACTCTTTGAGCCTGGAATAAGGATTTTCTAGCTGCAATGAAGACATGGTGATCAAAAAAAAATGAGTCCTCCACAAGGGTACCTAGATATGCAATTACATTGTCATTCTTGGGAGATGTTTTTTGTGTTTCACTGTTGCAGTCATCACATTTGGGGTTTTCTGCTTGCAATAGCCCTCAGTCGACCTGATTATCAAAGTCTTGGGTCCTACGTCGGTTGTTGTCTCATCTTCCGTGACGTCAGGTAGTCAGGGGTATAAAGCATGCAGCCGACGCCATTACACCAGTCTTTCTTGCCGCGCAGTGCCCGAAGCAGAAGCAGTTCGAAAGTGCCGATCAGCCGACTCCTGAAATTTTCATTTTCGAGTTTCAAAACCAAAGTCTTCAACTAAAGCTAAGTACCACATTGGGGAAACATTTTTTCTTGCTCTAAACTGATGTCGGTAAAAGTCAATAATTATATTACTTGTGGAAAGCAAATACCTCATAAAGATTTCCATTCGTACTGTATTCCTTGCCTAGACCCTGACCACGATGTACCTCACTGTCAGTTTTGCTCCTTATTTAACCAATGAATTATTCGTAGTCTGTATATTTACACTTCTAAATATTTTGGTGTTCAGTTTAATTATCCAGATAGGTCTTCGGTAAGCCGTCCAACTACCGACATTCCGAAAAAACACAAAGGTAAAGACAGAGACAGGCTGCCTATGTCCAAAGCTGCCGAGCGACGCTTCTCCTAAGCCAGTCGCCAGTTTGCCGGTACTCACTGAGGTGCTTTTGCAGCACCTGATACCTGCTACTTCAGATTCGCAGGCTTTTGAGGCCCATTCAGAGTCCGGTATGCCGCGAGATGCTTCAACCATGGAACCTGCGGATGTCTCTACCTTGGATGGGTCCGGAGCCGCTCTGCAGGCACCGGCTTCTGAGTGTGTATTCAGGCCTACTGACATGCATATTAAACCAACACCATTTTCCTCAAGGCCAAAATCTCGAACCATGACTACAAAACAGACGCTCAGACTGCAAACAAATAAGAATGGCTGAAGACCTTATTACTTTAATCAGGGGAAACCAGCCTTCCCCCTCTAAGAGACCTAGGACTGAATTTGCTTATGATACTTCTGACCAGGATTCTGAAATTTCTGTTTCCTCTGATGACCAGGATTTACCCTTATCTACCTATGAGGGTTCTGATACAGAACACTTTATTCCCTCTGCTCCCTCCCCAAAGGATTTCTCTTTTGGTGAAACTCTACATGAGCATTTTCGTTGGGAAAGACAGGATTACTCTGACTCTAAAAAGAGGCTTAGGGATTTCTTACTCCTACCCCAGCACAGGCCTTTAGCTATCCCCCCTGTACTGGACATTGTGGATGATGCCTTTTCAGAATCTAGTTTGGCCCCTGACTCTTTACCTCCTGCTCCCAGAAAACCTGATAGATATTACAGGGTTCCTGACTCTCAAGTTTTTTTTTTTAAAATCCCACTGCAGATCCTGAGACCATTTCACTGGAACCCAAGAGCATTAAGGCTACTACGGCCAAAAATCCTACCCCTTCTGATAGAGACTCCAGGGCGCTGGATAGGTGGGGTAAGAAGGTATACACTTCTGCAACCTTGGCCATCAGGGCCTTAAATTGCCAATTTCATATGTTAAAGCATCAGCAGCATATTATTTATTTATTTTTATTTATTTTACATTTGTTGACCGGGCTAGTCCAGCTGGATAATTTCCATTTTCAGTGGAGGCCCGGGGAGAAAAGCTCCACAATTAAAACAAGGTTAAACATTTAAGCAACAATGCATACATTTTAGTGTAGTAGAAAATACAGCGAAAAAAAAAACAGGTAAAAAACAAATAGCCTAAGCTATATATTCATATATTTTTTTTTTTTTTTAGAACAGTACAGTAATTTAGTCATTTGAAATGGCAGGGAAAGATAGTGATTTTTACGTAGGGAGGTATGGCTGAAGAGCGAAGAAGTCATTTAGTCTGGATTGGTACAGGAGCAGAGCCAGAAGTTGTTAAGATGTAATAGAAGTTGTTTTTTGAAAAGTTGAAAGGAGTCTAGTGAGGTAATGTGTGGGGGGAGGTTATTCCATATTTTCCCTATGGAGTTTGAAAATAGACAGTTACCTGCTGAATTTGTAATTCTAGTTGTGGTGACTTGTATCTTTCGCAGATCGCAACTGTTTCAAGTTTTTGTAGGGAGTAAGGAGGTTACTGAGAGCTGGTGTTTTTGTTGGTTGATAAAGAATGTTATGTGTAATTAAGAGTTGTTGATAGATAAGCTTGTTAGGTAGTTCTAACCATTGTAATTGTTTTAAGTTATTACAGTGGTGAGTTCTGTACTGGGATGCTGTGGCAAACGGGCTATATTATGATAGGATGTAGTTAGTTTTTCAGGTTACCTTTAGAGAGATTGGTGTAAATAGAGGAAGCATACAGTAGGGTGGAGATAAGATGTGATTGAGCTAAGGTGGTCCGTGCTTCTGGAGTAAGGAAGGGTTTAATTCTGTACAGTGAACCTATCTTTTATTTACTGCTTTTATAGTGTTATTGATATGACAATCATAGTTAAGATTATTATCAATAGTAACACCAAGCAGTTTGGTAGTAGAGTCTGGGGAGATAAGAGAATTGTCAGCTGCAGTAATAGTAAAATTTAGTTGAGGAGATTTGTGGGTAGGTGAGAATAGTAATAGTTTTGTTTTCTTGGAGTTGAGAAGGAGACATCTTTTGAGAACCATTGTTCAACGGTTGAAAAGGTAGATTGTGTGAGTGACTGGAGTTCAGATTGGGTGGGAGCTGTACAGATGATGGCAGAATCATCTGCATATTGTATGCAGGTAGTGTTATGGATAGATGATTGAAGATCATTAATAAAGATAGAGAATAAGAGTGGACCTAATATTGATCCTTGAGGTACTCCTAAGGAGATAGGTAGTAGAGCAGATAGAGAATTTTTCCAGAGTACTGCTTGTTGTCGGTTTTCAAGGTAAGATGAGAACCAGGTTAAGGAGGAAAAATCCAAGGCAAGTGAGTTTAGTATGTGTAGGAGAAGTTTGTGGTTGACCATGTCGAAGGCTTTTGACAGGTCTAGGAAAAGAGAAGCAGTTAGTTTGTTATTATTACGGTTACAGTTTATTGTGTTAGTAAAGGAAAGTAGTGCAGTGGTCGTACTATGTGAGGGTCTAAATCCATGTTGAGTGTTTGCTAGTAGGTTATTTTGAAGGAGATGGTTAAGTAGTTGTTTGTGTATACATTGTTCCATGATTTTAGCTAGTGGAGATAATAGTGCTATTGGTAGTTAGAGAGGTCAGTGGATTTGCCTCCTTTATGTAAGGGTATGATGTGTGATATCTTCCAGATTGCTGGAAAATCACTTTCTTTTATGGATCTGTTTATTACGATCGAAACAGGGTAGGCTATAGCTTTTGCTGCTACCTGAAGGAATTCAGCAGGAAGCTTATCTGCTGAGGGGTAGTGGGTTTAAGTTTTGTAAGAGAGATTGTATGTAGGAGGTGGGTATGGGTTGAAGTTGAAGGGAAGGAATGACTTTGTTGGTGTTACTTAAGATCAGTTGGGAAGCATCAGGGGATAAATGGCTTGCTAGTGTTTGTATGGAAGTAGTAAAGAAGCTATTGAAGTTATTGGCTATTAAAGAGGGATTATCAGGGTCTAGATTCTGTGGGTTAGGTGTTACTATTTCACCTGGGGTAAGTAGATGATTGATAGTAGACCAGAACCTTTTTGGTTCTTTTTTTGTGGATTGCTGAAGTTCTACTTCATTGCATTGCTTAAACAGAAAATGATGTTGATTCCTGATTGTGCTGAAAATAAGGATTTACAGGATTTAATGCATTCTGCTCAACAGGTTGGAAAACATACTTTGCAATATGGTTTTGATTCACTAGAGGCATCTAGCAGGGATGCTGTCACTGGGTCTGTACTTAGAAGGCATGCTTGGCTTAAGGAGCAATCCTTGCCAGATCATGTTAAAGCTAAACTACTGGATGCTCCCTTAAATCAAGACAGTCTGTTTGGCACCAAAGCAGAAGTTCTTAAAAAGATGGAGGAAAAAGCTAAATCTATGCAAACTGTTAAGATTTCCTGCAAGTACAGCCTCCAAGATTTAGTAGGTATTAGCCCTCTAAGAATTGGTACTTTCCTGCCTCTTCCAAGCCTTCTCAGTCCAAACACAAATCCAGCAGAACACCTAGGCTTCAGTCCCAGGGTATGCACAGGACTAAGCAGTGGGGGCTCCCGCTTCCAAATCAGGGAGTAGTAAGACCCCCCCGCCATGGTAAGTTGTCTCAGTGACTTAACTTTAAAACTTCCAAGCATTCCTCAACTGACTGTTCCTTTAGGGGGAAAGATTGCTCTGCAGGCAAGAAACTGGAAACTCATTACCCAGGACAAATGGGTTTTAAATATAGTTTCCTAAGGATACAGATTTCAATTCCATACATTACCAACCCCAAACGATTGGCCAGATTTACCCCCAAATCAGTGGGCAGAAATATAAAGGCTGTCCAGACTGTACCAGAAGAGGAAAAGGGACAAGGATTTTACTCAAGACTCTTTCTAATACCCAGAAAGGACAACTCATGGCGCCTTATCCTGGACCTGTCTACCTTAAACACCTTTTTGGTGATTCCAAAATTCAAGATGCTAACTCTTCACCAGTTGCTTCCTAAGCTAGGCAAAGATGCCTGGTTGGCAACACTCTATTTAAAGGAAGCCTACCTGCATATCCCAATCAGGGAATCTTGCAGCAGATACCTACACTTCAAAGCAGGCTACTTGCACTATCGGTTCTCTGCACTGCCCTTTGTGAATACTCTGGGTGCAGTAGATAAGCCAAAGTGCCTAGCGCCAGTCATTGCATTTTGCAGGCAAAGAAATATTCAGATATATCCATACCTAGATGATTGTCTAATTCAGGCAGAAAGCCAGGACATAATTTTGAATCATCTGGCATTTATACAAAAGGTGCTAACTTGTCTGGGGTACACCATAAACAAAAAGAAATCACATCTGGTACCCTCTCAACAAATTATATTCCTGGGAGCAAGCTTGAATACAGCTTCCCAGATGGCTTTCCTCACGCCAGGGAAACCAATTCAATGGACAACTTAATTCAAACTAATGGCCTCAAAAACCCTGCTATCTGCAAGGCAAGTATTGCAAGCCTTGGGGTTCATGGCCTCCTGCATTCTGCTAATTCCATATGCAAGACTGCACATGAGGGAACTACAGTGGTACCTAAAAAGCCTATGGTGTCAACATTCTCAGGACCTAGAAGCAATGATTCCTGTCATACCTTGCCTGCGGTTAGAGTTCCTTTGGTGGGCAGAGGCCTGCCACCAAAACAAGGGGTTCACCTGGCAGGGAAGTGCATTCGGGGCAAATGGAACCCAAGTCAAATGCACCTACATATTAATCAAAAAGAAATGTTACCTGTACAGAATGCTCTGACGCCCTTCAAGGACCACATTCTTCCAGGACAATTAATAGTAAAGACTGACAACACCACTGTTATAAACGAGCAGGAGAGCACCCATTCTTACTCCATCTGCAGACTAGCCATGGCTCTGTGGAACACAGCCTTGAGCTACAAAGTGCATCTACAGGCTCAATTCCTGCCAGGAAAACTAAATACACTGGCAGACGAACTAAGCAGAAATCTCATGGACCCACACGAGTGGAAACTGGAACCAAAGACTTTTCAATATGTTGACAAACAAATGGGGGAGCCGAGATATAGACCTGTTTTCCTCCTCCCAGAACTACCAATTGGACAAATTCTGAACAAGGATTCCCCACGAACAAGCTTGGAAAGTGGATGCTGTATCCTTCAGCTGGGAAAACCTATCAGTTTATTCCTCTCCTCCTCTGCCTTTCCTAACCAAGGTGCTACTAAAGATCAAACGGGACAAACCAAGGATGATTCTGATTGCACCAGACTGGCCACGCCAACACTGGTACCACCTCTTGCACAGTGCATCACTGCTGGCTCCATGGCACCTGCCTCAGATCCCTACCCTGTTGTCTCAACAGAAGAACCAAATTCTGCACCCTCATCATCAAACCCTGAACCTGGCAGCCTGGCTAATTACCTAAGCTCTCCACTACCATCCCTCAGTAAGCAAGTGCTGGATGTCATTTTGGAGGCAAGGAGTCCTAGTACTAGAATATCTTATGCTGAAAAATGGAAAAGATTCTGTGCCTGGAACCAAATTTAAGGGATGGGTACAGTAGCGCCCAATTTACCTTAGATTCTTCAATACCTAACTGAGATGCTTCACAAGGGCCTTACTTTTTCCTCCATTAAAATTCACGCTTCAGCCATTCCAGCTCATTATAACACAGACCCACCCCTCTTCTCTCACCCACTGCTCAAGCAGTTCCTCAGAGGGGCCAAAAACTTAAGACCACCCAGGAGAGCCCCAACTTTAGCCTGGGACCTCAAGTTTGTATTGGAAAAACTCATTCTTCCTCCTTTTGAGCCAGCTGCAAGTAAAGATTTAAAATTCCTTTCTTGGAAAACCGCCTTCCTTTTAGCAATCACTTCAGCAAGAAGGGTATCTGAATTACAGGCCCTTATGGCAGTGGAGCCTTTCATTATCTTTCATGCGGACAGGGTTTCCCTCAGGACCAATCCCTTTTTCATGCCCAAGGTGGTATCCAGTGTGGCTCTTAATCAATCCATTTGTTTGCCTATCTTCTTTTCTAATCCACAGAACAAAGGGGAACGGATACTGCACTCCGTAGTTGTGCACAGACAACTTAGATTTTACTTGGACAGGACTAAACCTCAAAGGAAATCTGAACAACTGCTGGTGGCATTTGCTACAAGGGCAGAGGGGAAGGCTATTTCAAAGCAAACCATTTCTAAGTGGATGGACCATTGCATTCTTTTCTGCTATAAGCAGCATGGAAAACCTATCCCACAGGGGATTAGACCCCATTCAACCAGGGCTGCATCTGCATCTACAGCCTTTCTCAGAGATGTATCTACCAGGGACATCCTAGAAGCTGCTACCTGGAGTTCTGTGCATACTTTCACCAAGCATTACCATTTACCAATTTTCTCTAAATCCAGAGCTGGCTTTGCCAATGCAGTCTTACAGGGCCTTACAGCTGGTCCTAATGCTATCTAAATGCCTCCTCCCATCCTTACCTTTGGGAATCTACCCAAATGTGATGACTGCAACAGTGAAACACGAAGAACATAGTACAGTTGTGTACACTTACCATAAATGTAGATGTTCGAGTGTATTCACTGTTACAGTCCTTGTTACCCTCCTTCCAGCCCCCTGACTTCTTTTGGCTATACTTACCTTCCTTTACTATGCTTAAAAAGCTTTTTGGTGTATTTGCTTTTTTGTTGGAGGTGTAACCTTGTATTTATATATTTAATTGCTTCCCATTAGGGGACACCTGACATCTGGGGCAAGAAAAAGTGAAGTAATGGCGTTGGCTGCATACTTTATACCCCTGACTACCTGACGTCATGGAAGATGAGACCGCAACCGATGCAGGGCCTAAGACTTTGATAATCAGGCTGACTGAGGGCTACTGCAAACAGATAACCCCAAATGTGATGACTGCAACCGTGAATAGACTCAAACATCCACATTTATGGTAAGTGTACACAACTGTACTGTGTATTGACTTTGTAGTATGATGAGGAATTGTTCATTTTGCCATTGTGGACTGTACTGCATTTTTTTGGCATTTGGATGGAGTCCATTGTTTTTGCACCAGTGGTTTGCATAATCCAGCCCATTCTGGAACACCTTTACATTGGCAAGTGTTTGAATAACGATCCCTAGTTTGCAATCATAAGTAAATTTGTTAATCAGTTGACTGGGATATTGGCTTCCAAGTCAGAGAAATTAATGCCAAATAGGGGATGACCCAGCACTGAGTCTTGATAAGTCCCACTTGTGAAATATTTATTGACTGAGGGTGGTGCCTGAAACTCTGGAAGTGCTGATATTTAATTTCACCAGCTTGTTAATGAAGCCTGCCTAGGGGATAGTATTGAATGCCTTGGTTAGGTCCAAGTATGTAGTGTGCACCTCATAACCACCATCAACAACTTCAGTTGTCCTTTTGAAGATGATTACAAGGTTAAGAAGGCATGACCTAATTTTGACAATTCTGAATTGATGTGGATCCAAGACTGAGTTTCAATGTGTGGATTTATGACATTAGAAAAATGCTTCATGGCTTTATAATCAATCTGGTAATGCAGATGGGGATGGTGATTGGGTGTCCCTTATGTAGGGTCTTCATAAGAGCTGATGTTATTGCCCTTGTCAACAAAAGAGATCTGGGTACTTACTGCCTTCATGGGGGGGGGGGGAGCTGCCCTAAAGGGTTAAAAAGCTAAAGCAAGTGCCTAAAGCAAGTGCGGATGGGACTCGTCGGCTCGCAACAAGAAAAGAAAGAAAGAAGAAGAGAGTGACAACTAACATGGAACGTTATGGTAGGTACATAACTTCTTATTTTTCTGAATTCAGGGAAGTAGCCTGTTGCAGTACTCATATTAAAGATGTATAAGAGAGGTTTGAAGGGGACATGCTTGGTGCTCATTATTAGGTTTCCTGGTAAATTAGACCCTGTCTTTCTGGTGATCTTTCTTTTACAAGTGGTTGATCAAGCTTCTTCCATAGTGATCTTAAAAGGATCAGGGACCGAGGAGTCAGAAGGCGAGATATAGTGGGTGAGGTTTGCAGTAAATCTGCCTTGTAGAATATTAGCTGTTTCCTTTGGATCAGACGAGTGATATCGTGAATTAGTTCTAGGCAGCAGTGGTGGTATTATCTTTCTAATGTTGTTGAGAAAGGTTGTAATTACTTGGATAATTGGTGACAGCGGACACGTATATCGACAACAAGGTCATAATTAGTCATTGCAGATACAGTCTGTAAGTCATATTGCCTTTTTACTGTATTTCTTATAAAAGTAACTTTCTTGTTGGGAGTTGCTACTTATTGCTTTTTTGTATGTTGAACAAAAGAAGAATTTGCATATTAGTAACAGAGTCTGTTGTGTGTGCTTTTTGTTTTGATGGTAGTTAAAATAAGTTTCTTAAAGTTCCTTAAGGCAGGAGAATTCTTTTATATTGACTCCAGTTATATGAAGTACAGATAAATTTTGTATAGCTAATAAGTCTTAAACAGGGAAAATGAAGGTCTAAAAAAACAGTCATCCAAAACAACCAAGAAAAATTATGAATGATCTGTGAAGGCACTGATGCCCCTGACAGTAAAGATTTCCTACCAATTGTTCCAACACAGTTTATTCAGGATTAAGGGCTTTAATCCACTACACGTGGACTTCTTCAGAATCACAAAATACAAAACTGAACACTCCTTTATAGTGTCGCCCCTCCCATCAATTAAAACCAAAACCAGCTCAATCACTTTCTTCCCACCAAAATTAACGATCAAAAGTTAAGGGAAGAATGTTTTTCAAAGCAGGTCATATATTCAGTGCATCTCATCAATAAAAAACACTTTTTTTGGATGTGTATAGAAACAGTATAAAACATTGCAACAGCTATATGTTACAAACGGTCACTGAAAAATTGAATTTCACTGCTTGAAAAGACTATGGGCAGGATTCACGAAACCTCTGTGTAAGAGTTAATATGTCTTACACGGAGGCTGCAGTCTAACGGTATGACGTCAGCATGCCATGCATATTCATGAGGGCATGCTGAATCACACCCTAGGCTAACACGGTCCGTGTAGGACAGTAGGGGGCGTGTCCGAATGCCGAGTTCTGCAAAGGGACACGCCCTCAGAAGAGTCAGAGTCCTGAAAGTAAACTCCCACGAGTGAGTCCACGGAAGTGTCAAGGAACACAACACCACACATGCCCCCACAGACTATAAACCCAACTGTAATGTAAAATGTAAAAATAGCAGTTTCATTTTTTTTTTTATAATTTCCAAAATGTTTGCCTGTAGTTGCGCTCGTTTGCGCGGGTATGCTCTCCGCTCAGTCACAGCAGTCATTGAAAAGCATATAAGATCTAAATATGCAAATTAAGCCAAATAGCGTAGCGGTAGAGATATTGGCCAAAGAGGAGGTAGTTATGGTTCGAGCCCCCACAGCATCATTTTCTATTTTTATTTAAATAAGCATGAAACAACCCCCTGACGTGTGTGTGTGTGTGTGTGTGTGTGTGTGTGTGTGTGTGTGTATATATATATATATATATATATATATATATATATATATATATATATATATATATATATATATATATATATATATATATATATATATATATATATATATATATATATATAAAATATATATTATATTTTATATATATATATATATATATGAAACTATAATTTAAGTAAAATGTAATGAAATGGGTCATATATTTTGAAGAAATCCGACACAAGAAAATATAAAAAAAATTGTATAAGTGCCCATAGCTGAGCAAAGCTTTACAAATCTGAATATGAGTGCCCATAGGTGAGCAGTGGTCTAACAAGCATAATATGACTGCCCGCAGGTGAGCAGTGGTATTAACAGGTGTAATATGAGTGCTCGGAGTTGAGCACCGCTTTAACACGCTTAAAATGAGTGCCCGTAGCTGAGCAACACTTCTCACAACGTCATATGAGTGCTCATAGCCAAATAACGCGTTACCCAGTGTAAGCCATTTGCGCAGAGCTGTGCAGCGTGCCAACCGGCTTACCGGCGGGCAACGTCGAGCAAGCTGTATCAAAACCGCCTTTACACAGACACACCTCCAACCCTGTCTAGACAGTAGTAAAAACAAAAAAAGCAATACCCAGGCTCGAACCCAGGATACTGTGCACCATAGTCAAAGTACTGAACAACTAAGTCATGACAGTTGTACTGAGAAATGCAGTATTAGCATATATATAGGAATGAATGGAAATAGAAGCATGACAAAGCAGGTTTTCTTAAGCTGAAAAATATCCAAAAATGGCCAATCACAGATAAGTGCGGGAAAACGGCCATATATAAGCCCCATAGGCGGGAATACACAGCATAACTGATTGTGGTACCAATTTGCAGTCAGAATGGCAGGTGCAGGAGAGGGAAGTTGCTTTAGAGCACAGAGGTGGGGTGTTGAGGAGTCCAAATATATGGTTTGGCTCCTAGTCAACGATCATGAGGCTCAACTCGTGCAGGGCCAGGTTCACTGGGGTGCATACAAGGCAGAGGCGTGGAACCGGTTGGCACATGATCTCACCAGTGCCACAGGCATACCAAGGACTGATGAACAGGTCTGTCACCACCATGCGGACCTGAAGAGACGTAAGCAGGACCAACTGAACTGTTGGATACAGGAGGCCCGGCAAATGCCCAACGCCCCACTACTGAGTAAGTATCCATGTAATTAAGTATGTAAGAAATTATCCTAGCCTATATTATGGAGATGTATGTTCCAATATTACTTCATTTATATTACAGCTGCAGGTGTCCGTTCCATGAATCAGCGAGCCTATGCTGATAGGCTGGTGAGGTTGCGCCACCAGGCAGGTTAGTAATTATTTTGCTGGAACTGTTATAGAATATAAATGAGACGGCTTGTAAAAGAGTTCAGTGTTGTTACATATTAATAAAGTTCAAATAAGCTTAGAAGAAAGATTCTGCTAGTACTGTAAGATTAGATAAGTGATGCAGCCTGTAATCCAGTTAAACAACTCTGAAATAGAGTTTCCACCTGTATTGTAATATCAGATAACTGCTTCACCGTGAAAATGACTGGTAATCAATATACAAAGGATAGACATGTGTCAAATACATCCCCTTTTAAAATCTGCCACATGAAATAAGTGAGTCTGTTGGAAAGGATTGTTGTAACCAAGTAAGAAATGTTAATAACTTCTAGAATTAAGTACCATCTTGAATTGTAAAAATAAAACAAGTGAGAGTGTGAGAAAGAGGGTATGAATCGACCAAGAAAGCTCTAATAAGTCTGGAATAAAGTTATACTGCAGTCAGTAAATAATGAAATGAATGAGACAGCCACAATCAAAGAGTGAAATGGGTGTAATAAAGTACTGAACCTGGAATGTGTCTGTCCCACAATTTGGATATGGTGCTGTACCCTTGCAATATGGAGATAGTATGGTTGTATGAAATACTGAACATCCACAGTTGTCTAGAGCCATATAAATCAAATGTAGCAGGATGCTGTACCTGAACACAGCCAGATATGAACATGTATGAATAAAAATGGAATGTATATTAATGTAGCAGTAACATTCCCATCACCAACATTCCTAAGGTTACATACAGGAAACTGTACAAAGACATGTAGGGGATATATATCTGCAGCTACTAGGAATGTACATCATATGTATAGGTAGTTTAAGTTGTTAATGTAATATTTCTTCACCCTACCCTATTTTCACAAATGATGCCATTCCACACCAAACTGGGTATGTGTATACACAATTAATTCCCATGGACATTTGTCCTGTTGGTTAATACATATCTGCATGTACGTTGATGCATGTGCCCTGTTCACATATCCAAACCTGATGGCCTGTTGCCATCAATCAACCATGCATGCTGTTGGATTGTGTACTGTTGTTCTAAATATGCATGTGTTATGCTTGCTGTCCACTGTTTGGAATTCATGGGTGTTTGGTTAATGGGAATACTGATGCATGCTGTTAAAACTAATGTTGAATGGTGTTGTATGTTACTAACCCAAAATGCCATATAATACTGCTAAACATAGGACAACAGGGAAGGCGGGTTCCAGCAGACCCACCTCAGCTGGCGAGTGCACCTGGCACCAGTACCCAGGCCAGAACCTCCTCCGGTGGCTCCGTGCCACCTTCGGGTGGAAGCGCTGCAGGGGATGGGGCTCGTCCCCCCTCTGCAAGCGTGGCCGGGGGAGAAAGTCCACTCACCCTCCAAAGTGTCTGGTCTGTGTTGCGTAGCGAGATCAGGCATTCTGTGCTTGAACCCCTACGCCAGCTTGAGGTGAGGGTGGCGCAACTCACGGGTGTGCCTGCCCCGTCCTATACAGCCCCCAGCA
>NC_056749.1:196142755-196187755 GCF_019279795.1 Protopterus annectens | reverse complement strand
TTGTCCGTCGGGTAAATGACATAGGCATGCATAACCGGACATATGAGCAGGTACACCATCACTACAGTGATTTAATTAGAAATGTCCATCAGCGTGTGTCTGATATCCACAGACAACAGCTTGCCACAGGTGGTGGGGTACCTATCCACCCCCCCCCCCTCGCCAGAGTGGAGGAGCTCCTCCTAAGTGTTGTGGCTCCAGGCCAACAACAACAACATCCACAGACATGTGTCATGATGGAGGCTGGAGCCACCCAGCATGTGGACATGGAGTGTGCAGGTAACATGCCATATCTGTAGTTGACTGTTCTCTGCACTGATAGTTCATGCATGTGTGAGATGTGTACTGTGTGTGTAGCTGTTATCCTACCTATTTTTGTGCAAGATTGATATTATGAATGTCATCAGTACACCTGTGAAAGCCAACTGTTATACTACTGTACTGTGTCCTACTCACAGTATCAATGGCACAGTTGTGGCCACTGACAATAACTCTCTTATTTGTGCAGGTCCCTCTGCAGTAACAGCAAGGCAGCCAATCCATGCTGGTGAGTGTGTAATAACAATACTATTAATACTGATAATAATATTAATAGTTATAATACCCACAAACAGTATTGTGTATGTGTTGGATTGCAGGTGTTTGTATCTGCTGTACTGAGGAGTGTGCATGTGTGCCCATGTGCATGTGTGCATGTGCCCATGTGCATGTGTGCATGTGCCTGTGTGCATGTGAGCATGTGCCTGTGTGCATGTGTCTGTGTGCATGTGCCCGTGTGCATCTGTGGTAACATTGTGTACACATTGTCAACTGTGTTTCCTATCTTCCTCTCACAGGTTCTGGTGTTGCTGTGTTGGCGTGCAGCAGGGAACCTGAAGCCACTGCTGGGGATAGTGATAATGATGATACATGTGTAATGGTACAGGGAGGTGTGACAGGGTCTGTTGTTCAGCCAATCGACAGTACACAACAGTCAACCCCATCAATGCGCACAGTCATCCTGCCGATACATCCATTGTCACCAATGTCCGTAGGTGAGGGACAGCATACAGTGGGCATTGACCAGGGTAATGTGATATCAGTGGCACATGCATCCCCTCACAGCAGCCATGGCCAGAGTCCTGACATGGTACCACACAGGCAGATGTCCAGGGGTTCTCGTGGGAGCATCAGTGGTCGTACTGCCCCTGTCAGACGTGCCCACAGAGGTCTTTCAACCTTGGCTATGTTCCGGGCTGTAATGAGGGAGCTTAGAGCACATCGCACTGCTATGAATGACACTATGCGTGACATTGCGGCTGCCATCCGTACTCTCGGCGAGGTCATTGACAGACGTTGGGAGGACACATTAGATCTGTTCCACAACTACATGTCCATGAGCTAGGGCAATGCAGGACGGTTGAGGCGTCGACGTGGACGTATGCCAGTAACATCATCAGCTGGCAGTCGTCGCGGACAACAAACCCGCAGCCATAGTACCAGCCCCAGCAATGCTGGGTCTGTGCTGTCATCAGACCGTCCTAGAAGACCACGTGGCTCTGGACAGTCCCAGCAGGGACATGTGTCCAGTCATCAACCATCTGCTTCTGATGACAGTGCCCAGTCTGGCTTGGTACCCAATACTGTCCGTAGCACCCCTGCCAGGCACAGGTACCGTGTCCGTGGCCAGAGACGGTGATCTGTATGACCTGGCAGGTACAGTCTGTGGCTGTCCACAAACACCTGTATATGGCAGCCATGTGGTGGAACTGTGTGCATGCATACACACATGCATAATGCTAACACCTAGGGCTAACACATACACACACACACCGCATCAACATTGCCCCATTTTGTAATGTTGTCCCTCACAACACACACACACACATACATGTTGATTGGATGTGTCAATGGCAGACTCTGGCATACCAAGTACACACCCTGTGCATATGATGAAACTGTGCCACCTCCTGCAATCTGTAACATTAATGCAGGAACAGGATAGCATGGTGCTGATGCACAGGGTGACTACATAGCACTGTAGTAATATTATCATGTTGTTTACAGTACAGTGTAATGATATCAATGTGGGCATATCCCAGCATGCCTGATGCATTTTTGGTGGTAAGGCTGAAAACACAAACCCACCTACATAGGTATCACAGGGGATAAGAAACTGGAAGTAATGATACTCAATGCCAGACATCTAAACCGTATGATGCGTGCAGTCCAAACTCTACTCAGCATGGAGAATGTTGATATCTGTGCAGTAACAGAAACCTGGTTCAAGGCTCCCAAGAGCACCCTAGCACTACAGGTTACACCTCATACCATGCTTTACAGCCTCAAAACATGGAACTAACTACGAAAGGAGGCTGAGTATCAATAGATGTCAAGGATACCCACACCCCCAGGTTGGTGCCACAGCATGAAGCATCACAGACTATCCACGTGCAACTAACAGTGGGTAAAACTGCCTTCCAGTTCATAGCCTGCTACAGACCACCCTCCTAAACCCAGGTAACCCACTTGGCCTACTTATGAACACATGTAAATATGAAGGTGTCTCCCAACAACATTATATTGGGCAACTTCATCTACCCACACATAGACTGGGAGCATTACTGTAGCTCCAACACCCTAGGCCAAAGGTTCCTAGAATTCATAAACTCAAATGCTATGGAACAACTTGTTACCACTCCCACAAGAGGGGAGAACATACTGCACCTGATCATCACCAACATGGGGACTCTATTCTCCAGACCAGAAGTGTATCCCCAACTGGTAAGATCATACAATAGAGTAATCTCACTGTATATTCACATACCAACCCCAGCCCCTGCCCAGAAACCACAGTGAAAAAGTTGTCTAAAGCAAATTCCACACATCTCAAAACCGAGACAGTGGTGGAATCCTTCAAAGCCCCCGGGCCTGTGGAAAATATGGCCCACACTGCTGAATGCTTTATAAACGCATTCTATGAATACCTTCAGGAATGCACAGATCATGCAATTCCAAATATAACCATGACCCAATCCTCCAAAGACCGGCGTCCTTTCTGGTGGACCCCAGCCACATAACAGAAAACAATAGAAGGAGGAAGCTACTACATGATCGAGCAATATCCCAGAAAGGGAAGGCATCTCTGATCAGGATTTTGAAAACATTACGGGCACTCATAAAATCGTCTAAGGCCAGCTTCAAGAGAAATATTGCACAAGGCACTAAGGATAATCACAAGGCTTTCTTTACTTATGTTAGGAATCTGGGTGGGAATTCCCAGATATGCTCAGAAGTTGTCCTAAATGACAAGGAATACACCTAAGCCACATACATTGCCAACATCATTGCTGACAGGTTCAGCACAAACATCTCACCCTCCCTCCCCACCACAAGGGCAAATATATATCCCAGTAGAGTGATGCCCCCCTGACATCTGATATGCTCAGTTGCCCTCTCCAAAGCAAAAACACAGCAGCAATGGGAGCAGTGCCCCAGGCTGCATCCTATATGAACTCCAAGAAAAACTAAACACAAACATAAAACTACTGTTCAATCCCAGCCTTACTACAGGATATGTACCCAAGGAGTGGCGTACAGCAACAGTGATCCCTCTCCACAAAGGTGGTGCCTCAACGGATCCTGGAAACTATCACCCCATACACCTGACTAGCTTGGTCTGCAAAGCTATGGAAAGAATCATCATAGACCTCATAAATAAAGCTATTGGGGACCTACAGACACTGGATCCTACCCAGTTCGGCTTTGTTGAGGGCACATCCTGCCTCTTAAACCTGTTCGATGTCTTTGAAACAGTCACCAAGGCCAGTGACGAGGGGAAGGTGTTCAACACAGCCTACCTGGACCTCGGAAAAGCCTTTGATACAATACCCCACTCGGGCATTATAGAGACGCTCACCAGCATAACTATAAACCCCTATGTCACTAGATGGATTGCAAACTGGCTCATGGACAGAACACACATAGTCAGAATTGCTGGAGCCATGTCACACTCCAAACCGGTTACAAGTGGCGTCCCACAGAGATCAGTCCTGGGACCTCTCTTGTTAGGTATATATATTTCTCAGAGGTACAGGCCAACACAAATGGACTGTGGCTGAGCAGGTTCGCAGATGACTGCAAACTGGGCTCCATAATCAACTCACCAGCCAACAGAAGCATCCTACAAAAGGGCCTCATAGAAACAGACAACTGGTGCCAGAGCCATGCCCTCAAGCTAAATGCCAAAACGTGTGTAGTCATCCCGTTTAGCAAGAACAAAGTGCCCACAAATTAACACATAGGTGGTAAGCCATTAAGTACTGTACACATGATTAGGGACCTGGGGACCCGAGTTGATAGCAAACTCTCATTTGACAACCACATGGTTGTAGTGGTTACACAGACAGTTTATATAGGCCACCTAATCATGAAGGGATTCACAGCTAGATCACGGGAGGTCATCATGCCTCTTCAGTCATCCCTCATCAGGCCCGTAATTGAGTACAATGCCCCTTTTGTGGTGTACCTTACCAGAGACCTGTCCTGCAGCAACTGGAAAGTCCACAAAAGTACCTCACCAAGAGGATCAAAGGGCTCCAACAGATGCCTGAAATATAGAACCATGTCCAACCTGGAATTAATGGACATGCTGCACCTCAGAAAATCCAATTTCCATGGAGCTATGCGCTTGTGACACTTGCACCTCAGCACTTACATAAATAGGACATGCTGGAGGGACAGATTCATAACCCAGAGGCTCCCTTCACTGTGGAATAAAATCACAGTCCAGGTTAGGGAGAGTCCCTTAATGACTCTCTGCAAGAGGACTGTTGCTGAGTGGATGGGAGATTGTAGGTTTACCCTGGGTTTCACTTCTGTGTCACTATTACACAGAGGCCGAGTATACTAACCTGGAAAAAGGCCATATGAAAATACATTTAAAATGGGTGGCGAAAGACAAACACAGTCTGGCTAGGCTTATAACTGCCCTAGGGCAGATAGCCTAGTATGAACCTATTACATGATGTATCCTCAACTGATGCACAGATGTAGGAAACCCAGTGTCAGTGATATCCCTGCAGTACTACACTATACCAGTAGCCATTCTTACTGAGCCCCACACATCCCTGGGAAAAATACTGTTTGGCATATAGCAGTCTCACGTACATGCCAACACACTAGCGATATGTTCATCCACGACTGGGAATGTATACAGTGGCCTACAATGCAGTCTGCACATGACACACATGACCACCAGAAGGGTATCATACAGATAGATACCTGTTGTCCAAGCCATGCTCTATTGCTGCAACGCAACTGTAACTTTGTCATCAGCATGTACTTAACATAGTATTCCAGTAGTACCATGTAGGTGGCAGCACCCATCATGTAGAACGGGTAATGGTGTGTACATATGGACAAGTGTTTTCTTGTCTATCCTGTGATATTCACATTTCCAAAGGTATTGTGCAGTCCCTTGGTGTATCACCTAAGCAAGAAGGTGTCTTTATGCATATCAGCAATAGTTGCCATACACCTACACTGGATGTCCATTACTCACAGACTTTGCTGTGTTATAACATGTGTGGCATACATTCCAGACATGAACCATCACCCACATTAATATATCACAGCTTTCATGAGTGTGTGTCACCCAGTTGGCCTAGGACACAGATCACTGCAGTAGCCTGCATTGTCAACAATCTCCTGATTTGATGAATATGCTTCACCTCAAAAAATCTAGATCCCTCAGAACCACAAGGGCGGGAGACTTAAACCTTGACACGGTTATTAATAGAACATGCTGGAGGGACAGATTCATCACCCAGAGACTCCCTATGCTGTGGAACAAAATCCCGGTACATGTGAGGCAGAGCACCTCGCTGGCCTTGTTCAAGAGGAATCTTGACCAATGGATGGAGGATCGCAGATATACCCCAGGGATTACTTCAGTGTCACTGCTTGACAGAGGCACAGCAAAATAATAGGCATAGTTTTATTCAAACTAAAGGGGTGGCAAAAGCCAAATAACTATGGGCTAGGCTTATAAATGCCCTTGGGCAGATAGCCTAGTATGAACCTATGAACAACATACATGTGTGGCGTACATTCAGGGAATCTGCAGGACATGCTGGCACAGGTAACAACTGTATTCATATGAGGCGGGCTTCACACACAGGAACTATTGAAGGTCACAGGTACATATCTGTATGTGGCACATACCTGATGTGTGCATTGCACTTACTGTTATAATTATGTCATACAATAATAAAAGCAAAACCCACCACACATTGACAAGCTGTGTGACAAACACACACATGGCTTTTGTAGGATTCAACCCCCTACCTAACTATGTTATGACACTTGAGAGAGACGCATTAGCACAGCGCACTATTCACATTACCTGGTGGTTTCCCTTCTCCTGCTGTAACTTATAGGGTGCTGACATCATCAGTCTTTACAAAGAGGAATGTACATCATGTAGTGTGTTATTCCAGTTGTCAAAAGGGACATTTCTTTCAAAGAGAATTGCACACATCCTGCCCCCCCCAACACACACACACACACACACACACACACACACACACACACACACACACACACACACACACACACACACACACACACACACACACACACTGAGCATTTGCAGGATTCAAACCCCTACCTAACTATGTTATGACACTTGAGAGAGACGCATTAGCACAGCTCGCTATTCGCATTACTGGGTGGCATTTCTTCTCCTGCAGTATTTATAGGGTGCAGACATCAGTTTTTACAAAGAGGTATGTACATCTATTACTATCCCTCAGTATGGGGGATAACAATATATATGCATTAACAGACGCCTAGTTCAGGGTCACATATGCACATCAGCACTGCCTGGTTATGTTTTATACCATGCTTCATGAACACAGGACTTGTAACACACGACACAACCAGGGAGTGTATCCATATCCTCTTCAGTTTTTCCCTTAGAACTGCTCTACTTTCAATCTAAACAGTCTATTCTCTGTTTGAAAAGCCCAACACTTGCTCCTAAAGCATTTTTACACAGATAAAGGACTCTTAAACAAAAAGAAAGCACTACATCCACCTACAAATCCCATTGAGTACCCATTTCCCTATAGGTCCTTTCTGACTCAGTTACACAGCAATCCCTTGCACTATTCTAGCATGTCGAAGGGTCAATTACTGGCGTCCTCTCCAGTTCAGCTGGTGAATCTGGGAATCTTGAGGCAGTGTTACAACTGCCTCATGTACACAGACAACCCTCTCCTCCTCCCAACAATACAAATATATGTGAGAGATGCAACTATATAGCCAAACTGGAGGCTGAGCTCTCTCGACTCAGTACTGGCAAAACCAGTCAGGAGGAGAAGGTAACAACACACACCACAAATCCAGTCTCACATAGACCTATCACAACTGCAAACCAAACACGTAAATGCACAACAACATACTCGGAGGCTCTAATTAAAAATCTACCAAAACAACAGAGGCCTCCAAAGCAGACATCCAAACAACCACTACCTCTAAACATAGCACATGCAACACATAGTTCACAAAGTCAGTGTGCCAAACAGTCACAGCCCTTAAGGCCAAACAGCATGCCTGATACAGTTGTAATAGGTGACTCCATAGTCAGACGCACTGACGTCCCGCTCACCAGACTGAAAAAGGAAAAGGTTACAGTAAGCTGCCTGTTGGGCGCAAGAATCCACCACATAACACAAGCACTCAGGTCACTCCAAAGCAAGTACAAATATGACTTAGTCATTGTCCATGCCGGTGTGAATGACCTGAGACGTACCTCCCTGGACTAAATGAAAAGAGACCTAGAGGAGCTCTCTTATTATGTAGCCCAGGCCAGTATGACCCTGACCCTGAGCAGCATCTTACCCTCACCAAGAATGATGCCACAGTACAAAGACAAAATGATCAGCTTTAACAATTGGCTCAATTACTGGTGTAATTCTAAGGGGATCCAGTGTCTGTCTGCTTGGGATGACATGCTTGACAAGCCACGCTGCTTCTCAAGGGATGGCTTGCACATGTCACCCCTGGGCTTCCGAATATTGGCCAAGGCTCTTGCCCACCCCCATAGTGCCTTTTTTAGGCAAGGCTCAAAAGACAAACCCACCTCCCTAGAAAACACAAGTGGAAAAAAACTAAGGGTAATGCTGCTCAATGCCAGAAGTCTAAACCTCAAGATACACGCTCTCTAAGCCCTCCTCAGTATGGAGAACATCGATGTCTGTGCAGCGACTGAAACCTGGTTCAAGGCTCCTGAGAGCACCCCAGCACTACCAGGTTATATCTCATATCATGCTTTTCGGCCCCATAACTTGGACCGAAACACAAAAGGAGGGGGAGTATCCATATTCATCAAAGATACCCACACCTCCAGGTTAGTGGCAATGCACAAAGGATTGGAGACCATCCATGTGCAACTAACTGTAGGCAAAACTGCCCTACAGTTTGTAGCATGCTACAGACCACCCTCTCAAACTCAGGAACCCCACTCAGCCTTCCTGAAGACACTGGAGAGTATGAATGTCTCTCCAAATACCATCATATTGGGAGACTTCAACTACCCAAACATAGACTGGGAGCATTACTCAAGCCCCAACACCCTAGGCCAAAAGTTCCTAGAATTCATAAACTCAAATGCGATGGAACAACTAGTCACCATTCCCACAAGAGGAGATAATATACTAGACCTGATCATCACAAACATGGGGACGCAATGCTCCACACCGGAAGTATACCCCTCATTGGTGAGATCAGACCATAAATTAATCTCACTAGAAATCCACATCCCGCCCCCACCCCCAGCACAAAAGACCACAGTGAACAATTTCTCAAAAGCCGACTTCACACTTCTTAAGACTGAAGTGGTATCCTTCAAGGCCCCTGGGCCAGTGGAAACCACAGCCCACACCGCTGAATCCTTTATAAACGCTTTCTACGGACACCTTCAAGAATGCATGGATCATGCAATCCCAAATAAAACCAAGACCCATTCCCCCAAAGGCAGGCATCCTGTCTGGTGGACCCCAGCCATTAACAAGCTTTACAAAAGGAGGTGGAAGCTACTACATGACAGAGCAAAATCCCCAAAAGGGAAGGCATCTCTAATCAGTACTAGCAAACGACTACGATCACTCATAAAATCATCCAAGGCCATCTTTGAGAGAAAAATCGCAAAAGACACTAAAGACAATCACAAGGCCTTCTTTAGTTATGGTAGAAACCTGGGTGGAAACTCCCACATATGCTCAGAGTTGGTCCAAAATGACAAAAAATACACTGAACACACAGACATTGGCAACATACTGGCAGACAGGTTCAGTGCAAATCCCCCCCCCCCCCCAAAATGAGAAATATCTATCCCAGCAGAGTGTAGCCTCCCTGACATCTCAGATGCTCAGGTAAGAGCCGCCCTCTCCAAAGCTGAAAACACAGCATCAATGGGACCAGACGGTGTCCCGGTTTGCATGCTACATGAACTCCAAGAGGAACTAAACCCGCACATAAGGCTGCTGTTTCATCTTAGCCTTACTACAGGATACGTACCCAAAGAATGGCGTACAGCAACAGTGGTCCTACTCCACAAAGGAGGTGCTTCTATGGACCATGGAAATTACCGCCCCATAAGCTTGACGAGCCTGGTCTGCAAAGCTATGGAGAGGATCATTATGGAACTCCTAAACAAAGACATTGGGGACCTACAGACACTGGATCCTACCCAATTCGGCTTTGTCAAGGGCAGATCCTGCCTTTTGAACCTGGTCAACTTTTTTGAAACAGTCACTAAGGCCATTGATGAGGGTAAGGCAGTTCACACAGCCTACCTTGATCTTGCAAAAGCCTTCGACACAATACCCCACTCGGGCATCATAGACAAGCTCACCAGCTTAAATGTAAACCCATATGTCATAAGATGGGTTGCAAACTGGCTTAAGGACAGATCCCACAAGGTCAGAATTGCTGGAACCATGTCAGACTCTAAGCCAGTCACAAGCGGTATCCCACAGGGCTCAGTCCTGGGACCCCTCTTGTTCGTCATTTATTTTTCCAAGGTGCAAGCAAACCTAGGAGGATTGTGGCTGACAAAGTTTGCACATGACTGCAAACTGGGCGCCATAATTGATACTCCAGCGGACACAAGCATCCTTCAGAAAGGCCTCGTAGAAACGGATAACTGGTGCCAGAGCCATGGCCTTAAACTGAACGCCAAAAACTGTATAGTCATACCCTTTGGGAAAAACAAATTGCCCACAAATTACCACATAGGTGGTAATCCATTAAGTACGGAAGAAGTAATCGGGGACCTAGGGACCCAAGTTGACAGTAACCTCTCATTTGACACTCACATTGCCAAGGTGGTTAGGAAGACATTCTATATTACCCACCTTATCATGATAGGATTCACATCTAGATCAAGAGAGGTCATCGTGCCCCTATACTCTTCCCTTATCAGGCCCAAAATTGAGTACAATGCCCCATTTGGGATGTACCTTACCCAACACCTTCAGCAATTAGACAGACCCCAAAAGTACCTCACCAAGAGGATCAAGGGTCTCAAACATATGTCATATGCTGCCCGGCTGAAGAAACTACAGCTCTATTCAGTCGCATACTGCCTACTCAGAGGCGATCTATGCCTGATGTACAAGACCATGTCCAATCAGGAATTAATGGACATGCTCCACCTCAGAAAATCCAAATCCACCAGAGCCACGAGAGCGAGAGATTTGAACCTCAACACAGAAATAAATAGGACGTGCTGGAGGGACAGATTCATAACCCAGAGGCTCCCTACACTGTGGAACAGAATCCCAGTCTATATTGGGCAGAGCCCCTCACTAACTCTCTTCAAGAGAAATCTTGACTAGTGGATGGGAGTTCGTAGGTTTACCCCGGGGGTCATCTCTGTGTCACTACTACACAGAGGCACAGTAAACTAAACCCTAAATGGGCATAGTATTCTCATTCCAAGGGGTGGCGAAAGCCACACACACTCTGGCTAGGCTCATAAATGCCCTAGGGCATAGCCTAGTATGAACCTATGAACCTATATACATCACAGATACACACACCTCTGGGTGGTTACCACTGCACTTAAGCATGACAGGCCATACATATACAACTACCATTGTGCAAAACTGCCTTTTGGTTTGGTGTGTAGTTCAGACCACCCCCTCCCATATCCAGGAACCACACTTGACTTCCCTGGGAACAGTGTGGGATATGAAGGTGTTCACATACGCCATTACAGTGGTTTACTTCAGGTACAGGAATATTGACTGGGGGGACTACTCAGGCCTCAACAACATCGCCCTACAGCCACTACAATTTGTGAATCCATGTGCTATGGCAGAACCAGTCACCACACCCACAAGGGGGAATACATTTGGACCTGATCATCACCAACATGGGGACTCTATGTTCCACACCAGAGGTAGACCACCATTGTTAAGATATGACCATAACCAACTTTCCCTGGACACCCATATCCGATCCCTACCCCCAGGCAAAGAAATCACTGCTAACAAAGTATTTCTCAAAAGCAGACTTTGCACTTGTGAAGACTGGGATGGAATACTTCAAAGGCCCTGTGCTGGAGGATTATACAGCCCAATATGCAGAATCCTTTACAAATGCATTCTATGAGCACCTGCAGGTTTTCATTGATCATGCTATCCCAAATAAAACCAAGACTCCTCCACAACAGGAGACCTGTCTGGTTGACACCAGCCATATATAAGCTGTACAACAGAAGGAGGGAGCTAATACATAACAGAGCAATATCCCACAGAGGGAGGACATCTCTGAACAGTATTGGCAAGACGCTTCAATCCCTCAAGATCATCACTTGCAAGTTGTGACAGTGAAATTGCCCAGACACTACAGATAAGGCTCCCCTCAGTCTGGAATTGAATCACAATTAATGTTAGACATAGCCCCTCTCCAACCTTCTTCCAGCAACCTCCAGCCACATGGATGTGACATTGCAAATTCAACCCCTGGGATCTCCACTGTGTCTCTGCTTGACGGAGGCATAGCAAACTAGCCTTAAATGGTGCCTTCTGTGACCTACTTTGCAGAGGCACAGTAGGCTACTGTACTGGGGAGGCAGACGCCAAATACACTCTGGCTAGGCTTATGTATTCCCTAGGGCAAACAGCCTAGTATCGATCTCTGAACCCATATGTTTATGTTTGGGATGCACAATATTTGTTGCTGATAAACTGTTTGCAGGTCTTTATTGCCATAGCTTTCCCTGTTTCTATGAACAACTTGTGTATCTGTGCAAGATGTTTGATCATGACAGGGTTCCGGTATATTACTTATGTCTCTATTGTCATTTAACTGTGTGCACTGGGCAGATTGCTGTATTGTGGGAGGTTCCTGGCTTAACACATACAAATGCCAGATGTGTGGCCGACTGCTATACTGAGACATGGCCTAAGTGTGTGAGCATGCCCAGTTCAGGCTTTCCATGGTCTGTTGCCTGACATAAGTCTCATTTATCAAAGTGTGTGAGCATGCCCAGTGTGACCTTTCCATATGTTGAGATCTGAGGTCCACTACATTTGTGGTTGTGTGTGAACTTGAACAATAGTTGATATTTATAGTGTGTGTGTTGGAAGTCATGTTGTGTTCTTACTGCCCAACTGCTTTGTGTCTGAACCAAACAGGGATTATGCTGTGCCTGCAGGGTTTCCATGGGACAGTTTGCATACACTTGTCAACATTCTTTCATACTGACCAAACACTGTAATATTGTCATAGTGTAGTGGTTCAGTCCTTTCACTCTGGTGCACAGTATCCTGGGTTTGAGTCCCATCACTGCTTTAAATATTCATACTGAGCACACCAGACTAAGGTATGACCATGTTGCATTTTGTTCAGCTATGGCCTACTTCAACTAGGCTTGTCCAACATTACTAGAGTATTCTGCAACTTGGGTGGACATTGACAAACACTAGGCTGTGTGCCCTAGGGCATTTCTAATCCTAGTCAGAGTGTGTTTGTCCTTCAACACACATTTTAACTGGTGTTTGCCATGACATTTTTCAAGGTTAGTATACTGTGCCTCTGTCTAACTGTGACATAAAAGTGATACCCAGGATAAACCTACAATCTCCCATACACTCATCAGGATTCCTCTTGAAGAGAGTCAATGAGGGACTCTGCCTAACCTGGACTGGGATTTTTTTCCAGAGTGAAGGGAGCCTCTGGGTTATGAATCTGTCCCTCCAGCATGTCTTACTTATTTCAGTGCTGAGGTTCAAGTCTCTCGAGCGCGTAGCTCGATGGGATTTGGATTTTCTGAGGTGCAGCATGTCCATTAATTCTGGGTTGGACATGGCTTTATACTTCAGGCACAGATCGCCTCTGAGCAGGCGGTATGCCACTGAGTAGAGCTGGAGTTTCTTTAACCGGGCAGCATATGGCATCTGTTTGAGCCCTTTGATCCTCTTGGTGAGGTACTTTTGGGGACTTTCCAGTTGCTGCAGGTGTCTGGTAAGGTACATCCCAAAAGGGGCATTGTACTCAATTATGGGCCTGATGAGGGATGAGTAAAGAGGCACGATGACCTCCCCTGATCTAGATGTGAATCCCTTCATGATTAGGTGGGCTATATAAAATGTTTTTCTAACCACTTTGGCCATGTGGTTGTTTGACTATCAACTTGGGTCCCCAGGTCCCTAATTACTTCTTCTGTACTTAATGGATCATCACCTATGTGGTAATTTGTGGGCACTTTGTTTTTGCCAAAGGGGATGACTATACACTTTTTGGCGTTTAGCTTGAGGCCATGGCTCTGGCACCAGTTGTCTGTTTCTAGGAGGCCCTTTTGGAGGATGCTTGTGTCGGCTGGAGAGTCGATTATGGCGCCCAGTTTGCAGTCATCTGCGAACTTGGTCAGCCACAGTCCTTCTGTGTTGGCCTGCACCTCCGAGAAATATATACCGAACAAGAGAGGTCCCAGGACTGAGCCCTGTGGGACGCCACTTGTAACTGGTTTGGAGTCTGACATGGCTCCAGCAATTCTAACCATGTGGGTTCTGTCCTTGAGCCAGTTTGCAACCCATCTAGTGACATAGGGATTTATATTTAAGCTGGTGAGCTTATCTATAATGCCAGAGTGGGGTATTGTATCAAAGGCTTTTGCGAGGTCCAGGTAGGCTGTGTGGACCACCTTCCCCTCGTCAATGGCCTTGGTCACTGTTTCAAAGAAATCAACCAGGTTTAAGAGGCAGAATCTGCCCTAAACAAAGCCGAACTGGGTAGGATCCAGTGTCTGTATGTCCCCAATATCTTTATTTATGAGGTCCATGATTATCCTTTCCACAGCTTTGCAGACCAAGCTAGGCAGGCTTATGGGGCAATAGTTTCCAGGATTCGTTGAGGCACCACCTTTGGGGAGAGGGACCACTGTTGCTGTACGCCACTCTTTGGGTACATATCCTGTAGTAAGGCTGAGACTGAACAGTAGTTTTATGTTTGGGTTTAGCTCTTCTTGGAGTTCATGTAGGACACAGCCCGGGACACCGTCTGGTCCCATTGATGCTGTGTTTTTTGCTTTGGAGAGGGCAGCTCTTACCTGAGCATCTGAGATGTCAGGGGGGCAGCACTCTGCTGGGATAGATATTTGCCCTTTGGTGGGGAGTTTGCGCTGAACCTGTCAGCTAGGATGTTGGCAATGTCTGTGGGTTCGGTGTATTTTTTGTCATTTTGGACTAATTCTAAGCATATCTGGGAATTCCCACCTAGGTTCCTAACATAACTAAAGAAAGCCTTGTGATTATCCTTGGTGTCCTGTGCAATTTTTCTCTTGAAGCTGGCCTTAGACGATTTTATGAGTTCCCGTAGTTTTTTGCTAATACTGATCAGACATGCCTTCCCTTTTTGGGATTTTGCTGTATCATGTAGTAGCGTCCTCCTTCTATTGTATAGTTTGTTTATGGCTGGGGTCCACCAGACAGGACGTCTGCCTTTGGAGGATTGGGTCTTGGTTTTATTTGGGATTGCATGATCCATGCATTCCTGACAGTGTTCATAGAATGCGTTTATAAAGGATTCTTCGGTCTGGGCCTTATTTTCCACAGGCCCGGGGGCTTTGAAGGATTCCACCTCGGTTTTGAGGAGTGTGAAATTTGCTTTAGAGAAGGTTTTTCACTGTGGTTTTCAGGGCAGGGGGTGGGGTTGGGATGTGAATATCCAGTGAGATTAGTTTATGGTCTGATCTTACCAGTGAGGGATACACTTCTGGTCTGGAGCATAGCGTCCCCATGTTGGTGATGATCAGGTCCAGTATGTTTTCCCCTGATGTGGGAGTGGTAACAAGTTGTTCCATAGCATTTGAGTTTATAAATTCTAGGAACCTTTGGGCTAGGGTGTTGGAGCTAGAGCAATGCTCCCAGTCTACGTTTGGGTAGTTTAAGTCACCCAATATAATGGTGTTTAGAGAGACCTTCATATTTTCCAGTGTTCTCAGGAAGGCCAAGTGGGTTTCCTGGGTTTGGGAGGGTGGTCTGTAGCAGGCTATAAACTGGAAGGCAGTTTTACCCACTGTTAGTTGCACATGGATAGTCTCTGATGCTTCGTGCTGTGCCACCAGCCTGGAGGTGTGGGTATCTTTGACGAATATTGATACTCCCCCTCCTTTTGTGGTTTGGTCCAAGTTTTGGGGCCGAAAAGCATGGTAGAAGGTATAACCTGGTAGTGCTGGGGTGCTCTCGGGAGCCTTGAACCAGGTTTCTGTTACTGCACAGATATCTATGTTCTCCATGCTAAGGAGAGTTTCGAGTGCGTGCATCTTGAGGTTTAGACTTCTGGCATTGAGTAGCATTACTCTTAGTTTCTTATCCCTTGTGATACCTATGGAGGTGGGTTTGTCTTTTGAGCCTTGCCTAAAAAAGGCACTATGGGGGTATCAAGAGCCTTTGCCAATAGCCCTTTGATCCTCCTGGTGAGGTACTTTTGTGGTCTTTCCAGCTGCTGCAGGTGTCTGATAAGGTACATCCCACAAGGGGCATTGTACTAAATTGTGAGCCTGATGAAGGATGACTGAAGAGGCACGATGACCTCCCCTGATCTAGATGTGAATACCTTCATGATTAGGTTGGTATAAAAAATGTTTTTATAACCACTACGGCCACATGGTTGTCAGATGTGAGATTTCTATCAACTTGTGTCCCCAGGTCTCTTATTACTTCTGTACTTAATGGGTTACCACCTATGTGATAATTGGTGGGCACTTACTGTTTTTCCAAAGGGGATGACTATACACTTTTTTGCGTTTAGCTTGATGACATGGCTCTGGCACCAGTTGTCTGTTTCTATGAGGCCCATTTGTAGGATGCTTGTGTCAGCTGGAGGGTCAGATATGGCGCCCAGTTTGTAGTCATCTGCAAACTTGTTCAGACACAGTCCTTCCATGTTGGCCTGTACCTCCGAGAAATATATACAAAACAAGGGGTGTCCCAGGACCGAACCTTGTGGGATGCCAGTTGTAGCTGGTTTGGACTCTGACATGGCTCCAGCATTTCTGACCATATCAGTTCTGTCCTTGAGCCAGTTTGCAACCCATCTAGTGACATAGGGGTTTATATTTAAGCTGGTGAGCTTATCTATAATGACCAAGTGGGGTATTGTATGGAAGTCTTTTGCAAGGTCCAGGTAGGCTGTGTGGACCACCTTCCCCTCATCAGTGGCCTTGGTGACTGTTTCAAATGACTCAACCAGGTTTAAGGGGCAGGATCTGCCCTTAAGAAAGCCACACTGGGTAGGGTCCAGTTTCTGTAGGTCCCCAATATCTTTATTTCTGAGGTCCATGATGATCCTTTCCATAGCTTTGCAGACCAAGCTAGTCAGGATTCTGGGGTGATAGTTTGCAGTATCCATTCAGGCACCACCTTTGTGGAGAGGGACCACTGTTGCTGTACACTGCTCTTTGGGTACATATCCTGTGGTAAGGCTGAGATTGAGCAGTAGTTTTATTTGGTGTTCAGTTCTTCTTGGACTTCATGTTGGACGCAGCCCGGGACACCATCTGGTCCCATTGATGCTGTGTGTTTTGCTTTGGAGACGCTGGCTGTTACCTGAGCATCTGCGATGTCAGGGGGCCAGCACTCTGCTGGGATAGATATTTGGTCTTTTGGTGGGGGGGGGGAGGTTGCACTGAACCTGTCAGGTCGGATGTTGGCAATGTCTGTGGGTATGGTGTATTGTTTGTCATTTTGGAGTAATTCTGAGCATATCTGGGAATTCCCACCCAGGTTCCTACCATCAGTAAAGAAAGCCTTGTGATTATCCTTAGTGTCCTGTACAATTTTTATCTCGTAGCTGGCCTTAGAGGATTTTATGTGTGGCCATAGTTTTTTGTCATAATACTGATCATTGATGCCTTCCCTGTTTGGGTTTTTGCTCTGTCATGTAGTAGCTTCCTCCTTCTCTTGCATGGTTTGTTAATGGCTGGAGTCCACCAGACAGGATGCCTGCCTTTGGAGGATTGGGTCTTGGTTTTATTTGGGATTGCATAATCCATGCATTCCTGAAGGTGTTCATAGAATGCATTTATAAAGGGTTCTGAGGTCTGGGCCATATTTTCCACAGGCACAAGGGCTTTAATGGATTCCACCTCAGTTTGGAGGAGTACATAATTTGCTTTACACATGTTTTTCACTGTGGTTTTCTGGCCAGGGACTGGGGTCAGGATGTGAATATCCAGTGAGATTACTCTATGGTCTGATCTTACCAGTGAGGGATACACTTCTCGTCTTGGCCATAGAGTCCCCATGTTGGTGATTATCAGGTCCAGTATGTTTACCCCTCTTGTGAGAGTGGTGACAAGTTGTTCCATAGCATTTTGGTTTATGAATTCTAGGAACCTTTGGCCTATGGTGTTGGAGCTAGAATAATGCTCCCAGTCTATGTTTGGGTAGTTGCAGTCGCCCAATATAATGTTGTTTGGAGAGACCTTCATATTTTCATGTGTTCTCAAGTAGGCCAAGTGGGGTTCCTGGATTTAGGAGGGTGGTATTTAGCAGGCTCTGAACTGGGAGGCAGTTTTAGCCACTGTTACTTGCACGTGGATAGTCTGTGCTGATTCATGCTGTGGCACCAACCTGGGGGTATGGGTATCCTTGACAGTTATTGATACTCACCCTCCTTTTGTAATTTGTTCCATGTTTTGGGGCTGTAAAGCATGGTATGAGGTGTAACCTGGTAGTGCTAGGGTGCTCTTGTGAGCCTTGAACCAGGTTTCTGTTACTGCACAGATATCAACATTCTCCATGCTGAGGAGAGTTTGGACTGCATGCATCTTGCAGTTTAGAATTCTGGCATTGGCTAGCATTACTTCTAGTTTCATATCCCTTGTGATACCTATGGAGGTGGGTTTGTGTTTTGAGCCTTACCTATTCAAGGCACTATGGGGGTGACGGCCTTTGCCAGTATCCAAAAGGCCAGGGGTGATAGGTGCAAGCCATCCCTAGCGGAGCATCGTGTCTTGCTCAGCATGTCATCCCAGGCTGTCAGGCATTGAATCCCCTTTGACTAACAACAATACTTAAGCCAATTGTTGTAATTGATCATCTTGTCTTCATATTGTGGCATCATGCTTGGTGAGGGTAGGATGTTACTCAGGGTCATCAAGTTTGCATATACTACATGGTGTTACATTGCTTAACACATGGCAATCATGCCTCAGGTGGTGCTGCAGGGCTGCCTATGTTGGATGCACATACTACACTCCCTGTACATGTTTGAAAGCAGGTTGTGTCAACTTAGGCATCCCTTTTACTATATGTGTGAGTCAGAGAGAGGTATCATTTCCAGGGTTCCTACTGAGCCAGTGTATGTGCTATGCGTTGCCTCTTTGCCAAGGCATACTGGGTACACCTTCTCCTGCCTTCTGGGGCAGGCTGAGGTTGTTCCTCCTCAGAGTCACGCTCTGCCTGTGATGGCCTTGGCAATGGTGGGGGGCTGTTTGGGCCGGGCCTATGCTGGTCCTGCTTCAGATGTTTTTGCAGAATCATATTATGTAGCATAGCACATACCATGACAATTTGGGTACATGTAGTTGGTGAGTACTGCAAGGCTCCACCAGATGTGTCCAAGCACCAGAACCGTGACTTGAGCAGCCCAAACACACGCTCTATTACATTATGTGTTTGTGCGTGTTCCTCATTATGGCATTCCTGTTCAGGTGTGTGTGCATTTCTGATGGGTGTCATCGGCCACGGCTCCAGTGCATAGCCAGCATCCCCCAGTAGGTGACCATGGTGGATGTCCCCTTTGGCAAATGTCTGGTACATTTGCGTCAGATGCCGGATATGGGAATCATGGTAGCTTCCTGGGCAGCCAGCACCACACATTCATTATTATGCCCTGGGCATCGCACACAACCTGGCAGTTGATGGAGGGGAAGCCCTTGCGGTTAATGAAAGCCTTACCCCGCTCACCGGCTGGTGCTTTGATGCGTATATGCGTGCAGTTTATTGCACCCACTACCTCTGGGTATTCCACTATTTGCTGGAAGAGACTCATATTGCTGGCCAATACCTCACGGGAATTGGGGAAATATACATGATCACAGACATGTGCTGACATGGCATCCAGGAACTGATGCAGTACCCTGGATGCTGATGCCTGTGATATCCCCATCATATCACCAGTTGGTGTCTGGAAGGTACCTGTTGCTAGTATTCTTAGGCCAACACATACCTTGGTTTCCACTGGGATGGGTTCCCCTCTGTTGGTTCTGTGTGTGAGGCTTGGCCTGCACAGCTCAACAATTTGCTGCAGGAGGTCTCTGTCCACTCTATAGCGCTCCACTATCTCCAGCTCATGTAACCCCTGGTAGCTGACCCTGGGCCTGTACACTCTTCTCAGTCTCCTCACTGTGGGTTGTCCGGCAGCATTTGCATTGTCACCGCCCTCAGCATGTTGCATATGTCGCCTTATAATAGCTATGGCAACCCCTAGCATTTTTTGTCTGAGTGAAGCTGCTGTAGTTTTCACTTCTAGTAGCTTACTCCAGTTTTGCAGTGTCTGTTGAGAGAAACATACTGCACTGTTGTTTGCAGAGTTTTCAGTGCTGGGCTGGGCTACTGTTCTGCCTGTGTAATTGCCTGATTCTGATTGTTTTCACCTGCTAGCTATGCTAGTACCTGGTAGCTTCCTACAATTTGTTGTGCTTCCTTTTTCCTCTCTGTTTCCTCAGGGGGGAGCGACGTGCATACAAGGGAAAACACGCGCACAGCAGCTAACACATGCGCACCCATGCTTAGATGGACTACAACTTGTTTATTCGGGTTAAAATGCACGCACACCAGCGCAAATGCACTTACAGGTCTTTAAACAGGCTTCTACATGCTTACTCTGGCGTAAACGCATGCACTCACGCTTACATGCGCGCACTCCGTCTTACTCAGGCTTCCCAGCACGCACGCGTGTGCATGCACGCTTGTCAAGAAACTTTGGTGTTATCCATAGTGTACACCTTCCATTTCTTGGCTTTCCCATGTCTACCTGTTGACACACCTCTTTCCATGATATCTAACTGACAGCTTTCACATCCCACTCTGCTCCAATGAGCTTCATTTCTTTCATACATACCCCCCTGTGATGTCACCTATCTCCTACTCTGTTACTCCCCCTTATCCTGCTCCTACACTCCAGGGAATGTGCTCATATGCTATGTAAAAGTGCGATTCACTATCCTAACACTCATTTACATAGGATTACCTACTAATGCTTAGTTACATGTCTTTCACTGAGCTTCCCCACTTAGCAACCCTACTCAGTGGCCATGTTGTTTTCAGCCTGCTATTCCCTTACATTGTATATTGATGGTTTGCATAAAACCCACGTTTGTGTTTTAAATATTTTTCTGTTGATTTTTTTTTTTTTTAAGCGCACCCGTTTGCGCGGCGCTGTGCTAAGTTTAAACATCGGCGATCGCTAAAACAAAAACATTTTTATTTTAATTTTGCATGGTGGTACGTTGCCAGTGGCCACATATTTGGCCATTGGCATGCTTCCTGGAACATATGCAACCTTTATTTGGAGATGACAAGGCTCCATTGTGCCATTTGCTGAACGGTACTCAGTTGTCAACTGAGTACATTTCTGCAGATAACACGACTCTTACACGGACAGGTTACTGCTTCCTGGATCGTAAAATTACCTCATTTGCATGCCTTTCGGCTGCAAGTGAGATAATTTGCATATCCAAACCCTGTCCATGTAAGAGCTGTTTTAGGAGCTCTCTTACACACCCCTGCAGGCTGTTCGTGGATCGCTCGTCAGACATGATGGCTGCATGGAGTCTTACACTACTCTTAGACTCTGTGCAAGCCATCGTGAATCCAGCCCTATCTCTCCTCTAATAGGGGTTTAATAGATATATAATCATTCAAGCCCGGGAACGTAGTGGAATTCAGTAATAATTGCCATTTTAATTCTTTCTCTTCTAAAAGTGCTTTAAAATTTCCCCCCTGGAGTTATTGGTCACTATTTCTATTATAGCAAACTTAAAAGAAGTACACATGTCCCTAGTGGGCAGGTGTCTATAAAGGGCAGTGTGAAGTTGTTCTATCTCGCTGTTCATTCTTACAGATGGGTTCAGACCCGATCCTCTGCTCCGAGTCAGCCAACTACAAAGCTCGAGGTCTTCAGACAGCTCGAGGCCAAGTCCCTGTCCCATGATGCACCTTGTTACCTCAGCTCTAATTTGCCACTGCAACAGATAGGAGGTTTCCTCACAGCTCGGGCCAGTATAGTTTTTTCTTAAAGGACTTTCTCTGCAGTCTTGTGGGAGGAGAGACTAGATTCTGCCCTTCTGAGCTTGGAATTTCTGGTTAAAGGCTTATTGTGCCAGCTTATTTGAACTACTTATTTATGAAATTGGTACGCCTTGTTTTCTGTAGCAGAGACAAGATTCAGACCTGCTGAATCTAGTTTTATTTGTATAACTTGAGCACTAATCCAGGCCATCTTTTTTCGAAGAAGGTTCCCCTGCACCCTAGTGGCAGGAGTGTGCAGTTAGAACTTGACTGATCGAAGACTGCTGGAATGGGGCTCAGTTTTTAGCTTTTATTGGTTAATTGGTTAATTTGTTTGCTCGTTTCCCACCTTTCCTAGCTAGTATAGTCCAGATCCCAGGCTTTGCTGGTTTTAAGACTTTATTTTCTGTGTTCAGAGCTATCCAGACCTTGCTGTGGTAAATGGAAATCCTACTGCTTACCAGTGGGAGTGGTGAGCATTGTACTGCCTATGTAACACTAGAGGAGTGGTTTCCAGCTCTGAAATTGTAATTTTATTAGCCTTTTTTGGGCTGGTTTCTATCCCTTTCAACTTTCTGGCTTAAAAATGCATGTGTTTGCACATTTTTCGCATTGTGCAGCACAGCGGGGCTACTGTCCAGGTGCCAGAAAGTCTGCTCTTCAATTTTTCCCTTAGAACTAGCTGGTTCTCAGTAGTAGCAGTAAAATCTAAGCTGCTGTGACTAACACTTGCTCTAGAACCTGCTGTAAAGCACTAGGAAGCCTTAAACTGACACAAGCACTCAACTCTCCTTGTTAATAAGGAGAAATGAATCGTAGGCACTAAACAGCCTATAATTGCAAAGTACCTTGCAAAGGTAAGGGAAAACCGCTCTTGTACTTTACAAAAAAAGCACCTAAACAGGCATGTCCAAGGGTCAGCTTCTGGTGATTGCTCCTGTCCACCTGGTGAATCTGGGCATACTGGGGCAATGCAGCAACTGTCTCATGTACACAGACAACCCTCTCCTCCTACCACCCAACACTACAACCTGTGAGAGATGCACTTACATAGCCAAACTGGAAGCAAAGCTCTCTCCAGCCAAGATTGTGCTAGAAGTCAAGAGGAGAAGGTTAACACCTGCACCACACCTCAAGCAACACATAGCCCTTCTAAACCCACACCGTCAACACACACACACATAGCAACACTAAACCCACTTATGAGGAAGCCCTTAACATTACCTTGCCCAAGCAACAAGGACCTCTGAAGCTGAAATGCAAACAAACACCAGTCACAACAAAAGTGACACATAGCTCACAGCACCAAATGTGCTACTCAACAGCCCCTAATGCAAGACAACGTACCCAACACTTTAGTCATAGGTGGCTCTAGTCAGGCACACTGATGTCCTACTCACCAGGCTGAACAAGGAGAAAATTACAGTCAGCTGCCTGTCGGGTGCCAGGATCTGCCACATAATGCATGCACTCAAGTCACTCCACAAAAAGTACAAATATGACTCTGTCATTGTCCATGTTGGAGTGAATGATTTGAGACGTACCTCTCTGGACTACATGAAAAGAGACATGGAAGATCTCTTGGATCATGTGGCCCAGGCAGGTATGAACCCTAGCCCTGAGTGGCATCCTGCCTTCGCCCAGAGTGATACCACAGTATTAGGACAAAATTATTGACTTCAGCAATTGGCTAAGCTTCTGGTGTCATTCAAAGGGGATCCAATATCTGTCTGCCTGGGGCGACATGATCGACAAACCACGATGCTTTGCCAGAGATGGTCTGCACCTGTCACCCCTGGGATTCTGGTTACTGGCTAAAGCTCTTGCCACCTCTATAGTGCCTTTTTTAGGCAAGGTTCAAAGGACAAAACCACCACTGTAACGGATATACAAGCATGCAAAATCAGAAGGTAATGCTTCTCAATGCTAGAAGTCTAAATCTCAAAGTGCGCTCTCTCGAGGCACTCCTAAAAATGGAGAACATCGATATCTGTGCAGTAACTGAGACCTGGTTCAAGGCTCCAGAGAGCATCCCTGCAATACCAGGCTACAACTCTTACCACACTTTTCGGCCACCAAACCAAGACCGAAACACTAAAGGCGGAGGAGTGTCCATATTCACCAAGGATATTCACACCTCCAGGCTAGTTGCCCAACACAATGCATTTGAAATTCTCCAGGTGCAACTAACACTAGGTAAGACTACAATCCAAATTGTAGCTTGCTACAGATCCCCCACCATGCTCCAAGATTCTCACTACACCTTTCTAAACATACTGGAAAATATTAAGATACAACCAAACACCCTAATACTGGGTGATTTTAACTACCATGCCATTAACTGGGAAAATTACTCTGGTACCAACACCTTTTCCCAACGGTTCTTGGAATTCATAAATTCCAGCGCTCTGGATCAGCTAATCCATTGTCCCACCAGGGGCTCCAATATTCTAGACCTGGTTATTATCAACATGGGAGATAGATGCTCCACACCAGTGGTCACCTCCTCATTGGTCAGATCTGACCATAAGCAAATCACCTTTGGCATCCACATCCCACCCCCAGTACGGAAACCTCCGTAAAAAAATTTCTCCAAAGCCAACTTCATGCTACTCAAGTCAGAAGTGACAAACTTCATGGCACCCATGCAGATGGGAGCTGAAAGTTCGACTGCTGAATCCTACACTAAGGCATTGTACAAGTACATCCACACGTGCATGAATCATGCCATCCCAAATAGTACCAAGACGCTGTCCTCCAAAAAAAGGAAGCCATTCTGGTGGTATCCTGCCATAAACCAACTATACAACAGAAGGAAGAAACTGTTGCAGAAAAGAGGAAAATCCCAGGATGCAAAAAACTCCCTTACCAGCCTCCGTAAGAAGATGAGATACCTCATAAAATCTTCCAGAGCTAGTTACGAAAATAAAATTGCCAAAGATTCCAAAGACTACCACAAGGCATTCTGTCAAGAATCTAAATGGCAATGCTCAGGTCTGCTCTGAGCTACAAGAGAATGGCATTAAATATACTGATCCCAAGGATATTGCCAATATACTTGCAGATCGATTTCGTGCAAACTTCACCCACCTCTCGTCCCCTAAAGGGCCCATCTCAATACCAAAAGATTGCCAAATTCTGGTAATCACAGCCACACAGGTAGAAACCGCACTCTCGAAGCTGAGAATACAGCATCCCTGGCTGTGTACTGCATGAACTACAAAATTAACTGACACCTCACCTAAGTGTCCTGTTTAATCATAGCCTGACCTCCAGCTTCATGCCCACTGAGTGGCGCACAGCTACAGTTATCCCACTCCACAAGGGGGGATCCAACTTGGATCCTGGGGACTACTGTCCCATCAGTCTGACCAGCCTGATCTGCAAGGGGATGGAACGCTTTATCATGAAACTTATAAACAAAGACATTGGCAACCTTCAAACACTGGACTCCACCCAGTCTCCAGAGCTGTGGACGAGGGTAAGGCAGTCCACACAGGCAGTCCACACAGCCTATCTGGACCTTGCCAAGGCCTTCGACACCACCCCCCACTCTGGAATCATAGATGAACTTAATAAGCTGAGCATAAATCCCTACATCACTCGATGGGTTGCCAACTGGCTTACTGACAGAACCCAGACTGTAAAAGTAGCCGACTCCATATCCAGCTCTAGACAAGTGACAAGTGGAGTACCCCAGGGTTCAGTCCTGGGACTGCTCTTGTTTGGCATTTGCTTCTCTGAAGTACAGGCCAGCACTAAGGGACTCTGGCTAACAAAGTTCGCAGATGACTGCAAACTGGGAGCCATTATTGAATCCCCAAATGATGTGGATATTCTACAGAAGGGCCTTACAGAAACAGATGCTTGGTGCCAGAGAAATGGGCTCAAACTTAATGTCAAGAAATGTATAGTTATCCCCTTTGGGGAAAAAACATGTACCCATGAATTAACACATAGGTGGCAGTACACTAAAGTGTGATGAGAAACATAGGGACACAGGTGGACAGTGGTCTAACCTTCGATAACCACATCGCCACAACAGTCAGGAAATCCTTCTATGTGGCACACCTCATCACTAAGGGCTTTTCATCCAGGAAAAAAGGAGGTCATTGTCCCACTGTACTCATCCCTCATTAGACCCATTATAGAGTACAGTGCCCCGTTTGGTATGTACCTCACAAGACATCTGCAACAGCTGGAAAGGCCGCAGAAATACCTCACTAAAAGAATCGCAGGTCTAAAGCAGATGCCCTATGCTGACCTTGTAAAAAAAAAAAAAAAAAACTCCCAGCTAAACTGCGTGCATATCGTCTACTCGGAGGCAATCTCTGCTTAACATACAGGGCCATGTCAAACCCTAAGCATTTGGACATGCTCCACTTAAATCCCAATCCCTCAGAGCCACATGCTCCAGGGATCAAAACCTTGTCATCACAATGAACAAAACATGCTGAAGGGATAGGTTCCTGACCCAGAGACTCCCCATACTCTGGAATAGACTGCCCATATATGTCAAGCAGAGCACCTCTTTGGCCCTCTTCAAATGGGAACCTTGACCATTGGATGGGAAATAAGAAATTCACCCCAGGGATCATGTCAGTCTCCCTGCTAGACTGGGGTCCAGGGAAGTAAATATTGTGGGAATGAATATCCAGGGAATTGTTATGGCTATGCTTGTATAGGCCCTAGGGCCGATAGCCTTGTACCAACCTATGAACCTTATATAGATATTTCCTGTATTTACAACATTGTAGTTTAGCTTTTCTTCATATTTTTCATAACATTTAAATATTGCGTATTACCTAGTTCTTTATAGCATTTCAAGGCCATATCTCCCTTTCCTTTCTGGTGTGCCTTTGGTAGAATAGAAGTAGTTGTAGTTATAACAGAGTGTTATTAGTGATGGTGGTTAGAATTTATAGAGCCCGTTTTGTTTTAGGGCTAATTACTGTTTAATATAGTAGTGTGCTAATTAAGATTTTTTTCAATTCTTATAATTAGACTCTGTCTTTATAGAGCCCATGTGTTTTAGGGGCCAATTACAGTTCAGTACTGGTGTGTGTGTTGATTTTGATAGTTTTTCACTTGTAGTGTAGTTGTGAAGTTGTTCTAGCTTAACTTGTGTGTGTAGTTTGATATTTTTTCAGCAACATACCGTTTTTATCTTAGCAGATTTGGACACTACCACTTTAAAACTTCTTTTAGAAAGGATATCAGTACTTTGTCAGCAAATTCTGAATGTCATTTCCAGAGACAAGGTACCAGCCTCAGAAGTGCTAAAATTGTTGGGTATGATGGCAGCTGCAATAATAGCAATTCCACTGGGTCGTATGCACATACGGATTTTACAGTGGCTTCTGTTCACGCAATGGTCTTATCAAGAGCTCCCAGTGTCACATCTCATTATTCTAACAAACACATGCAAAAAGGATCTTCAGTGTTGGTTGACCTCTCTAAGTAATGATAGGTCATCCGTTTATCCTACCCTCACTATTGGCCACGGTGATCACGGATGCTTCCCCGATTGGGTGTGGGGGGGTATTTTCAGGGAAGAACAGCCCAAGGCACATAGACAGAATGAGACGCATCTGCATGTCAGTGTCCTGGAGATGAGAGTGGCACTCTTGGTGTTGCAGTACTTTCAGTACTTTCTCCCTCTGGGGGAATTGCGATCCAGACGGACAACATGTCTGTGATCTGGTATTTAAACAAGGAGGAACCAGGTCCTATCCCCTTTGTCGAGAGGCCCTAAGAGTATGGCAGTGGGCTACATCCACCCCGCGCTTTCTGATAGTAATGCACATCCTGGGGAAATCCAGCATGATTGCAGACAAACTGAGCAGGGCAATTTTGTTGCTTCATGAGTGGTCCCTCAAAAAAGAAGTAGCGGAAAGAATATTACACAAATGGGGCCAGCCTTGGTGTGATCTCTTTGCATCCCCCTTGAACATAAAATGCAAAAGCTACTTTGCCCTGATTCCTTCTCCGGTTTCCAAGGGACACACTCGTACACAATTGGCCTCGGGGTCTCCTTTATGCATTTCCACCAATTCCCCTGATACCCTAAGTATTAGAGAAAGCCAAAGCCCTGGGAAGCACCATTGTTCTGATAAGCCCTCATTGGCCTCGTCAGATTTGGTTCCCCTTCCTTCGACCTCATCTGTTGGAAAAGCCTTGGATTCCAGATCCAGTTCCTGACCTTCTGATGCACTTGTCGGGGGCTGTTCATCCCTCCTTTCAGTCCCTAAAATTGACAGCTTGGCTGCTCCAATTCCCAACACAGCCAGGTTCCATAACCTCTGAAACGAAACGCAACATATATTAATATTTCCTCAAATCTTCTACTAGGAAGTTGTACCTCAGCATATGGAAGAGGTTTTCCATATGGGCTTTTCAGAAGACCATTGACCTTTACCAAGCCTCTATTTCCTTTATATTAGAATTTTTGAGTATGCTTTTCAACAAAGGAGTGGCGACAGCTCCCAGTTCGTGTGCAGCTTGCTGCCATCTCTAATTTTCATCTTGGTACTGAAGGATTTAACATAATAATGTCACACAAGCTATTCAAAGCCTTTCTCAAAGGGACTTTCCATCTTAGACCAGTTAAATCCCCTTATACCCCCTGGAACCTAAATTTTATGCTCTTATGTATTATTCTCCCACCATTTGAGCCAGCGTCTTCATGCGATTTGAAATTTTTGTCTTGGAAGACTATCTTTTTAGTAGCCATCACATCTGCTCGAAGAGTCTCAGAAATGCAAGCCTTGTCCATAAAACCTCCGTATTTGTTTTTTCATGCTGACAGAGTTTCACTGCGAACAAATCCTTCATTCTTACCTAAAGTTTGTACTGAAGCTAATTTTAACCAAACTATAGATTTACCAGTGTTTTTCCCTAAACACACCAACAATTTGGAGTATATGCTGCACAAACTTGATGTACACGGACAACTCAGATTTTACCTAGATAGAACCAAAGAATTCAGAAGATCTGAACAACTTATTGTCTCCTTTTCAGAATCTAGAAAAGGTATGCCTGTGGCAAAAATAACTCTATCAAAATAGTTATCTGATTGCATCACTTTCACTTACTCAGCTGCCAATTTACCTCTACAACACAAAATTAAGGTTCATTCAACCAGAGCTGTGTCCACATCATCTGCTTTTTCAGCTAGGCTACCAATAGACAATATTTGTGCAGCAACCACTTGGTCAAAGCCTCATACCTTTATCACTCCTTACAAAGTTGATGGGGCCTCCATGGACAGGGCCTCCTTTGGTTCTACTGTCCTGAGAAACATACTCCCATGAGCCACCAGAGAAGAATGGCGCTTGGGACGCTACCCATCTGTAAGAATGAACTGCGAGATGGAACAACTTCACATAAAGAAGTTATGTGCTCACCATAATGTTCCATGTGAGTTGTTCATCTCGCTTTCATTCTTACTTCCCACCCCCTACCCCCTCCAGGTTTTTTTCGAGGACCGAGACTCGTGTTTTATCATGGTTGCTTTGTCTTTACTATGGTTTTTACCTTAAGTGACAAAATGGCATATGGTATTATTTAGAGGCAGCAAACAAGATCTGAGTTAACTCAGGGTGCATCATGGGATAGGGACTTTGTCTCACGCTGTCTGAAGACCTCAAGCTTTGTAGTTGGTCGACTTGAAGCAGAGGATCAGCTCCGAACCCATCTGTAAGAATGAAGACGAGATGAACAACTCACATGGAATGTTATGGTGAGTATATAACTTCTTTTTATTTGTGTTCTCTTTTTTTTATCTGATATAAATGTTCATATATACAGCACCTCAATTCCCTGTCCTTATTTCTTATATAAAATCCCTGACAATTATTACACTTGGCCATGTATACTAGATGTTTAGACCTACAATTGCCTCTCCTGAAAAATATCTTGCTCTTACCTGTGTTTTCCAAGGTCATACAATGTTGATTTAAATGAACAACTGAGGGGGGATTGTAATAAGATGTTTGATTGCTTTGGCTTTCAATTTATGAAGTTTATTAAATTGATAGACGAGGTGGACAAACTCAGTGTCATCATAACTAATGATTTAATGTACCCTGAGTGGAGTAATTTATATTTGAAACAATTTGACAAAGTTAAAGTAAGAAGTGAAAAAGATATATGCTAGGAAGTACAAAAAAATAGTAAGGGACACACTGAACAGTATAGGGAGGATAGGGCATATCCCTGGAAGGGGAAGACTAACAGTAACACATATATTATTTATATACGGTTTCTACACGCATACAAAAAGTGTTTTTTATTGATAAGAGATGCATTGAATTTATGACCTGCTTTGGAAAACACTCTTCCCTTAACTTTTGATCGTTAATTTTGGTGGGAAGAAAGTGATTGAACTGGTTTTGATTTTAATTAATGGGAGGGACGACACTATAAAAGAGTGTTCAGATGTTCTTCGTTTTCCATTGCTGCAGTCCTTACTATTGGGTATAGTCCGCGTCCAGTCGGCCCGAATACCAGAGTATAGGCTGGCGTATAAGTCAGGGCGCATTAGACTGACGCCAGAGGGTACTAATGCGCATGACCGACGTCATATCCTCAGTCTTTTTTGCCGCATGGTCCGATGCAGAAGCAGTTTTGCGAGTGCAGGTTGGCATTCTGAAATATTTCCGAAACCGGAGTTTCAGACCAAACAGAGTTGGCTGAACATTTTGGTTTTTCTTGCCTCAGTATTTACCGGATGTCAGAAAAGTGAATAACTGTATTTCTTGTGGAAACAGATACCTCATAGGGATTACCATACCTTGTGTATACCTTGTTTAGGGCCTGAGCACGACGTTGTTGGTTGCCGCCTTGTGCTAGGTTTAACAAACGCACTATTAAGAGGAGGTTAGACTGTGCCAGGTTAGTGTTTGGGAAGCGGTGCAATTATAAAATGCCGCCGGATGCTCCAGGACAAAACAGTGAAGCCTAGGGTTGATGAACCGCAGTCCCGGACGCCGGTTCTTTAGAAGGCTCAGTGGAGCCAGAGGTTTTGCCAGGAGTTTCCATGGAGTCTCAGGCAGAAACTTTACTGTTACAGGATGTGCCTTCTCAGGAGGTAGGCCAGGCTGAGGGGCTTCTCAGGTAACTGTTCTTCCCTCTCTTCCCAAGGTAGTTAGAGCCTCTCCTTCTGTTGCCAAAACTCTTTGAGAGGTAGGCCTAGTTCAGCTTCAGTGGGGCTTCTCCTAGCATTTCGGTTCTGTACCTAAGAAACATATGCTTAAAATGGCAGAAGATTTGATTACTATGATTAGAGGTTCTATGCCCCCGCTGATAAGAGGCCTAGGGTGGAACCGAGTTTGATAGTTTTGAACAGTGTTCAGAGGCTTCAGAGTCTTCTGAAGACTTGCAGGAGTATCCTACTTATTCTGATTCTGATGTGGATGATTCCACTCCTACAGCTTCTCCTCCTGAGGATTTCTCATTTTCAGAGACTCTGCATTCCATGAGGGAGCACTTTAAATGGGAAGGCCAGGATTACTCTGATTCCAGGAAAAGGCTTAGGGAATTCTTGTTTTTGCCCCAGCATAGGCCCTTAGCTATTCCTCCTGTGTTGAATGTGGTGGAAGATGTTTTGCAGAGGCTTCCTGAATCCTGACTCTTTGCCTCCTGCTCCTGTTAAGCCTGATAGGTATTATAGGGTGCCTGAAGCTCATTGTTTAAGAGTCGACCCAGAAACTATCTCTCAAGGGCCTAAAGGTGTTAAGGCTTCTGTGGTTAAAAATCCTGTTCCCACTGATAAAGAGCCAAGGGCTTGGATAGGTGGGGAAAAGAAAGTGTATACTTCTTCCACTCTGGCCATGAGTGAATTGTCAGTTTCACATGCTAAAATATCAGAATTATCTCCTTTCACAATTGAAATCTAAGGTGGATGCTAGGTATTGAGTGTAAAGAGTTGCTGGACTTGGTTCATGTGTCTGAGCAAGTGGGTAAGCATTCTTTGCAATGTGGTTTTGATGCTGTACAGGCCTCCTCGAGGGTGGCTGCTACTAGTTCTGTTCTTCGCAGGCATGCCTGGTTGAAGGATCAGAATTTAGCTGAGCATGTTAAGACAAGGATTTTGGATGCTCCTTTACAGTCTGATGTGTTGTTTGGATGTGGAAGCAGTTTTAAAGAAAATGGAGGACAAAGCTAAGTCTATGCAAACTGTTAAAGATTTTTGCAGGTGCAGCCACCAAGTTTAGTAGAAATTGGCCGACATATCCTGCTTATGATTCCCAGTCTAGGGGTAGGTCTAGACTTTAGGCCTAGAACAGGAGTTCACCTGCTCAGACTTCTGGTGAGGGCAGGGTCAGTCCTTTCAGACCCAATGACCTGTCTTTTCAGCTGCCAGTAGATTCTCGCCTGGCAGCTCCTTTGGGAGGAAGACTGTCTCTTTTCAAAGAAAATTGGGATTTAATTACTCAAGACAAATGGGTGTTGGATATCATTCACCACGGTTACAGATTTTATTTCCATACAATGCCCCTTTCAAAGGCATGCCAGACGTTCCTCCTCCACAAAGAAAGGAGGCTCACAAGCAAGTTTCTCAGTTACTCCAGATGGGGCCATTCAGCCAGTCCCTGTATCAGAAAGGGGCCTAGATTTTATTCTCGCCTGTTCCTAGTACCAAAGAAGGGGAACGGAGACCAATTTTGGATTTATCTCCTCATCACTTTTCTGGACATTCCTAAGTTCAAGATGTTGACGTTACAACAGCTTTTACCTCTGCTGGGCAAAGATCACTGGATGGTAACTTTAGATCTCAAGGAAGCTTACCTTCATGTGCCTATAAGGCTAAGTTGCAGGAAAAATTCTCATTATCAGTTCTCTGCATTGCCCTTGGCTTATCTAAGAGTATTCACAAAGGTTCTGGCTCCAGTGATAGCTTACTTCAGGCTTCAAGGAATTCAAATCTATCCTTACTTGGACGACTGCCTGATTCTGGCTCAAGAAAAGGAAGACCTTCTACAGCATCTGGAATATGTTATAGCAGTGCTAAGATGCCTAGGGTATTCTGTGAACTAAATAAAGTCCAGTCTAGTACCCTCTCAAGACATGTGCTTTCTGGGTGTGAGACTGAATACAGCAGCCCAGATGGCCTTTTAACCCCGACAAACAAAAGAGTCTGTCACTTTACTTCCATCAACTATCTCATCAGTCCGTGCTGACTGCAAGGACAGTCCTTCAAGCATTAGGGTTCATGGCATCTTGTATTCTGGTGCTTCCCAATGCCAAACTGCATATGAGGAAGCTACAATGGTATCTCAAAATGTATGGACACAGCACTGCCAGGATTTGGACACTGTCATTCAAATAATACCTTGCCTTCAAAAGAATTCTTGTGGTGGGCTCAGGAATGTCACCTAAACAAGGGACTGAGGCAAGTCAGATTTTAACGACAGATGCCTCCGACATTGCTTGGGGAGCTCATCTAAATGGAAAGTGGATACAAGACAAGTGGCCTGCCAGACTACAGCATCTACATATCAACATGAAGGAGATGTTAGCAGTCCAGTTTGCATTAATGGCTTTCAAGGAGTTACTTCTTCCAGGGCAGGTGTTGATTCTAACAGACAACACAACTGTCATGTGGTACATCAACAAGCAAGGGGAACACATTCTTATCCTCTATGCAGGCAAGCAATGATTTTATGGGAGACTGCGCTAAGCTTGCAACTAACTCTTCAGGCAAGGTTTCTGCCAGGAGCACAGAACTCCTTAGCAGATGTGTTAAGCAGACAAATCATGGATGGAAACTGGATCTTCATGTATTTCAGAAATTGACAGTGTCATGGGGAACTCCAGACATAGATCTGTTCGCTTCTCCACTAAACCACCAGCTGCCAAAGTATTGCACAAAGGGTTTCATCACACAGCTTGGAAAGTGGATGCTCTGTCTTTCAGTTGGAAAACCTTCATGTGTATGCCTTTCCACCTCTGCCTTCTTCCAAAGGTACTATTAAAGGTCAGACAAGACAGGCCAAGGATGATTTTGATAGCTCCAGATTGGCCTCGCAACACTGGTACCCACTACTACGGAGTCTGGTAAAGAAGCCTCCATGGCCTTTACCTCTGATTCCTCATCTGTTATCTCAGAAGGACGGTCATCTGCTCAATGTCAAGCTTCACTCTCTTCATCTAACAGCCTGGCATATTCTGTGTTGAAACACAGCAGGTCTCAACTTCCTCAACAAGTTTTAAATGTGATTATGGAAGCTAGAAGACCTAGTACAAGGAGAGTGAAAATGGAAGAGATTTTTATTTTGGAGTACAGCAAAGAATTTGGAGATTTCTGAGCCTAATTTGAGTGTGGCTCTTCAATATCTTACTGAGTTATTGGACAAAGGTTTGTCCTTCTCTTCCATTAAGATTCATGCTGCAGCAATTTCAGCTCACTATGATTGTGACCCACCTTTGTTTTATCCTTTGTTCAAGCAGTTTCTTAGAGGGGCAAAGAATATAAGACCCCACGAGCTCCTACTCCTGCTTGGGATCTCAATTTTGTGTTGGAAAAACTTACTCTACAACCTTTTGAGCCTGCAGCTACTGCTGAATTGAAATACTTGTCATGGAAGACTGCTTTTCTGTTGGCTATTACTTGAAGGGTGTCTGAGTTGCAGGCCCTTATGGCAGTAGAGCCCTTTTGATTTTCCATAAGGATAGGGTATCATTACGCATCAATCCTTCCTTTATGCCTAAGGTGGTTTCTAGTGTGGCTTTAAACCAAACTATTCATTTGCCTACTTTATGCAGACCCTCAAAATAAAGGGGAAAAGATTTTGCACACTTTAGATGTACACAGGCAATTGCTATTATTTAAGCAGGACTAAGGATTTTAGGCAGTCTCAGCAGTTGTTTGTTTCTTTTGCTTTGAGTTCACAGGGCAAGCCTGTGTCAAAACAAACTATTTCTAGGTGGATTGGCTTTGCATTGCATTTTGTTATTCCCATCATGGCAAGGAGATTCCAGCTGGGATTAGGCCTCATTCCACTAGGGCTACTGCCACTTCAACAGCATTTCTAAGGGGTGGCAACTAGGATATTTTGGAAGCAGCTACTTGGAGTTCAGTGCATACTTTCTAAGCATTATCACCTTCCTATCTACTCTAAGTCTAGGGCTGGTTTTGCCACAGCTGTTTTGCAAGGCATGTTGTCAGCTCCTACTTCTTTATGATTTGCCAGCCTCCCTTACCTCTGCTTTGGGATTCTACCCAATAGTAAGGACTGCAGCAATGGAAAACGAAGAACATAGTACAGTTTTGTACCTACCATAAATGTAGATGTTCGGGATTCCATTGCTGCAGTCCTCCTTCCCTCTGTGTTTAGGGGTGGGTGTGTAGCTGAGTTTATATGCTAAATATTTTTTATATATTCTTGTATATATTGTTCATGTTTTTGCAGGTATTTTGGGACTTGTCTTTTAGGGTCTTCTGACATCTGGGGCAAGAAAAGACTGAGGATATGATCGCCGCGATTAGTACCCTGACGTACTCTGGTATTCGGGCCGACTATACCCAATAGTAAGGACTGCAGCAATGGAATCCTCGAACATCTACATTTATGGTAGGTACAAAACTGTACTTTTTGCATTTTGTGATTCTGAAGAAGTCCATGTGTAGTGGATGAAAGCGCTTAATCCTGAATAAACTGTGTTAGAACAACAATTGGAAGGAAATCTTTGTCAGGTGTATCAGTGCCTTCACTGTTAAGTCTTAAACAGAAGGCTGAGCTCAACTCCCCAGAGCTTTTAGGGCTATGAATATTACTTGACACTTAATCTAGTTTATGTGGAGACTCTTCAGCTGGGTAAGACTACTTTACCCAAAGGAGGAGCCAGGTATGCTGTTAATGAGTAAAAGTGTCCATTGTTAAGACCTGTTACTGATTTTACTGCAGGAAACCAGTGCCCACATGTAGACTGGTGGTGATTGTCCACAACTCATTGGCCTAGTGATAAGGATCTGACACCAAAAGAAGTTTTGTGATGATGTAATGGGTTTGCAAACTCAGCCATCTTGCTCTACACTGTAGCATCTAAATTTTGTGCTGTGCTGTGTAGCTGGAACAATAAAGATAGTGATTCCCATAAAGTCCATGAGACACTTATGGTTTTGAACTTGGGATATCTTCTGCATCTTTATCTGGGCTGCCACAATTTAGACTTCCTGGCCCTTCTCCAAAAGTGTTCAACTCTTCCTTTAAGAAAGCGGCTTTTATAATTGGAGCCAGAAATGACTCTTGTCATTTTATGTAGGCTACTTCTCTTTCTCTAAGGCCTTCTGTGTAGGCATCCCTAAGCTAAGGATGCTACCAGGTGACCGTCGCAAAGGAGAGGAAGCACACGAATGTTGTTTTCCGGCAGGGCTTGTTCCATTATATGCTAGAACCTTGATAAAACTCTGGGAGCAGTGTAGAACTCAAATGGTAAACACTGCTTTGAAAGTGAAGCCCATCACAGTGATCAGGAGTAGCTTGTAAAGACTTCAGAATATGAAAAAGTATCCACAAGTAATTCTTCAAAACCTCCAACAACTCTTGCACCTACACCAAATATCTTCTGCCGAGCACATAGCACTACTACTGCCCTAATATTCTTCTTAGACACCATTAACAAAGCTAGGAACAAAGGTTTAAGAATAGAAGATACAAATTTACCATTTTAAGGACTTCAGCACTGTAACACACAGCAAATTCTTACACAAAATGTTTTCCATTGGCCTCTCATACTCTCTTCTCAACTGGTTCAGAAACTACTTGATTGATAGACAAAACAATCTGTTAAATGGCTCTGCACCCTAGCCTCTTTCCTACCAGTTACCACAGGTGTACCCTAAGGCTCTGTTCTCTGTCCACTGTTGTTTAATATATTCACTAACAACCTTTATACTTTCTAACAAGCCTATCTCATGGAATACTCCAGCAGGTTTTATTCTTTCTCATCCCTGTTTCAGAGAGCCTTATGAGGACATGTCTCCATATACTGTTTTACTGATTTTGGCATTGATTTGGGATCTTCGACATATATTCCAGAGGCATTGAGTTTTGGATGTGTTTTGTGGGTCATTGAGAAAAGGAGTATTTAGCTCCAGGATTCAATCTTCCTATTCACAAAGGAGGTTGAGCGATACAACTGTACAGACCGTTAAGTATGGTGTGATACTTTATAGATCCCATGAATATTAAATGGACCCGGATAGTTTAGTTCTATCCCTCATGAAGCTGACAGACGTTTCAGGCCATTTAAATTATTTTTTTCTCTTTGTAGATTGTCATAAGCCAAATGGTGGGCTTTCAGGAGCAGCAGTGCTGCTGTGATCTTAGTGGTGCATCCCTGAGATTACTGAACTCTTTCTCATAACTTCCATTTCCATTATGACCTTTTGGAAAGGTAACAGAAGTGTAGAGTATCTTTCTGACAGTCTGACTTTTAGCATTTCCAAGTTATGGGCCACTACAGGCATTAATTTTTAACTTGTATATCAACTCCATGCATATAGAGAGGGAGAACATGGCTGCAAGTTTTACTGGCCTGCCTGGTTGCACAATTACTAATTCACTGTGATCTGAAAGTAGCTTATCTAGATGTCTTCTTTCAGTGCAGAAATTCATGATCACACGAAAGGACAAATGAAAAGCATAATTCTGCCCTTTCAGAGTTGCATTTCATCTCCTCGAGTGAATGCGTTGGAGATTGCAGTAGAGCAAGTTGTGATTTGATTCCTCTGCTCACAGCAAAGGTAACAGCTGCAGTCACAGTGGTGTCATCAGGGTGGAAGAGGTAAGAATATGTCATGAAGTGTTTCTAATTGTGTTCATCAATGTTTCAGAGCTCTTGCTAGATGTTTTTCGTGATTCACTGTTGCAGTCATTACATTTGGGTAATCTGCTGGCAGGTTGCCCTCAGTCGGCCTGATTAACAAAGTCTTCGGTCCTGTGTCGGTTGTTGTCCCTTCTTCCATGACGTCAGGTCATCAGGGGTATAAAACATACAGTCAATGCCATTACATCAGTCTTTCTTGCCGCATGGTGCCCGAAGCAGATCAGTTTGCAAGTGCCGGTTGGCCAACTCCTGAAATTTTCATTTTCGAGTTTCAGAACCGATGTCTTCAACTAAAAGCCAAGTACCCCGTTGGGGAAACTTTTTCTTGCTCCTTACCGGTCAGTAAAAGTTAATAATTGTATTACTTGTGAGAAGCAAATACCTCATAAAGATTTTGATTTGTACTGTATTCCTTGCCTAGGCCCTGACCACGACGTACCTTGCTGTCGGTTTTGTGCTTTATTTAATCAACGCACTATCCGTTGTCGGTACATTTATGCCTCTAAATATTTTGGTTCTCAGTTTAATTATCCAGAAATGACATTGGTTAGCCACCCGACTACTGGAATACCGAAAAAACGCAAAGAAAAAGACAGAGACAGGCCGTTGAGGTCCAAAACTGCCGACTATGCTTCTGCCAGTCGCCAGTTCGCCGGTACTCAGGGAGGCACTTTTGCAGCCCCTGATACCCACTACTTCTGATTCGCAGGCCTCTACTGAGACATATTCAGAGTCTGGTATGGCGCAAAATGCTTCATCTATGGAACCCGTGGATGTCTCTACCTTGGATGGGTCCGGAGCCGCTGTGCAGGCACCGGCTTCTTAGGGTGTATTCAGGCCTCCAGACTTGCATATTAAACCAACTCCACCTTCAATACTAAGGCCTAAATCTTGATCTCTGTCTAAAAAAACGATGCCCAGGCCACATGTTCAGGCCCCTATGCCTAAAAAACAAATGATCAAAATGGCTGAAAATTTAATAACTCTAATCAGGGGTAGTCAACCCCCCCCCCACCTTCTAAGAGGCCTAGGGCTGAGCTTGACTATGAATCTTCTGAAAAGGACTCTGTTTCTTCTGACTCTTCTAATGACCTGGATTTGGCCATACCTACTTATGAGGATTCTAATGCAGAGGATTCCATTCCCTCTGAACCCCCCCCTCCCCCCCACCCCGAGGACTTTTCTTTTGGGGAAACTTTACATTCCTTAAGGGAACATTTCCACTGGGAAAGTCCAGAAATTTTCTGAATCCAAAAAGAGGCTTAGGGATTTCCTTCTTCTCCCTCAGCGTAGGCCTTTGGCTATACCTCCTGTACTAGAAATTGTTGATGATGTGTTTTCGGAATCCAGTATGGCCCCGGATTCCCTGCCTTCTGGCTCCTAGTAAACCCAGATGGATACTACAGGGGTGCTGAGTCTCTCAAGTTCCTTTTCAAAAATCATGTTGTGGATCCAAAAAACATTTCTCAGGGGCCCAAGTGCATTAAGGCTTCTACTGCTAAAAATCCTACCCCTTCTGATAGAGACTCCAGGGAGCTGGATAGATGGAGTAAAAAGGTTTATACTACTGCAACCTTGGCAATCAGAGCTTTAAACTGTCAATTTCATATGCTAAAATATCAACAGCATATCATGGGACTGTTTAAACAGAAAATGATGTTGATTTCTGACGGTTTGGAAAATAAAGATTTACAGGATTTATTGCATTCAGCTGAACAAGTTGGAAAACATACTTTGCAGTGTGGTTTTGATTCTTTAGAGGCCTCTTGCAGGGCTGCTGTTACTGGGTCTGTGCTTAGAATGCATGCTTGGCTCAAGGAGCAATCTCTGCCTGATCATGTTAAAGCAAAATTGTTTGATGCTCCTTTGCATGAGGACCGTCTGGCAATAAGGCTGAAGAAGTTCTAAAAAAGATGGAAGATGCGCTAAATCTAAACAAACTGTGAAAGATTCCTTACAAGTGCAACCTCCAAGATTTAGTCGGCACTGGTCTACTAAGAACTGGTCCTTTCCAGCTCCTTCCAGATCCACTCAAGCCAAACCCAGACACACCAAAAGCACCAGGTTTCAGTCCCAAAGGACTCTCGGAACTAAGCAGTGGGGTGCTTCCACTTCCAAATCTGGAAATAACAAGACACCGCCCTATGGTAAACCGTCTCAATGACTTTCCTTAAAAATTACCAAGCACTTACCTCTCAGCCGCCCCTTTGAGGGGAAAAATGCTCTTCATGCAAAAAACTGGCAGCTTATAACCCAAGATAAATGGGTTTGAAATAGTGTCCCAGGGATACAGATTTCATTTCCACACGTTGCCAACTCCAAACGGGTAGCCAGACCTGCCCCAAACCAGTGGGCAGAGGCTCAGAAACAAGTACTTTCCCTCCTAAACATGGGGGCTATTCAGCTAGTAACAGAAGAGGAAAAGGGACAAGGTTTCTATTCTAGACTTTTCCTGGTACCCAGAAAAGACAAATCATGGCGCGCAATTCTAGACCCGTCTACTCTAAACACCTTTCTGGACATTACAAAATTCAAGATGCTGACTCCTCACCAGTTACTAACTATGCTAGGCAAGGATGCCTGGTTGGCAACTCTAGATTTAAAAGAGGCTTACCTGCATATCCCAATCAGGGAATCTTGCAGAAGATACCTACGCTTCAAAGCAGGCTACTTACATTATCAGTTCTCTGCACTGCCCTTTGGCTTGTCTACTACGCCCAGGGTATTCACAAAGTGCCTGTCCCCAGTAATTGCATTTTGCAGGCAAAGAAATATTCAAATATGTCCATGCCTGGACAATTGTCTAATTCAGGCAGAAAATCAGGCCATACTTATAAAACATCTGGCGTTTGTAAAAAGGGTTATAACTTGTCTAGGGTACACCATAAACAAAAAGAAATCACAACTGGTACCCTCTCAAATAATTACATTCCTGGGTGCAAGCTTGAATACAGCTGCCCAGATGGCTTTCCTCACGCCAGACAAGCAAATTCATTTGGTGACTTACTTCAAACAGGTGACCACAAAAACCCTGCTATTTGCAAGACAAATACTGCAAACCTCGGGGTTCATGGCCTCCTGCATTCTTCTAATTCCATATGCAAGACTGCATATGAGGAAACTTCAGTGGTACTTAAAAAGTTTATGGAGTCAACATTGTCACAGCCTGGAAACAATGATTCCTATTATACCTTGCCTATGCCTAGAGTTCCTGTGGTGGGCAGAGGTTTGCCACCAAAACAAGGGACTGCCGTTTTCACCACCCCCTGCCACCCAAACCCTAACTACAGATGCATCAGACTATGCATGGGGGGCTCATCTGGCAGGGAAGTGCGTTCAGGGCAAATGGAGCCCAAATCAAATGCACCTACATATCAATCAAAAAGAAATGCTAGCTGTACAGAATGCTCTGACAACCTTCAAGGACTACCTTCATCCTGGACAATTAATGGTAAAGACAGACAACACCACGGTTATGTGGTAGATAAACAAGCAGGGGGGTACACATTCCTACCCCCTCTACAGACTTGCCATGGCATTGTGGAACACGGCCTTGAGCTACCAAGTACAACTTCAAGCTCAATTCCTGCCAGGAAAGCTAAATATTCTGGCAGACAAACTAAGCAGAAATCTCATGGACCCACACGAATAGAAACTGGAATCCCGGATTTTCAACATGTTGACAAGCAAATTGGGGAGCCCGGATATTTTTGCCTCACTCCAGAACTACCAGTTGGACAAATTTTTCACAAGAACTCCTCACAAAAAAGCCTGGAAGGTGGATGCTCTGTCCTTCAGCTGGAAAAACCTATCAGTCTATGCCTTTCCCCCTCTGCCTCTGCTCACCAAAGTTCTGCTAAAAGTCAAACAGGACAAACCAAAAATGATTTTGATTGTTCCAGACTGACCACGCCAACACTGGTACCCACTCCTGTGCAGTGTGTCACAAATTTCCCCATGACACCTGCTTCGGACACCTTCCTTACTGTCTCAGCAGGAGAAACAAATTCTGCACCCTCAGCTCCAAACATTGAATCTTGCAGCTTGGCTAATCACTTAAATTCCCCCTTAGCAGTACAGGCAGATAGAGAGTGAGCTTTTGGCAGTTGTTTGCATATTCGAAGTTCCATGGTTATGTTTATGGTAGACCTATCCAGATTGAAACAGATCACCAACCACTAATCACTATCCTGAGAAAGCCAATGCATTCAGCTCTAGTCAGATTGCAATGTATGATGCTGAAATTGCAAAAGTGCCATTTCAATCTTGTTTACAAGAAAGGCAAACTTCTTTTTCTTGCTGATGCATTATCCAGATCACCCAGAAACACCACTGAACAGAATGATAATCAAGGTTCACAATCCCTTGATATTGAAGTCCTGGAAGTGAGAAATTTTTCTTCCACATGTCTTGATGAATTGAGAGATCACACAGCCGCCAATACAGTTTTACAAAGGCTCAACCACTTTATCAATCAAGGATGCCCATCAAAGCAATCCAATTTATCACAAGAACTGCAACCTTATTTTCCATACTGAGATGAGATTTTATCTGACAAAAGGTATCCTAATGAAAGGTCCAAAAGTAATTGTTCCAAAATGTTGCCACCTGAGTACATTACTTTCTTGAGTCGTGGTCACCCAATAACAGAACCTACCAAAAGAAGAGCAAGAGAGATTAGTATTTTGGCCTTCTGTGTTACAAGACATTGAGAGAGCACTTTCTTTTTGTTCAGTATGTAATAGTACAAAGCCTCATCAACAGAAAGAACCACTTCATCTTAACCAGATTCCAGAAGTACCATGGTGGACAGTAGCCACCGATATTTGAGTAGAATGGTCAACATTATTTGGTGTTAGTAGAATCTCTTAACTCAACTTGGTTCAAGATTGACTTACTACCTAACCTAGCATCTAGTACTGTCATTACTAAGATGAAACATCCTTTTGCTGCACATGAAAACCTGCACAAAGTTATTTCTGACAATGGCATGCCGTTTACAAGCCAGCTGTTGGAGAGATTTAAAGAATGGGACTTTACTCATGTCACAAGTAGTCCAAAGTACCCGCAGTCAAATGATTTGGCAGAACGTGTAGTCCAAAGTGCAAAACAGTTACTTTAGAAGATTAAACAAGACAGTACTGATATTTTCTTGAAACTCTTGAATTTCAGAAATGTTCCTTGAGATAAACATCTTGGTTCACCTGCTCAGAGACTTCTGTCGAGACATACCAGAACCACATTACCCATCACTAGTCAATTGTTGGTTCCATGTGTGAAGAACAGCAGATCAGTGAAAGCCAGTCTGTTGAAGAAATGCCTATCCCAGAAGTCCTACTATGATAAAACCAGTAGACCACTCAGTCCATTACAAGAGGGAGAAGTGGTAAGGATGCAAACGTCCAAAGGTTATGATCAGATTGGTGTTGTGAAGAATATTGGTCCAGAGCTAAAATCGTACATTATAGAATCAGAAGGAACAGCTTTCAGGCAGAATCGGAAGCATTTGAGACTGGGTCCAAGCCTATACCGCAGCAAAGAGCCTGTGAGAGACTCTCTATCTCAGAGTGAGCTGTCTGGTGTTCCATTTCCAGAGGACATTCCTGTTACTATGATGAAGCCAGAACTTCCTGATACGAGTTGTGCACTGCATACTGTCCCTGTTGCTAAATCTAGTCCCAACTGTTATGTTACGAGATCTAGTCAAATCTCTAAACCCTGTAGCAGATATGAAGCAAGTTGAACATGAACATTGTTTTGTTTCTGATGTACATAGTAATGCATGCTTGTCTCTGATATTCTTTTGCATGAAGGGCAATCTTTTTAATGGGGAGGGATGTAGCTTAGTATGTGTGTGTATATACCTTTAAGAAGCTGTCCAAGGGCTTTCACTAGAGTATAAATACTGAACATGTGCGAGCCTGACTGCCATTTTGTAGTTGGCTGTTGAGATGTGAATATGTATGTATGCAAGCTCTCTTGGTTTACTAGTTTGTTCGTGTTTAAAGATGCTGCTATCTATCCTTATGTGTTTAAATATATTAAAGCATCTGAACAAAACCCAAGCCTTCTTATTTGTAATAGAGGTGAACGAGCAACAGTCTGTCCTAAAAAGCTTTTTAAAGGTTTTTATTCAGTTCATCCACTTGTACCCTCACTGGAGACAGGGTGTGCTGTTTGGACTTCAAGGGTGGCTTTATGCATGTGAAAAATCTAGAAGGAATAGAAGATTCCTGTCCTTTCAGAGATATGAGGCATTTTAGGAAATCTTCTTTCGACATGTAGTTTTCATCAGCAATTTTCATGAAATATGTGTCTGTTTTCTTAGAAATCAGGTAGTACTAGTCTTTCCCTTTTATGAATGACTGTCTCCTTGTAGTGGCTGTCCATGACATTTTGGTTCAAGTGGGAGCTACTGTGTGGGTCTGTTTGAACTCTCTAACATAACAGTAAGTCAGAAAATTTGCAACCTCATTAGCTATATATGACTTCTGTAGTTTGCTGTTTCGACATATGGTCTCTCAGAACCCTGCCCCTGTCCATTCCAGTAGCATTATACATGGCAGATGAGTCTTTGTAATGAAAAGGGGTAGTCCCGCCAGGCTAGTGGTCTCTTTTCAGGGGAGACCCCAGGTGGTATTTAAACCACTAGGGGAGATGTGGCCAGACCGTCGAGGAACTTCCCCTACTCGTCTTGATAGGTACTACGGGATCTTTTATATTCATCTGATCTACCAACATTTCAAGCAGATGGGACCCTGATTTTAACTTCATTTGAAGGACGGCACACTAAGGAGTGCAGTGTGAGCAATTCAGACATCTACAAACCACTGCCTTCTGGTCTTCCAGTACAAAGGCAGTTGTGCTACCCATCACTTACACTGATTGGGTACATCCAGGGAATTATAGTTGTGAGAAACTGTTCATTGTATTGGGTCACATGGAAAAGGTAAACTTCAAGTGTCTTGATTTTGGCCCGAATAGTAATGGGGTGAAATGTATGCAATGACAGAGGGTTGCATTGAGATTACAGTAGTCAAGGGAAGTGGATTTCTGTTTTCTCTCATTAGCATTTTGGAAATGAAAATATTCTTTGTAATAGCAGAATCTTTCATTCCCCCGCAGGATCTCTTAATTTATTTCCACACACCAGAGGTTTAGCACTAAGATCTCTCTATACACACACACACACACACACACACTTACATATATATATATATATATCATGTTCCGAGTTTCCGTCTTCTCCTCTTGTCACTGTATGCATGTGGAGTTTTCTTGTTCTTTTTATGTAGGAGTTCTGCTGTGTGTCCATATGTTTTATATATGTATGTATGTGTGTGTGTGCATAATATATCTCCATATATGGGTTTAC
>NC_056749.1:196078794-196142255 GCF_019279795.1 Protopterus annectens | reverse complement strand
TATACATATATATACATATATATACATATATATATATATACACACATATATATATATATATATATATATATACACATATATATACATATATATACACATATATATACATATATATACATACACATATATATATACATATATATATATATACACATATATATATATATACACATACATATATATATATATATATATACATATATATATATATATATATATATATATATATATATATATATATATATATATATACATACATATATATATATATATATATATATATATACATATATATACATATATACATATATACATACATATATACACATATATATACATATATACATACATATATACATATATATATATATATATACATATATATATATATATATATATATATATATATACATATATATATATATATATATACATATATATATATATACATATACATATATATATACATACATATATATATATATATATATATATATATATATATATATATATACATATACATACATATATATATACATATACATACATATATATATATATACATATACATACATATATATATATATATGATCTTCCAGTTTTTTTCCCAAATTATTCTAATAGAGCGGAACAAAAACTACATTATCTTGATGTTCACCGCCAACTCAGATATTATCTGGACAGAACCAAACATTTTAGGAAATCTGATCAACTGTTTTTATCCTATGCAGAGAACGGGAAAGGCCTTCCAGTATCCAAGGTAACTCTATCTAGATGGCTGTCTTCTGTGATTACTTGCATTTATCAGCTCAGAGGTAAAGAGTTGATTTCTAGGCCAAAAGCCCATTCTACCAGAGCTCTAGCTACATCTACAGCTTTTCAGGCTAGACTTCCAATAGACACTATTTGTGCAGCAGCCACATGGGCCTCTACTCATACCTTTGTTTCACATTACAAATTAAACTTGGTCTCCAGAGACAGAGCGAACTTTGGTTCCACCGTTCTCAAGAGTCTGTTCCATTGAGCCACCCAGGATAGAGGTGCTAGGGACGTGGTCCCATCCAGCAAGAATGAAGGCGAGATTGACAACTTAACATTAAGAAGTTATGTACCTACCATAACGTTCCATGTTAGTTGTCTTCTCTCTTTCTTATGCCTACCACCATCCCCCTAGCCTGGTCAGACCGAGAAGATTGTGCCTCTTCCCTCAAGAGTCTTAATCCAATTTTTCCAACTAATCAGCTTTCTAGTGTCACTAGATTAGGTTGATCTTTATCGGGGGATTATTATTATTATTATTATTATTATCATTATTACTATTATTACCTCTTCCTCCTCCTCTCCAGTTGGAGGAATGTATTGCATAATTTCCTTAGCTACCAAACGAGATCTGGGTAGTCATCGCCTTGCATCATGGGATATAGGGTTGCCTCGAGCCGGTAAAATTAGCTCTCGAGCTTTAGTAAGTGGCCGAGTCGGAGCCGAGGATCGGCTCCGAACCCATCCTGCAAGAAAGAAGGCGAGAGAAGACAACTAACATGGAACGTTATGGTAGGTACATAACTTCTTATTAATTTTCTACCTAAAGCATAAACCAACTCCTTTAATGTATCCGTATGCTTTTCCTTCGTGTTATGCGGCTTGTTGATATCCGCGTTAGCATGTACATTGTCAAAAACACAATTTTTATCTAAAAAAATCTTAATAGGATCTGTGTTCAATATGATGTTACCTGTAACATCTAAATTATTGTGTCTAAAGGGATTAAATATATTCCTACTAGCAAATTTAATATTGTAGACTGCATCGGTGAAGTCAAAAGATTTGTCAGGAAATTAAACTTGGCTATTATGTTCAAAGACACACGTGATGTAGGTACTTCAGTTCACGTAGACAATATTTCAAAAGCATTGAAAAAGGAGTACGTATATACCCCCCATGCACCCTACTATATCTGTGTATGACAAAAGTAGTGACTCAACAACTTTATCAGCTTAACAAACCTATAGCAGGCATTAGATTTCGATCCAATCTTACTGTTGCAGAATACCAAGCATTACAGGAATTGAAGAATGCCAAAAGCATTCGAATTATGAAACCAGATAAGGGGGGGCATAGTAATTTATGACAGTCTCATGTATTCCTGCAAAGTACATGATTTATTATATAATACTGGAAATTACTCAAACGTTTCCCTCAATGAAATTAACAGAGGTTATAGAAAAATTGACTTATGTATAGAAGAATTTCTTATAGACAACAGGATAAGTAATGATATTTACAAGTACATAACTGTAGAGCATCCCACTTTAGTCACCATTGTGGGTATCCCTAAGGTACACAAAAGTATAGAGGATCCCCCTTTTAGACCAATAATTTCAGGGAGTAAATCCAAGACTTTTCCCATGGGCAAGGTGATTGACACATATTTAAAACATATATATGGTAAAATCTCACACCTAGTCAAGGACTCATGGGAATTTTTGAGAAGTTACCCCATATATTTATCCCAAGACGATCTACTTTTTGTGACCATAGATGTAATTGACATGTTCTCATGCATACCCAAGGAGGAGGGACTTGAGGCTTTTGCATGTAGCACACGGAAATACGCAGATATTAATTGGGACACCACTTGTCTCCTTACTGATATGATGTCGTTGGTTCTCGATCGCAATTATATATTTTTTGAAGGTGAACATTTCAGGCAAGCCAGGGGAGTTGCGATGGGAGCCGCCTGTGCTCCTATCTATGCTAACCTGGTTATGCTAGAGTGGGAAGAGACCAATATATTTAAAAGTACATATATGAAACACATCAAATATTATTCCAGATATTTGGATGACATCTATTTGGTATGGGATGGAGGAGACAACTTGTTGGACCAACTTTTGGATTACATCAGTCATACCAATGGTTTCTTGAAATTTACTTTCTCCAAAAACAACAAAGGTTTGGCATACCTGGATACATTGGTTAGTAGAGAAAACAATATGTTTAGTTCCAGGATTTATAGGAAAAATACATTCACCAATGATTATTTAGAATTTTCTAGTAATCATCCTAAGGGGCAGTTCATGAATATATACAAAGGTCAACTCATTAGAGCTGTCAGAATGACATCTGTATATGGTGATATGCTTGATGAAGTGGCATTTATCACCTCATTATTTAAGGATAGAGGATATGATGTTACAGCTATGGTTAAAGTCAAGGATTATGTCATAATAGAATGGGGGAATAAATACATGCCACTGCTGGGAGAAAGATATAATGGTTGTACCGTTAAGGAGACATCTAAATTGACGGACATTACAAGAGATGATAGGTCGTTCGATAGAACATGCATTTTAGAATATGGAGTACATACAGGCAAGGTTAAGAAAATCTTGACTGACAACTGGCATATTATCTTAACAGATCAGGAAATTGTACCCATTGTAGGTCAAGGTCCTAGATTTGTTAACAAAATTGGCACTAACATCAAGCTAATTTTAGAGAGAGGTCATTCCTTTAAGATTCCCTTATATAAGAACACCAGTAAATGTGGAGCTTGTAACCAATGCCACACTATTTTCCAGGGTGATAGTGTGGCGTTGGACAACTACAACCACACTCGTATTAGGTTTTGTGGAGGAAATTGTCAAACCAAAATGGTCATATATCTTGCCAAATGTAGGACCTGTTCCGGGTTCTACATAGGCAAGACCCAAAGGAGGTTCAATAGACGTATTTACTCTCATCTTTACAGTATCAAAAGAAAGGATGACAAAAATGTGCTTTACAGGCACATTAAAGCGCATGGTGACAACCATTATTTTAATTTTGGTATTGTAGAGATTTTGAAGGTCGACCCTAGAGGGGGTGACATAAAAGGTTTGTTCTCATACAAGGAACTTTGGTGGTAAATTTACACTGATGCTTCTGTTTTACCTGGTCTCAACGACACCATATCTATTAAACCTTTGCTGTCTTTGAACTGAATACAGTTTTAGATATGTACTGTATTGAGTCAAAGGAATTTCAGTGTGTTTTTTGACACATATCAACCATATACAAGTTTTTATATTCCCTATGAATAATTCATTATTTCGATACACATTTTATCTATATATTTTTATTTATATTTGTACTTAGTATTATTATGTTTATTATTATGTTCATTATGATTATAATTTATTATATTGCACGTCATACAATCATTTACTATGGTAGGACTGTTGGGTTAGTTAGGAGTGCATATGCTTTTAAAATTTGTATGACAGATTCAAATGTTTTGGCGCCAAAAAAGCTATTTAAGATCAGATTTCGTCAGTTACTGTGTTCTGATGAAGCTTGTGTTTATACAAGTGAAAGCACATAACCTTGGAGTCTGTATTTTATCATATTTTATTCGATTAAATTTTTCATAGTCATCTGTCGCTTTTTGGGTCATTTGTTCTACAATTTCTTGCTTGAAGTTGTTGGCAATTATTTGCAGAGCTGCGGTGTGTGGATTTCCCAAGACACGGAGGTGCATTGTGACACAGTGGATTTTTGGTTTTATATTCCTGAATGAATCAAAAACAATTACTATACCATAGTTAAATTACTTAGAGAAATGCAGATGTTGCGGTGAATGATTCTTGTGAGGTCCAAGACAGAATACAGAATGTTTTCTCTCTCCAAGAGATTTTTTAAATTAATCTCTCAAATATTATTGCTGGGATAGCTTGCAGAATGGCATCATTTCTTGTCATCTGACTCAATCCCAGGTGAAACCCCCACTGCTGGGAGCTGGTAGTATTTAGCATCTACCTGTGAAAATACATACACCCCAGATCTTTGGCAGATGCTAGAAGTCATGAAACAATTAAATTCTTCCACATCTCAATACCAGTAATTATTTCACCCTAAAGACAAAAAGTACAGTTTTGTACCTACCATAAATGTAGATGTTCGAAGATCCACATTGCTGCAGTCCTTACACTTGGGGGTAGTCCGCTGTCCTCGGTCGGCCCGAATATCAAAGTATTAGGCTGACGTCGGTCAAGGCGCTTAAGACTGACATCAGGACGTCAGGGTACAAATGCGCATGACCGACGTCATATCCTCAGTCTTTTCTTGCCCCAGATGTCAGAAGACCCTAAAGAGAAAGGTCAAAACCAAAAGACAGCAAAAAACAACCAACCACCCTTGCACCAATCATATGTACAATATCTACAATATCCACAATATTTACAACCCAACCCACACAACCGCCTCTAACTACAGAGGGGAAGGAGGGAGAATTGACTGCAGCAATGTGGATCTTCGAACATCTACATTTATGGTAGGTACAAAACTGTACTATGTTCTTCATCTCACATTGCTGCAGTCCTTACACTTGGGTAGAATCCCAAAGCAGAGTTAAGGGAGGATGGCAAAACTATAAAGCAGTAGGAGCTGCCAAAATGCCCTGTAAAATTGCAGTGGCAAAACCAGCCCTAGATTTAGAGTAAAGTGGAAGGTGATAATGCTTAGAGAAAGTATGCACTGAACTCCAAGTAGCTGCCTCCAAAATATCTTTAGTTGCCACACCCTTAAAAACGCTGTAGAAGTGGCAGTAGCCCTAGTGGAATGAGGCCTAATCCCAGCTGGAATCTCCTTACCATGATGGGAATAACAGAAAGCAATACAAAACCCAATCCACTTAGAAATAGTTTGTTTTGACACAGGCTTGCCCTGAGAACCCAAAGCAAATGAAACAAATAACTGCTGAGACTGCCTGAACCCTTTAGTTCTGCTCAAATAATATCGCAACTGCCTGTGTACATCCAAAGTGTGCAAAATCTTCTCCCTTTATTTTGGGGTTTGCATAAAAGTAGGCAAATGAATAGTTTGGTTTAAAGCCACACTAGAAACCACTTTAGGCATAAAGGAAGGATTAGTACGCAAAGATACCCTATCCTTATGGAAAATTAAGAAAGGCTCAACTGCCATAAGGGCCTGTAATTCAGAAACCCTTCTTGCAGAGGTAATGGCCAACAAAAAAGCAGTCTTCCATGATAAATATTTCAAATCGGCAGTAGCTGCAGGCTCAAAAGGTTGTAGAGTGAGTTTCTCCAACACAAAATTGAGATCCCAAGCAGGGGTAGGAGCTCTACGTGGGGGTCTTATATTCTCTGCCCCTCTAAGGAATTGCTTAAACAAAGGATGAGAAAACAATGGTGGGTCACAGTCATAGTGAGCAGAAATTGCTGCAGCATGAACCTTAATAGAAGAGAAGGACAAACCTTTGTCCAGTAACTCCGTAAGATATTGAAGAGCCACACTTAAATTAGGCTCAGAAACATCAAATTCCTTTGCTGTACTCCAAAATAAAAATCTCTTCCATTTATCTGCGTACACTTTCCTTGTACTAGGCCTTCTGGCCACCAGAATAACATTCAAAACTTGCTGTGGAAGCTGAGACCCACCAGGGTTCAAAACAGAATATGCCAGGCTGTTAGGTGAAGAGAGTGAAGTTTGACATTGAGTAAATGACTGTTCTCCTGAGACAGCAGGTGTGGAATCGAAGGTAAAGGCCATGGAGGCTCCCGTACCAGACTTCTCAGTAATGGGTACCAGTGCTGTCGAGGCCACTCTGGAGCTATTAAAATCATCTTTGGCTTGTCCTGTCTGACCTTCAGGAGCACCTTTGGGAGGAGAGGCAGAGGTGGAAAGGCATACACATGAAGATTGCTCCAATTGAAAGAAAGAGCATCCACTTTCCAAGCTGTGGGATGAAACCTTTTTGTGCAAAACTTTGGCAGCTGGTGGTTCAGTGGAGAAGCGAACAGATCTATGTCTGGAGTTCCCCATAACACTGTCAATTTCTGAAATACATGAGGATCCAATTTCCACTCGTGGGGATCCATAATTTGTCTGCTCAACACATCTGCTAAGGAGTGCAGTGCTACCGGCAGAAACCTTGCCTGAAGATTTAGCTGTAAACTGAGAGCAGTCTCCCACAAAATCATTGCTTGTCTGCATAGAGGATAAGAATGTGTTCCCCCTTGCTTGTTGATGTACCACATGACAGTTGTGTTGTCTGTTAGAACCAATACCTGCCCTGGAAGAAGTAAATCCTTGAAAGCTATTAATGCAAATTGGACTGCTAACATCTCCTTCAAGTTGATATGTAGATGTTGAAGTCTGGCAGGCCACGTGTCTTGTACCCACGTTCCATTTAGATGAGCTCCCCAAGCTTTGTCTGAGGCATCTGTCGTTAGAATCTGACTCGCCTCTGGCCGGGTCACAGAGAGTCCCTTGTTTAGGTGACATTCCTGAGCCCACCACAAAAATTCCTTTTGAATGCAAGGTATTATCTGAATGACAGTGTCCATATCCTGGCAGTGCTGTGTCCATACATTTTTGAGATACCATTGTAGCTTCCTCATATGCAGTTTGGCATTGGGAAGCACCAGAATACAAAATGCCATGAACCCCAAGGCTTGAAGGACTGTCCTTGCAGTCAGCCTGGACTGATGAGACAATTGATGGAAGTACAGAGAAAGATTATTTTGTTTGTCCGGGGTCAAAAAGGCCATCTGGGATGCTGTATTCAGTCTCACACCCAGAAAGCACATGTCCTGAGAGGGTACTAGACTGGACTTTATTTCGTTCACAGAATACCCCAGGCATCTTAGCACTGCTATCACATATTGTAAATGATGAAGAAGTTCGTCCTTTCCTTGGGCCAGAATCAGGCAATCGTCCAAATAAGGATAAATCTGTATTCCTCTTAGCCTGAAGAAAGCTATCACTGGAGCCAGAACCTTCGTGAACACTCTGGGCGCAGTAGATAAGCCAAAGGGCAATGCAGAGAACTGATAATGAGAAGTCCCAGCCCAAAAAACGCAGATACTTCCTGCAACTTAGCCTGATAGGAACATGAAGGTAAGCCTCCTTGAGATCCAGAGTCACCATCCAGTGATCTTTGCCCAGCAGAGGTAAAAGCTGTTGTAACGCCAACATTTTGAACTTGGGAATGTCCAGATAAGTGTTGAGGATAGATAAATCCAAAATTGGTCACCACGTGTTCCCCTTCTTTGGTACTAGGAACAGGCGAGAATAAAATCCTAGGCCTACTTCTGGCAGAGGGACCGGTTGTATGGCCCCTATTTGAAGCAGCAGAGAAATTTGTTTGTGAGCCTCTAGTCTTTGCTGAGGAGGAACGTCCGGCATGCCTTTGAAAGGAGGCAAGGTATGGAAATAAAATCTGTAACCTTGGTGTATGATATCCAATACCCATCTGTCTTGGGTAACCAAACTCCAATTTTCCTTGAAGAGTGCCAACCTTCCTCCCAAAGGTGCTGCCAGGTAAGAAGGATCTGGCAGCTGAAAAGGTAGGTCATTGGGCCTGTTTACAAAAGGACTGGCCCCTGCCCTCACCCGAAGATTGTGCAGGTGAACTCCCTGTTCTAGGTCTGAAGGAGCTCTGAGCTCTGCCCCACCACGTCTAGATCTACCCCTAGACTGTGAATCATAAGAAGGGTACGTCCACCCCTTAGCAGGCCAATTCCTACTAAACTTCGGAGGCTGAACTTGCAAAAATCTTTAACAGCCTGCATAGACTTAGCCTTGTCTTCCATTTTCTTCAAGACTGACTCCACAGGTGAACCAAACAACACATCAGACTGTAAAGGAGCATCCAAAATCCTTGTCTTAACATGGTCAGATAAATTCTGATCCCTCAGCCAGGCGTGCCTGCGAAGAACTGACCCAGTGGCAGCCACCCTAGACGAGGCCTGTACAGCATCAAACCCACATTGTAAAGAATGCTTACCCACCTGTTCAGAGACATGTACCAAATCTTGTAATTCTTTACACTCAATGCCTTCCGCCAGAGCATCTACCTTAGACTTCAATTGAGAAAGAAGATAATTTTGATATTTCAACATGTGAAACTGGCAATTCAAAGCCCTCATAGCTAAGGTGGAAGAAGTATAGACTTTCTTTCCCCATCTATCCAAAGCTCTGGCCTCTTTATCTGGAGGAACCGGATTTTTACAACAGAAGCCTTGACACCCTTAGGTCCCTGACTAACAGTTTCTGGGTCCGCCCTAGGACTCTTATAAAGATATTTATGAGCCTCAGGCACCCTGTAATACCTATCCGGTTTAACAGGAGCAGGAGGCAAAGAATCAGGATTAAGTGAAGCCTCTGCAAACACATCTTCCACAACATCCAGAACAGGTGGTATAGCCAAAGGCCTATGCTGGGGTAAAAGCAAAAATTCCCTAAGCCTTTTCCTGGAATCAGAGAAGTCCTGACCTTCCCACTTAAAATGTTCCCTCATGGAATGAAGAGTCTCTGAAAAGAAAAATCCTCTGGAGGAGAAGCAGAAGGAGTCGAATCATCTGCATCAGAATCAGAATAAGGAGAGTACTCCTGCAAGTCTTCAGCCAAGACTCTGAAACATCCAAACCTGCTCAAAACTCCCCAACTCTGGTTCCACCCTAGGCCTCTTATCAGGAGGGGGCAAAGAACCTCTAATCAAAGTAATTAAATCTTCTGCCATTTTAAGCATGTGCTTCTTGGGCACAGATCCTGAAGAACTAGGAGTGACACCAACAGAAGCTAAACCTGGCCTGCCTCTGGGAGAAGCCTTGGAAACAGAAGGAGAGGGCCTAACCACCCTAGGAAGGGAGGGGAGTACAGTAACTTGAGAAGCCCCTTCAGCCTGACCTGCCTCCTGAGAGGCCACATCCTGCAATATCAAAGTCTCCCCCTGGGACTCCAGAGAAGCCTCCGGTGGAACCACTGGTTCCACTGACGCCTCTAAGGAACCGGCGTCCGGTACGGACGACTCTTCTTGCCTGGGCTTAGCTGCTTTGTCTTTGCGCTTCTTCGAAGAAGCGGGCGTCGGAGCATCCGAAGGCATATTGTAATTGCACCGCTTCCCGAAGACCAACCTGGCACAATCTAACCTTCGCTTAATAGTGCGCTTATTGAACCTAGCACAAAAGCGACACCCAACAATGTCGTGCTCAGGCCCCAAACAAGGAATACACAAAGTATGATAGTCCCTATGCGGTATCTGCTTCCCACAAGAAATACAGTTATTCACTTTTTCTGACATCCGGTAAACCACTGAGGCAAGAAAAAACTAAAATATTCCCCAACGGGGTACTTAGCCAACTTTGACTCGGTCTGAAACTCCGAATTTGAAAAATTTCAGAACGCCTAACGGCACTTGCAACGCTGCTTCTGCATCGGACCATGCGGCAAAAAAGACTGAGGATATGACGTCGGTCATTCGCATTTGTACCCTGACGTCCTGATGTCAGTCTTAAGCGCCTTGACCGACGTCAGCCTAATACTTTGATATTCGGGCCGACCGAGGACAGCGGACTACCCCCAAGTGTAAGGACTGCAGCAATGTGAGATGAAGAACATCAGAAAATTCCCTAGTACAGATAGTATGTCTAGCTGCCTTCAAACTGAAAGATACCATCTTTTTACTGCACAGCCATAAAGTAATTTAATTTCAACTATTTTCTGAAGTTAACATCCTGTATTCCAGTTTCCACTGTTAAAATATATACATAAACACTTGCAATAGTGCATGAACATTTCTTCTATTCCAGTAGGGCATACTGTGGTTACATTTCAAACAACTCTTTGCAAAAACCTTTTCAACACATACTTCTGTACTAGCAGTTTGATATACACCACATACAGTTCTAATACATTTGTAACACAAGCATCTTGTATAACTCAATACTGATATTCACAAATTACATATAATTATTTACAAAATTCCAGATAGCTGTGCTGGCAGTTTCCCCCTTTATCAAAATAGGCACAAACTGTACATGGATAAACCCACTAAGAAGGCATTTTCCAACAGCCTCTTGCTCCCATCCCTTCTCTATATTACTCCTATCTTTACCAACTTGCACCAATCTCTTAAAAACAAACTAAGCATGCAAACACAAAACTGCCAAATTTGTGACTGACCTACCATATCGGTCTCATCACTGTCTAGCTCTTAAAGAACTTAACTGGCTAGAGTTCCAACACTACCTAGATTCCAACCAACTAACTCTAGCTCATAAACTAATTTACACACCAAATAGCTGCTCTTCCCTTTAGAACATCCTATAGCCCTATATTCCACTCCAAAATTTACAATCTACTAACAACATCTAACAGTTGAGAAACCTAATAAAAGAACTGGACACAGCCTCTACTCCTATTCCGCATAGGAGTTGGAATGCCCTTCCCCCAGAAATCACCCTCCTAGACTCATTAAAGGTATTCAAAATATCTCTAAAGAAATACTATCTCAACAATCATATCTGTCCGTGTACTCAGAATTATAGGCCACTATAAATAAACCTCCAATTCTTATCCTTTTTACCTTCATCCGCCTACTAGGCTACCTCTTTCATATCCATCCCCTACTTTCATATCTCTTATCATACAGAAAAGTAAACAAAGGGCTCCAGAGGTGAACGGACTAAACGGTAAACTGTAAATGTCTCAGGTAATCCAATGGCACCAAAAATTGTTTTCCCAGTGAAAACAGGTGCAAAATGTGCTCAAACCTTGAGAGCAAAACAAATACAACTACTGAGTACAACGAGAATGCCTTTATTAAAAAAGGATAAGCACTTTCGTTCTTACCAATAAGACCTTCGACAGATTAAATGAATGCAAATCAAAATGATATAAATAGTAAAAACGATACACACGTCATTGAGCATCACAGCAATAACCCCCCTTTCCAATCAAAAATAAAGACCGATTTAATTCTTAAAAATACACTAAAATGTATGAATGCCACAAAAAATATAATAAACATATAAAATCAACTGGCCATAAAAGTTCAACCAAGTCACACAATGTAATGAAGAAATTAACCTTTAATATTTTATTTATTTTAACTACTGGCAAACAAACTATTCTCATCTCTCCAATGCCTTTAATTTCAATAATGAACTAATGGAGACTTGGTGATTCAAACCTGGCCAGTCACCTACACTTAAAAATAACTGCCAGTACAGTCCACATTTTTCCAATAATTGTGACCAAGCACCCCTTTGTTAATCCAAAAAAATGCTATCAATAACCACAAACTTGAAAAAAATGATAAGTCTCTTCCATAGGTTTGTTTAGAGCATTCTGTTCCTTTCTTGTCCTAATATCATATAAATGCTCGTAGATTCTATTTTACAATTTCCAATCAGTTTTCCCCACGTAAAAACACTGACATTTGCAACAGAGCAGAATATAGGACTTTCTCAGTAACACAGTTGTACTTTCCATGAAGTATCACATTCTTATTGTTTATGCACACACTATTACATTAGCGAACATACATACAAAAATAACATGCCCCATATTTTTTTCATGGCCCCATCACTTTTAATAGGCCCATAAATCTTACCAAATACTATTTCAACAATCACATCTGTCCCTGTACTCAAAATTACAGGCCACCATAAATAAACATACAATTCTTCTTATCCTTTTTGATCCCTCTCCTGTCTTTATCTTATTCATTTTACCTTCATTCTCTTACCAGGCTACCTCTTTCATATCTCTATACCCCTCTATACCTCTTTTACCTCCACCCCCCTACTTCCATATCTCTAATAATACATACCAAGATACCAACCTCTTCTATTTGCATCTTTCTTCTTTCACCATCTTCTCATTATTAATGTACCATATACAGTGTACAAATTACTATTATGTACTAATTTTTATCATGCTTATATTAACCTACCAACTACATGTTGTTTTACAAATTAACTAATTTAATGTATTTATGTTAAAATTTAGCCCTATATGTTCACTTGTTTATTTCATATTTGTGCAGCTTTTCTTCCCGGTCCTCCACTGAAAATGGGTTTCTGACCCAGTGTTACTTCCCAGTTAACAAATGTCAATAATTAAATAAATACACATGCATATATAAACACACACATACATACACACAAAAAATATATATATATATATATATATATATATATATATATATATATATATATACACACACACACAATAAAAAAAAAAATATATATATATATATATAGACACACACACACATATATATATATATATATATATATATTTATTTATTTGAGGTCTATAACACTTAGTTGCCCACCATTCAACAATCTACAGTTGTTAATTAATATTAATACATATGGTGGCATGAATATTCATAGCCCACTTCTAGTTTACCCTTTTCATCAACATGGTGAAATCTGGGAGTTGCTATACAGCCAGTACCTGGGTTACGAACATCTGACAGGAGGACAACCCATTGATACGAACAGGCTGCCGCAATGTCGGAAAAAAAAAAAAATAAAAATCTTACTGTTAATCAGAGAAATAAACTGTTCTTTCCTTTTTCTTCTTCTCCATTCATGAAGCTGCACGCACATCTTGTTAGAGCACTTACTTCCTCCTCCACGGAGGACAAGCGATCCGATTGGTTAAGGGAGTCTGTTTTGACAATCTGATTAACTGCTTCAAAGCTGTACTGAAGAAAACAGCCAATGTACTGTTTTGTAGAATGGGCAAATGTCATTGCAGGTAGCTGGGGTCTAGGTGAGAGTAGGAAGTCTGGAAGAGGTCTGAAAGTGCAGGAAAGAGTGGAAAACATTCATGGGTGATGCCTACAGTACAGAAATGTGAAGTGAAGCTTAAAAAGAGACAAGTTTAACATTTGTTTGTAACATTCTACTGTGCTTGATTGCACTTTATGTACGACTGGTTTAAAAAAGGGGGGAGGGGTAGTCTGTAAAATACTGCTCTGAATCAGCTAAACTGAAATCTTAATTAGGTGTAGAGAGTGGTAGTATCGACCAATCAGACCTGAGAAGTGCCTGTCTGCAGACTCCAGTAGTGTATGTGTATCTTGTGCAACTCCACTTTAGTACTGTACCGGACTGCAGCCAGACACTTTTTTGAACTTCCGCATTGGTGATGTTGTGACCCATGCCTCCAAAATGTAAATCCGATGCACATGCTGGTGATGTTTCAAAGAAAAGGAAAACAATCACCCTGGAAAGTAAAGCAGATATAATAAAGAGATGAGAGAGAGGTGAAGCACTATCTCCCATTGGAAACGCATTAGGCTATAGCCAATCAATGATCTGAGCAATTTTAAAAGACAAAGAAAGAATAATGAATCATGTGAAAGGCCATACCATGATGATAACTGCAATTATTACAAAACAATGGAGTGGTTTAATTCTTAAGATGGAAAGGCTACTGCTAATCTGGATCGAAGACCAAAAATCAGAGGAATATCCCTATTACCCTTTCATTAGTGCAAGAAAAGGCTCAAAGCCTTTACAATGACTTAAAAGCTGTTCAAGCAGCAAGTGCAGGTGGGTGTGACTAAATTTTTTGTGAGTAGGGGGCTTGTTCCATCGCTTTAAAATGACGGATAATTTACATAACATTAAAACTCAAGGTGAAGCGTCAAGTGCCGATGTAAGTGCTGCAAAGGATTTTCTTAATATTTTGGAAAAAAATATTAAAGAGGGAGGCCATTTGCCAGACCGAGACTGGCTTATTTTGGAAGAAAATGTCTGAAACGACTTATTTTAAAAAGAGGAAAAAAGTGAAGCAGGGCATAAGACAGCAAAAGACAGGCTAATATTACTGTTAGGGGGTAATGCATCTGGTGATTTTAAGTTGAAGCCCTGGCTTGTATATTGCTGCTTAAATCCAAGGGGACTATAGCAAGTCATTAAGGCAGGTCTTCCTGTTGTTTGGAAGGCAAATGCAAAAACTTTGGTTACAAATGCCATCTTTGAAGACTGGTTCTTGAACCATTTTGTTCCTACTCTTCAAAGGAATTGCCTGGCCAAAAACATTCCTTTCAAAATTCTTCTTGTACTTGACAATGCACCTGGACAACCAACAGTTATATTTGAATCTAAAGGTCGTATTTTTTAGCTTCCAGCACCACATCGCTACTTCATTCAATGGATCAGGGAGTAATAGCCTCATTTAAGGCCTACTATCTACTCTGGACCTTCTCACAAGCAGTCAGGGCTACCCAAGATAACATGATGACCTTAAGAGAGTTCTGGAATAACTACAACATCTATGATGCCATCAAAAATAGTGCAGATTCTTGGGATTAAGTAAAGCAGTCAAACATGAAAGTTGTGCGGAACAAATTGTGTCCACAATTTGCGCCTGCTTTACAGACTTCTACAGATGATGACATTGCTGAAGCCAGGCAAGCTGTGGTTGATACTGGTAATCAGCTGCAGTTACACATCACTAACAAGGTTGTCAGAGTTACTTGACTCCCATGACAAAGAACTGACCAATGAAGACCTTATGAAACTGGAGCAGCAGATAACAGCATTTGAGGAAAAAAACAGGGTCCTAGAAACTCCAAAATCAAAAAAGTTTTCAACAAAAGAGTTAGCTGAAGCCTTTTGTCTCACTAAAGTAGGAATGGCAAAGTTAGAGGAGCAAGATCCTAATACTGAGAGGTTCACCCAAGTTTACCGTACAGTTACTTAGGGCCTCAGCTGCTACAAGGTCATTTATGAGAAAAATAAATGCTCTGTACAAACCTCCCTTGATGTCTACTTCAAGAAATTGACTCCAGCAGTAAACATCCTCTCTCCAACAGCAGAATCAAATCCTGACTGTGTACCACCAGGGACACTCTCCAACAAGTCCATCATTTTCTGCATCATTCAATTAATGAACTTACCATAAAGTTAACTCACAAATTAGTGTTAACCTTTACAATAAATGTTATCCTTTTTCTTTACTGTTTTCACAACTGTTTCTTTAATGTTTTTTTTACAGTACATACCACACTGTACTGTACAAGTATACAGTTACTGTACTGTTACATTACACTGTACTTACAGTATTGCTATTACTACTACAGTATTATGTTTAAGATTTTTTTTATTTGAAGTGTTTCTACAGTGTTTTATATGCAAAGAAAAACAAAATAAATACTGGACGGATGTAAATATTTGACTAAGTGACATTTCTTATGAAACATATGCAAGTGTTTCGACTTGCATACAAATTTGACTTAAGAACAGACAAATAATCCCAGATCTTGCTGTTACCCCGGGGACTGCCTGTATTTAATTTTAAAATGCTGTTAAATGTTTTTAAGTGTTTCCATTGTAAGGAGCTGTTTAGTGACATCATAGTTGCAGTTTTGTTAGCTGGCCAAGTAAAACAGTTTGATTTTATTTACTTCAACATTTAAAGACTTTGATGAATATGAGGTTTGATGAAAAGGGTTTGATTACGAGGTATTCGCTAAAATGATCGTTCAACGAAGTGATACTGACCCTATATATATATATATATATATATATATATATATATATATATATATATATATCTACACATCTCTCGCTCTATACAATATATATATATATATATATATATATATATATATATATACACATACACATACACACACACATATACATACGTACATACATCAAATAACCTTGTAAATAAAGCTAACTGGTACCACAGATTTCAAAGGAAATAAAAAAAAAAACGATGACTTATTTAGCTCTTTCGTCCATATTTTAATATATACAAAACTTCTTCAGAAATACACTCAGTACAAAATCACAGTTTAAATATCCCTTTCCCCATGACGTAACTTGGAATTAAGCAGTAAATATTCAACATAAACTGATCATATAATTAGGCTTCCTTTTTCTAAAAAAGAATAGAAACTTCACTAAAGACACATACCAGTACTTAAAATATTATAATGATTTCAATTTCAGTAAACATTTATTATTAACATTTTCATTCAAGCCAAGAAACTAGTCGGTTCTAAGTGAAACTTACCATTTAAGTTTCCTGGCTTCTAAAACATTATTACATCCATTACCAAAGTTTACACACTCAACCTGTTTCAGAAAAAAGAAAATGAAACTTCCTCAAGCTACAACTTCTAAGACCATATTTCATTAAAGCACTGCTGCTGTCCCATTCTTTTATAGCCTTGACATGCTCCTTAATTCTATATCTGAATTCTCTTGTGCTCTTCTCCCTACAAAGTATTGTAAACGAGTATTACATGCAGCTATATAAACTACATTAGAACTATGACAGTTTCATCTCCCCTTCGCTCTAACAGTACATTTTAAATGCTGAAAGTCAACACTACTCATTTTACTAATGAACCTAGACTGTTTACAGTTAGCACAAAGAAAAGTGCCAACTCTATTTCCAAAGATTTTCTTGTCTCTAATGATGTCAATTTTCTATAATGTTTTATTAAAGGATTACTTTATAAACAAACTGTGGAACTCTGTAATAATTTTGGCTAAATCAGGGTTTCCTAGTCTAACTTTCCAATTAGTTTTTATAATTTCTTTAACCTCCTGGCTGTCAGTAGTCAAAGATCCTGGTAAAGCTAAGCTTTTATCACAAACCTGATTATTTTCATTCAGAAACCTTCTTTCATTCTTGTTGAAAGAAATATTTTTATCCAAAATAGGGTGGAATTTACTCCAGCGATGGTCTATTTCACATTCTATTTTGCCCAATTATTTAGCTGGATATTCCCTATTCTAAAAAAAATTTTTAATAAAACTAACCATCCAAAAACAGTGCATTTTCACTAATAATTCTAATGGCTCTAACAAGTTGTCCTCTAAAGATGTTCATTTTTATGAATTTTGGATGGTGACTACAAAAATGTAAATAACTGCTTTTAAGCATTTTTATTTTTTTTTATTTATTTATCATTTGTTGACTGAGAAAGTCTGACTAGGACAGAGCCTGTTTTCAGTGGAGGCCTGGGGAGAAACGCTCCAGATGCATGCCTTTGGATATTTTTTTAATCAAGAGGTCTGGACACTGTTTACTAAGTGAAATGCAAAATTAAAAAGGTACAGGGTGAGCAGTTCAGTAGTGCAGTAAAAAATATTGTTTGAAATTAATGGAAGTGAGTAAGAGATAACAGCTTTTCTGGTACCTAAATACTTTAATGCATTTACTAGAATAGTGTACAATTTAGTTGTATTTAGAGATAGCCAGTGCAACTTTTCTTAATGCTAAAAGTTAGTTTTCTGAAAGAGAAAAAAGTTGTTTTTCACATCTGGGAGGGAAATAAAGAAAATAATAGACAGCAGTTAGTATAAATTGGAGCACAGGATGCAACATGAGTCTTCACATGGATAACCTTAATTTTAGGTTAGGCTTTGCCTGTGTTGCAACTGTCAGTCTGAAACAAGTGTTCTTATCATGAGGGTTGAACTTCATTATTTGAAGATGTACATAGTTGTGTGTGTTGGCTAAGTTAAAAGGCTCTTGGGGGTGTTTGGTTATTTGTTTAAGGGTTTTCATTAAAACAAAAAAGTCTTGTAAAATGTGATATTGGCTCAAATGGAGACAACAAGAAACAACTGTATACATGATTAACCTGCCAAACATCGGTGGGTGCATGTAACAAAAGCTGGAACTAGACATTTAAAAAAGTGGTCATATATATATATATATATATATATATATATATATATATATATATATATATATATATATCTCAGGTGGGAATAATAAATTTATCATAATGGCTACTCTAAGCATATTATTTTGAAATGTGAATAGCTTCACAGGCACAGACAAAAAGGAAAAGTATTGAATTATAGTAATGCAGAGTGCAAATAGAAATGCTACAGGACATGCATGGAAAGAAATGAGCACAAGAATTTAATAAAGTATTTCAGGATGGATATTCATTCAAGTATCCGGGATATAGGAAAAGGGGAATACTTGTATACTAATTGCTAGAGGAGCTCCAATAGTGATAGAATAGGGTGAAAACGACAGTAATTGCAGATTTGTTGTAATAAGGTGCTACTGGAAAAGGAGGAGAATGACAGTGGTATATATTTTTATTTCACCTAAAACAGTTAAGGAGTTTAAGAACATTTTGGAAGCAATAATCAGCTTTCATCAAGGAATTTTACTTATAGGTGGAAACAAGAACTTGATATTTCATGGAAGAGTCAACCAGGCTGCAGTTAGCTTCTTTATGAAACAAAAACAGCTTCAGTACTTGAAAGCAAAAACAGCTTCAGTACTTAAATAATTGAGCACCTATCCAGACATGTCTAAAGGTCAGTTCCCTATGCTTTCTCTTGTAAACCTAGTGAACCTGGGCATACTGAGGCAATGTAGCAATTGTCTCATGTACATAGACAACCCTCTCCCTCCTACCTCCAAACACATCCACTTGTGAGAGATGCACTTACATAACCAAACTAGAGACCACGCTCTCTCCAACCAAGACTGGGTTAGCCAGTCAAGAGGAGAAGGTTAACACATACATCACACCACATAGAACACACAGTTCCCTACATCACACACCACCACACCTCTCGCACAGTAACACAACACACACACACACTTTCATGGAAGCTCTCAATAAAAATCTGCCCAAACAACAAAGACCTCAGAGGCAGAAACGCAAGCAACCATCTCATCCAAACATAACCCACAAAACACACACAGCCCACATAAAATGTGTGCCATTCAGCCTAAGCCCCTACGGATCATAGACTCATAGCAAGAATCATAGCAGGTTACTAGGCTAATGGCGCTGGGGCCCCTTACAAGCCTAGCCAAGAGTTTATCCCCAAAAAAGAAACCTCAGTCAGCACCTGCCATCCCTGTCAATGAGGGACACAGGTGGAACAGGGGGACAAATTTGTGGCTTCCCTTCCACTAATCAAGGTCATGCTTGAAGAGGGTCAGCAACATACTTTGTTTGACGTGCATGGAGAGTGTATTACAGAGATGGAGCAACCTCTGGGAGACAAACCTGTCTCGCCAGCAGGTTTTGTTAATGTCACATATTAGATTTACGCCTTTCAATCGGGTAATGCGTGGAGTTAGACTTACAGATATGGAGCATCTCTAGTACAGAAGAGTCTGAGATTGCTTGTAAACAAGTCACAGATCACCTCTGAGCAGTCTGTATGATATCGAGTAGAATGACAGTGATTTGAGCCTGTCTACACAGGACAGGTATTGGAAGATATGTATTCTCTTTGTGAGGTATTTCTGTGGCTTTTCCAGTTGGTGCAGGTGATTGGAGAGGTACATATCAAACGGGGCATTTTACTCAATTATTGGCTTAATGAGGGAGGAGTACAGAGAGGTAATAACCTCCCTTTTTCTGGATGCAATCCCTTTACTTATAAGATGAACAAAGTAAAAGGCTTTTCTGGCCACTGTCGCTTCATGATGGTCAAATGTGAGGTTGTTGTCAACCTGGATACCCAGGTCTCTCACCACAGATTGTGTGCTTAGGGGGTTGCCGTTGATGTGGTAATCAGTAAGGGCCATGTTTTTGCCAAATGGTATGATAATACATTTTTTGCATTTAACTTAAGGCCATGACTTTGGCACCAGTCATTTGTTGCTGTGGAATCCTCTAAGTATGTTAACATCATTTGGGGAGTCAATGACAGTACCCAGCTTGTAGTCGTCCACAAACTTGGTCAGCCACAAGCCTTTTGTCTTTGCCTGGACCTCTGATAAGTAGATGCCAAACAACAGGGGTCACAGCACAGATCCCCAGGGAACACCACTAGTGACAGGTCTGCTGTCATAGGTGGTGGCACCTATTTTGACCTTGTGAGTCCCATCGGTGAGCCAGTTGTCCACCCACCTGATGAGATAGGGATTTATGCCAGGTTGTGTTAGCTTTTCAATGATGCTAGAGTCAGGGATTGTGTCAAAGGCTTTGGCCAAGTCAAGGTAAGCTGTATGTACTAACTTTGTCACCAAGGCATTGGATGACAGAGTCTCAAAAAAGTCAACCATGTTCAACAGGCTAGAATCTGCCCTTGACAAATCCGAACTGGATGGGGTCAAGTGCTTGGAGACTGCCTATGTCCTTGGTTATGAGGTTCATAATAATATGCTCCATGCCCTTACAGATCAGACTTGTCAAGCTAATGAGGCAATAGTTTCCAGGGTCAGTATTGGCACCACCTTTGTGCAAAGGGATGACAATGGCAGTTGTCCACTCTGCTGGAATGAAGACTGTGCTTGGGCTATGGTTGAACAGGGTGCTCAATACGAGGCTAGTTTTTGATGGAGATGTTGCAGAACACAGCCTGGGATAATATCAGGTCCTATGGAAGCTGTGTTCTTTGCCTTGAATAGGGTCTTTAACACTTTATCTATGGAGATGTGAGCTGCGGGACAAGTATCGGGGACGTCGAATGGGCCTTTGGTAGGATGAAACTTGCTCTGAACCCATCTGCTAACAGGATGGCCAAATCAACAGGATCACATGCATATAGAACTTACATTCCCACACTTGCACAGTAAATTATTGCAATGCAAGAGAAGCAACAGAGAAAAAAGTATCTCTGTTGTGTTTTTTTCTTTTTTAACTGTTTAAAAATCAGAAATGTTAAGAGAGACTGTGCAAAAATATGAGGGCAATCATTTGTTTCTTTAGTTTTGCTGAACATACTTTATTTTTCTAAGATTTTGTTTTGTCTCCAGAAAAAGAAATGCTGTTATCCAGCATATAGCAACAGAAAGTCTGGCCACTCAATGGTACTTAAGTGGATGGACTTTTTTCCTGTGGCATATGTCTATTCACAAGAGGCACACTGGTTATGGGAGATTTGGTCTTGCTTATTGTGCCATTAAAAACACAATGATCCTGGACCTCCTTTTTTACCACAAGCCAAAAATCTCCACCAATACTAAAACCAGGGACCTAAATCATCCCAAACAGACAAATCAAACATGATGGAGGGGACAGGTTTATAACCCAGTAACTCCCAAACCTCTGGAGCAAACTTTCCATGCTTGTTAAGCAGGGCACCTCATTATCTTACTATAAGCCTAAACTGGATGACAAACACATTCCAGGATTGACTGGTAAGACCCACCTGGAGAAAGGAGGTGCGGTCTGAGGGAGAGTAGTAGCAAGGCAAGAATGGCCATGAGACTATATGGCCTTGGAGTACCCAAGCATATGTAAATATGCAAGTAAGAGAAACAGCAAAGTCCTAAATATGGGATACAGTGAGCTTGCCTCTGCAAAATAGGCTTCAGGTTCTCAAGATATTTACAATATAAATGAAAATATGACACCAAAATATAGAAGCCATTCCCTTTTTTCATTACAAATTTATTCTGTATTTGGAGAAATGTTCCTTCAACTGCTTAACCCCCAACCCATGAAAACTGAGGCTTCTCATACCTTCAGTAAGGAAGGGTAAGGGCTGTAAACCTCAAGGCTCTCCTTTCCATCACAGGTTACACACTAAGCCACCATGCGGCATATGGGAGCCTGAAAATACACATCACCAAAAAATATGAAGCCTTATTCCAAGTTTCATTTACTGCCATCACTACAGACAGGTTTACCCACAGGATAACCCTAGTTCTACTTTAATCAGTCATTCAAAACAACAAAAATACAAGTTTTAACCTCCAAGCTCAATGGAGCATATTCCCCAGCTCTTTTTCTAAAACTACATCACTAACTGCTTTTTAACGGCTGTATGTCAGTCAGCAGTACCAAAGAAACACCACAATTTCCTGTATAAATATTGGAGTCAAGGTGATTTTAAATATTTTTATGTCAATTTAAAATATTTGCATGCATTAAATCATCATTTTTGTTGCTTTCCATACATGTATAGTCACTGCTTATATACATCTGTTGTACAAAAATGCACTCCTTTACACATGTACACACCATTTATTTATCTATTGCACTTAACCATTTCTGTGATTTGTACCTGGATCATGGGTGAAACGAGTCTCTGCTGGATTAGTTTATTCATCAACTTTGTGAACTAATAAACCCTTCACAGGCAAGAAACTGGTCCTCAGCATTACAAAGTCTGAATCACAATATAAACTAAGAGATTCTTGAACCTGATATCTTCTGAACTGCTTAAAATGTCAAAGTACCATATCAGACTCAGATCCACAAAATATGCCATCTCCTTTCCCGTTCATTACAAATACTTCTCTTTATAACCTTTTACCTGTCTGATAAAGTGTAGGCATAAAAGTGTTAACAAGCCAATCAAATATTTATGCTTCACAAAAAATGAAATCAGTCATGATAAAATGAGCATAATGTCTAATGCAACCAACAGCAAAATTAAACATTCCTCTCACAGTTACTTCTTGCAAAAATAAAAAATCTTTCTCAGTTGAAGCTAAGTCCATGTAGAGATAAGCAAATTAACGCTGTAGAAAGCACATGAGTATTCTTCTACTACAAAAGAACATCACACAGCAAACAGAATAGAGAGTAATCAGACTACACCTGCTTACCCCTTCTTTTGGATCTGTATGGAGACCTCCGCCTGCATGCCCATGCCAGCACAATCTTTTATCTACTAACTGACACCACTGAAGTCCCTTTGCTGCTTTAAGTTTTTACCTAATACACTAGTCATAGGTGACAATAGTAAGGCACACTGACATCCCGCTAACTGGGTTGAATAGGGAGAAAGTTACAGTCCGCTGCCTGTCGGGTGCCAGGATTCACCACATAAAGCACGCACTTGGGTCTCTCCACAAGTACACATATGACTCTGTTATTGTCCATGTTGGTGTGAACGACCTAAAACGTACCTCCCTGGACTACATGAAAAGATACATGGAGGAGCTCTCGGATCTTGCAGCCCAGGCAGTTATGACCCTAGCCCTGAGTAGCATCCTACCATCACCCCCAGAATAACGCAGTACAAGCAGAAAATGGACTTCAACAATTGTCTAAGTTTCTGGTGTCATTCAAAGGGGATCCAATATTTGTCTGCCTGGAATAACATGATCGACAAACCTTGATGCTTTGCCAAAGACGCCCTGCATCTGTCACCCCTGGGATTCTGGATACTGGCCAAGGCTCTTGCCACCCCTACAGTGCCTTTTGTACGCAATGCCCTGAAGACAAAATTTATCACTCTAACAACTGCAAGCAAGTGCAACCGGAGGGTTATGCTACTCAACCCTAGAAGTCTAAATCTCAAAATGCACTCGCTCAAGTCACTCCTTAAACTGGAGAACATAGACATCTGTGCAGTAACAGAGACCTGGTTCAAGACTACGGAGAGCACCCCAGAGTTACCAGGCTACAATGCACATCACACCTTTCAGCCCCTAAATCAGGACCAAAGGCTTAAAAGGAGGTGTGGACCAAAGCCTCAAAGGTGGTGGTGTATCCATCTTCATAAAATGTATGCACACCTCCAGACTAATTGCGCAACATAATGCATCAGAGATACTTCAGGTACAACTAACACTGGATAAAACTGCAATACAGGTTTTAGCCTGCTACAGACCCCCCCCTCGCCCACAATGTCACAAGACACCCACTCCGCATTCCTAAACACTCTGGAAAACATTAAGGTTCAACCTAATGCCCTTATACTGGGAGACTAACTACCCCTCCATTAGCTGGCACAATTACTCCTGTTCCAAGTCATTTGCCCAGTGTTTTCTGGAATTCATTAAGTCCAGCTCCCTGGACCAACTCATTCTCACTCCCACCAAAGGTGGAAACATTCTTGACCTGGTCCTTACAAACATGGGGGACCGCTGCTCTATGCTAGTAATCAACTCTTCCCTGGTTAGATCAGACCACAAGTTAACCACCATCAGTATCCAAATCCCACCCTCACTCCCAATGAAGGAAACCACAGTGACAAACTTCTCCAAAGCCAATTGTGAGCTTCTAAAGACAGAAGTGGCAAACTTTACGTCATCCATGCAAGTGGGGAATGGGTGTATGGCTACTGAATCATACACCAAGGCACAGTATGAGCAATTACACACGTGGATGAATCGAGCCATACCAAACAGAACCAGGATGCTGTCATCCAAAAAAAAAAAAAAAAGGAAGCCAATCTGGTGGTCCCCTGCCATTAAACTCTACAACAGAAGGAAAAAACTGTTGCAGAAAAGGGTAAAGTCCCAATACAGAAAAATTTCCTTGTAAATCTCAGCAAAAAAACTGAGATCCCTCATCATATTCTCCAAAGCAAGTTACGAAAACAAAATTGCTACAGATACTAAAGATAACCACAAGACATTCTTTAGTTATGTCAAGAATCTGCTTAACAATACGCAGATGTGCTCTGAGCTACTGCACAATGGCACCACTTATACTGAACAAAGTGATATTGCCAATATCTTGGCCAACAGGTTTAGTGCAAACTTTACCCCCCTTCACTCCCCCCCAAAGGGCCCATCCCAATACCAAATCCCTAATATCACTACTGCACAAGTAGAAACCGCACTGTTCAAAGCCAAGATTACAGCTTCCATGGGACCTGATAATATACCTGGCTGTGTTCTACATGAACTAGAAAGGGAACTGGCACAACAACTGAGTGCCCTGTTCAACCACAGCCTCACTTCAGGCTTTGTTCCCACCGAATGGCGCACCGCTACAGTCATTCCACTCCACAAAGGGGGAGCGACTACAGACCCTGATGATCACCACCCCCATCAGCCTGACGAGCCTAATCTGCAAGGCTATGGAGTGCATCATTATGGACCTTATAAACAGGGATACAGAGAACCTTCAAACCCTGGACCCCACACAGTTTGGGTTTGTGAAGGGAAGATCATGTCTGCCCGACCTCATAAACTTCTTTGAATCTGTCACCAGAGCGGTGGATAAAGGCAAGGTAGTCCATACAACCTACCTTAATCTAGCCAAGGCCTTCGACATCATCCCCCACTCAGGAAACATTGACAGACTCACTAACCTAGGCATTAACTCCTACATCATAAGGTGGGTTGCCAACTGACTCACTGACGGAACCAACACGGTGAAAGTAGTGGACTCCAAATCTGACTACCGGGCAGTTACAAGTGGAGTCCCACAGGGATCGGTTCTGGGTACTCTCCTGTTTGGCATCTACTTCTCTGAAGTCCAAGCCACCACAAAGGGAGTCTGGTTAACCAAATTCGCGGATGACTGCAAACTGGGAGCTATTATTGATTCTCAAGTGGATGAAGACATCCTACAAAAAGGACTCCGAGACCGACTGGTGCCAGAACCATGGCCTTAAACTAAATGCTATAAAGTGCATCGTCATTTCTTTGGAAAAAACATGGTGTCCACAAACTACCACATCAACAGTAGCCCACTCAACTCCGAAGGTGTGATTAGAGATCTAGGGACACAGGTAGACAGCAACCTCTCCTTTGTCAACCATGTTGCCACTGTCATTAGAAAGTCCTTCCACATGGCACACCTCATTACAAAAGGTTTCTCATCCAGGAAGAAAGAAGTCATAATCCCTTTTCTACTCGTCCCCGATTAGACCCATTATAGAGTACAATGCCCCATCTGGCATGTACCTCACTAGACACCTACAACAACTGGAGGCACCACAAAAGTTCCTCAAAAAGAGGATCTTAGGACTCAAACACATGCCCTATACAGAAATACTCAAAAAAACTCTAGCTTTACTCAGTCTCATATCGCCTACTTGGAGGCTATCTCTGCTTGACATACAAAGCCATGTCTGACCCAATGTTACTAGACATGCTTCATCTGAAAAAGTTTTGATCCCTCCGCGCCACACACTCCAAAGACTTCAACCTCATCACCACAATAAACAGAACCTGCTGGAGGGGCAGGTTCCTAACCCAGAGACTTCCCACACACTGGAATAAACTCCCCATTCATGTCAAGCAGAGCACCTCACTAGCCCTCTTCAAGAAAAATCTTGACGAGTGGATGGGTAATAGGAAATTCACCCCAGGGATCACTTCAACAGCCTTGCTCGATAAGGGCACAAGGAACTAATGTCCAGCAGCAGGATGACTGGTAATATTCTTGGGCTAGGCTTGTATTGGCACCAGGGCCGTTAGCCTAGCACTCACCTATGAACCTAGATGTGGGGAGTAACCTTTGAACTCATCAAGCAGACCTTAAATCTTAATATCGTATAATAGTGTTAACTCACCCACTGCAGTGGTGGTGCTACGGTAGCGTTGTCGCCTCACAGTTAGACGTTGCCAGTTCGATTCTCAGTTACAGCGTCTTCTGTGTGGAGACATGCGTGAATAGGCGTTCCTTCGTTGAAGGTTGTGCGTTAGGCCCAGCAAGCCAGCACGTAAAAATCTACTGCCAATCATTAGCGGACCGGAGTTCCGCTGTGGCGACCCCTAACCGGGAAAAGCCGAAAGACACAAACAAGTGTTAACTCACCCACAACTGTTATATCAGCATCTACGTTTTTGTAACTGCTGACCTCTAAAACTTGTCCATGATTATCTATTCCAGACTATCAAGCTCTGACGTACATGATACCAGTCTGAAAATGCATTATACCAACTTAAGTTTTTACATACAGTCTCCATTTCCTAAATCTTTAGTTTTTGCCTACCTGCTCCCCAATCTGCCTAGATACTACTGAAGTTTTCAATGTTTTAGTCCTAGCCTGTCTGCTACAACTGCAAACAACTGTACGTGCCATGAATCTTTACACATTTTTAGCATAAAAATTTCTCAACACTCTTCTGTCTCCTTTCAAAGCTGCTCAAAGTGGCTATTTTCACCAGCAAATAAAATACTACTCTCCCATATACTCCCCTAAGGGCTACACATCTGCCTTTCAAGGTTACCCAGAGTGATTATTTTCACTAACGAAAAAAATTTTACCATCCCTAATAGCTACATATCTTTTTTTTATTCTCATCTACTGGCTCTAAATTAGCCCAGATATACTGCACTACTGGTTAACTATTCACTTAGCCAAGTAACATCTCCACTCACCCACACTCGTCATTCAAAACTTTCCTTCCCATGCCATGTACCCGAGCAGGACCATCCTTTCCTTACCATTTTCTCCATTTCCCTGTTCACAAAGATATGGTGGTTTTTAACTTTTCAGCAAATTTCAATCACATTTGATATCCTTCTTCCCTTGGCTCTGAACTTAAGTTCTCTATAAGTTTTTTTTTACCAAAACTCATTTTGCTGTAAGGAAAACACAACTGTAATTCTTAATCAGAAAAAAAACACAATACAATAAAAAAAATAAAATTAAGCAGTTGGCCTTTATTATTATAACTTGTAAAGAAAGAGAATAATTATGAACACCTATTAAAGACACTGACAACCTACAGTCTCTCAACCCAAACCAATATGGCTTTGTGAAAGGCAGGTCTCATCTACTATATACTCAAGCAGTACACATTGCCTAGATGGATCTAGCCAAGGCCACCAATATCGTGACACACCATGGTATTGGAATTAATTACAAGTGTACAAAGAAGGTTGCTAACTTTTACAGACACACAAAACGACATGTCTAAGTGCACAGGCAAGTTAGTTATATATGATCACTGCTGAATGACCAATATGGAGTGTGGGAAAGCAATGTACTTGGACTGCAATAAGCTGAATATGTTACTGTAGCCATTATGCCTTTCGTTTTCTTGCTAACAAAACATAAATGTATAGAATGACTTTGGAGGAGCGGGTCAAGCTAATTGTAAAAGCAAAATGCAGTCACATGATCACTGGTGGAAAAAATCATACACAGAGTTCTAGATATGGCTCATCGGCGAATTAATTTATATGTCTGACAATAATGCTGCCATTATATTTGTGTGACTTCTCCAAAGTCAAAGGAGGTTTACCATCCCCCCACCCCCCATGGGGCATAGTACATGTGCAAAACAGCCAACGTTAGAAGTTATTTCATTTCTAGAAATACAGTGAAGACAAGCTTTCATGTTCTTACTTTAATACTATATTTCCAAAGCCTCCATACTGCAAAAGTCTACAGACTCAATTAAAACATTTACATTTAGTCAGAGAGAGAGAATATACAGTACATAAAAAAAAATTGATTTTGTGGCTTAAATAACAAAATTACAGTTTATCACACAGAGTGGCACTTTTCAGCATTTAAAATGCTAATACAGGAAAAAAGGCATAGCACTACCGATACTCGTGTTTGGTTCTCAGAAATTCAGTATACAGCTGTTGTATTATTTCTGCATTTCAAACACAGCCTAACTACAATGTATTGCTTAATCACAGATGATGAACAAAATTATTTTCAACTAGAAAACGTCAACCTGTTTCAGACAGATAACTTGTGGGCATGTCTCCACCGACATACCATATGACCACTGAAATATGCCAGAGTACCCATCTGCATTATACTTGGCTGCCATTAGTTAGGAGTATGGAATCTGCTCGGGGTAGCAGAATGCAGCGTATATGTAAACAATGTCTTTATTGTGCTGTCAATGCAACAGAAAAAAGTTACAACTACTTCATGTAAAATCTGCAGTCTTTCCTTTGCAGGCAGACTGAAAGTATTTTAATGGTTTATATAATTTGTGTGTGTGTGAATGCAACTACAGTTGAAACTATTTGTACTGTGTGTGTCTGACAGCAAGAAGCTGCCAACACATTACTGTAGCAATTATTCATTCATTAATTTGCTCATAATCACACATCTGAGATACACCCAGTTAGACTGGCTGCAATTAGTGGGCACATCTGTGTGTGTGTGTGTGGGGGGGGTGGGTTGCAAAGAATAGCACTGTGTGTGTCTGATGGCAATGAGCTAAAATTCATGACTGTGGTCTTTATGTATTTATTCATTAAAATAACATTTACATTAAGTTTGCACCAAGATGCCATAAACTACTGGGCACAGCTGTGTGTGAGTGGGTGAATGCAAGGGAGCATATGCAGAGGGATAAGAGGATGCAATAAGTGCACTGTATGTGTCTGACAGCAACAAGGTGAAATACATTACTGTATCTATGAAGTACTGTGGCATACTGAGTGAAGAAACGTGCAATGTATCTTTAAGTGTGTTGCAGTACAAAATGTGGAAATAGTCTCAACAGATTATCAGACAATTACCATGCAAACCTAATAAGGCATGGCCTACTAATTATGCTCATATAAAAGCAAGTAGCCTAGAAAGCTAAAAATCAGATTACTTTCCTCAACCGGAAGTGAGTGGATGAGATGGCTCTTGCCTGAATGACAATGGAAGCATGAATTGCAAAACCACAGTCACGGTTGACTTGAGAAATTATACTCAAAAGAAATATCTTGGACCTAGTCAAAGCCTACAGCCTGGGACAAGGAAAAGGCCGACTAAAACACTGTTTGCTGGAAAAATGACCAACGGTACTTTTTTGAGCCAAGTGGGCTATTTTACATCTGGGCTTTCTGAAAAATAAATACATTTTATGGCAGTTTGGCGACTCCCTGGACGTCTGCATATTTATTCATTCCTCACAATGTTTGCAGTCAGTTTACATGCAATACTCATTTTATACACTTACAAATTAAAAAGTAATACTCTAAGTAAATATTGCCTATGTAAAATACACTAAGCAAAAATTATTATTCTAATCTACACATTTCTTAAACATTTATTTATGTCTGCCCACTCTAAACAACACAAAAATAAGAGAGGTATGATTTGTTCAGTTTACTTAAGTCTAGGTCTGTGCTTTATCAGTTTCTTTGGCTACATTTTCAATACCAGATATAATTTTGAAAATGGCATCTAGTCTTTATAGTAACAAGGATATATTTTACCCTATAAAGTTACAGAAAAAGGAAATTATTTTTCTCACAATATTTCTATCCATATGGTCATGACACTTCCAAACACTATTAAATATGTATCCTGATAAAAATTATCTGTGGAAAATAGTACATCTGTTTACTTCTGTCTCACATTAGTGGAACTTAATTCTACCCAAAGTTAATTCTTCATTTTGCTTTTAAGCCACAGTAATTTTTATTTTCCTTGTAATTTTCCCATTCCTGAGGTTAATACTCACCATATTAAATATGAAAAGTAAAGCAAATGTTGCAGTTTGGTGTCTCAACTCGCATGTATTTGACAAACCCATATATCCACTGTTGTTGCAAAACATTTAACTCGCATTTTTAGACAAACATTAAAATAAAACCTGATACATGTAAGCCTGCTCTTACTTGTTATCCTCACAAAATCCCACTACAACTTTTCCACACAAGAGTCTCCAGTCTTTCCAGCAGTCTGGTTCCTGGGAGAACATGCAAACCCCAATGCTGTTTCCCTTAATATTAATCTTTCCCTCCCAAACTGTCTAGTCCTCCCAAGTCATTTACTTCATTTAGCTTAAGACTTTTCTATACTTACATGGTTGGCCTGCAGTTAAATTCACCCTTTAAACAGTTTTTTTTCGACTGCTTACTGCATAGGTTCATAGATTCATAGATTAGTACTAGGCTAACTGCCCCTGCAAGCCATTTTAAGCCTAGCCAATTATCCCTTGTGAGACTCAAACCCTGCACCTTGTGTTTTTAAGACAAACACCTTAACCATTAGGCCACCCTCCCAACCCCAGATTGTCAAACACAAAAACTGAGTGGCATTCATAGTCAAACATGGTGCAAATCTGCAAAAGAATCAGCAAATAGTTGTGCTATGCTATGTAAATGCTCTATGTGTAAACCAAGTGGCACTGTTTTTCTCATGTATGCAGCTTACTGCAACCTGTCCACGCGAAGTGTGCAGAGATAAAACCATGCTAGGAAAAGAAAGTATGAAGGAAAATTACTATATGCATATGCACTTAGTACATATCTGCAAGTCTACTGGGACACCATAAGTGCATAAATTGGGCACAGAAGCATGAAGCACAGCCCTAAGCAGATATCGTTTAACCTGACTGCTCAATGCTACACATAACACAGCTGTGTTGGTACGTGGATAACTTCACTGTACCAGAACCTTTGAATTAAATGTCCACTGATGGAAACCAGTTTATCTTATATAGGAGAAAAGGGCAGATAGGAAAAAAGGGAACAGAAAAGATAAGAGAAACACAGAAGGATGACATATAGGGTTGCCAGCTGTCCAGTTTTTGACTGAACTGTCCGGTTTTCTGAAAAATTGTCCGGTTACAAATTTCATTCAAAACCGGGCACATTGAAGTCCGGGTTTTGTGCCACTGCCGTGGTCTGAAGCATTTCTCGCTCGCCATCTTTACTCTCTCTCTCTCCCCTCCTTATTGCCTGTGGTCCCGGTGTGCTTTTTGGCTATAAATAGAGCCATTACCTGACTCCAGACTGTCCGGAAATATATGACACTAGCGGATGTGATTAGCCCCTCCCCTTTCTGGAATTGGAATATGACCGGGGCCATTGGTGAACATCTTTTCCAGTTGTCTGACAAGCACTGCCTCTTGCTCCTCCTTGTGTCAGCCCAGGGTGGCAGTGTGGATGTGGAAGCTTGAAAGCTTGGAGATTTTGAAACGAATCCATTTTACACACATTATTGGGGATGGACGCAGGTAGGCAAGCTGTGGCTAGAATGTGTCTGTTTTATTTCAGTTATATATGCAAGCATTCAGTGTATAAACTACAGAATGAGGTTAATTGCCTAATGCGAATGGGTAAACTCATGAGTTGTGGGCCTGTTTAACAATGCTATCCCCCCGTAGATGATAAAGTGGTGTACGTACGAACCGTAGCTAAAAGTGTGCAATCTCCAGTCTTGTCAGTACAACAGAAAAGTAAAGCATGAATAGTCTGAAAAAGAGTGTGATTTACACGTGTATAACAGGAAAATTTCAGTTTATACTTAAAAGTCCCTGTGCCAGTAGTAGCACAAGTGGCCTTTTTTAGGCGATGTAGTTGAAGAGTTCCTCATTGGGTGTGCAGTAGCAAGTGTCGCCCACCACACAATACCTGGTGACGTGTTGGAGTAACGAATGCTTATTCATGCTGATGTGTTCAACAGCCGCACAAATAATTTTTTTATGTTTTTTTGCAGGGGATCGATGTCTGCCTGCACCCTCACACCTGTTATCCATAAAACCTGTTTTCTGGCAATCATTGTGGATTGCAGTCACTAAGTAATGACGGACATTTTAATTTCTGACTTTATATCCTTCAGAAAATGCATGCTTAAGCAAAACCTGATTATCTAACCCTAAATTGCTAAGAGCAATATTTAAAATTTGTCCTTATTTTTGAGCCTTTATCTCCCTCCCCTTCCCCCAAATTATTTTGGCTTCCTCCCTGATTCTTGGCTGAAAGTTTTTTTTTTTTAGGGAATGGCAGCGACCCCACTTGCAAGACCTGTGAGGTAGGGTTATAGTAGTACTCATGTTTGCACAGTTAAGTGAGGAGAGAGTAGCAACCTCATGCATAGAACCTCATGCATAGATCACAACATTTAACCTCTGTATGAAGTGCATAATTTTACAAATGTATACAATTCATACCTGTTTGACAACACTATATAATAGCCACTTCACATTACTGCAGTAACAGTAACATGAGACAGTAGCAGTGCCTGTAATTCAGCAAAAGGAAATGTATTTATTATTATACAAATGTATGAAATGTACCAAGTGATCTGCAACATAAAAACCAGTTTCCATTCAGACAGCATACATGAATTTACTATGCATTCCAAGACCTTTTAACTCTCAAAAGATTTGTAGAATATCCAGATTTTTGCCCCATATTTTTAATTTCTTCCTCATAAACTTGTGGTTTTCTGGAAAGTCACTGACAACTGAAGTCACTGAATAATGGCAGATACCAATCAGAAAGTATAACAACTTTATGAGGCATTGGTTTAGTTGTTCATGGAATACTGTGCTTGCAGAATTATTGTATATTGCACCACATCTTCTTTTTCACCCTTAAAGATATTTTCACAACCTCCACTCTGCTTATTGTCCCATTTCACATATTGCACCTGTTAACTCCTTGTTCCACAACTACCACCACTTGTAGCCTCAACTCTCTGCTCCAGTCTGTAACTACTTGTGTAAAATCCATTGTTTGATATTGTGAATTAGCAAAGGAATTTTGTTTAATAGTTTTTGCACATAATATTTACACTGAACCTGAGTAATTATGTTTTTATGTATCATATATGCATTTCTAATACTGCTTGTGTAGTATTTTTGTATAGTCGGTGAATGTGAGATTTAAAGGCAGAGTAGTTTTAATGCGAAGTCTGTTTTCATTGTGAGACTATATTGCTTTGTTTAGCAAATGTGTATAAGTGGTTTGTGCTATAAAATTTGAAATAAATATTTTAAATTAAATCCAAATATTTGTAATCACTGTATGTGTAAAACAGAAGACAGTATGCACACGAGTTTTGAACAGTGTTTATGGCAACTGGTAAGAAATCAGCTGAAAGCAGGCATCCGGAACAGAAAAAGAGGGCGTTCCCATCAGCTGATTTCACGGTGATGTCACAAAATGGGTGGGGCCTGGGTGGGAATGGGTGGAGTTATGGGTGATGCGAGGGGCGTGACCTTAGTCCGGTTTTAGCCACAAAGAAAGCTGGCAACCCTAATGACACAGGAAAAATAAAAAGGGAATGAGAAATGAGGTTACATAAAGGGGGACTCTTTCCCACAAAAAAGAAAAAAATTTCCACAACACACAAGGGAAAGAGGTAGAAAGATAGAGGGAAGCAAGGTATAAATGCCAATTGGGAAAGATTGAAGTACAGACAAAAGTGTATAACAATACAGACTGACAGGGGCTGATGACCCCACAACAGAAAGGGAAGACTGACGCATGAAAGACAACTGGTGACAGGGAGGATGTGGGACAACATACAAAGGGGGGTGATACCACAACATCATGGGTGCACAGAGGAGGTGAATAGGAAGGAAAACGAGGCATGTCCAAACAAGCCCAGAGACTCATGAGAAGATCCACAACAGGGATGTCAGGGAAAAAAGAGAGTCACAGAGGTGGTGGAGTCCATCTCTAGTGATTCAATTATTAAAGCCTGCCAGTTCACTAAATCTTACACCTGTGGCAGGAGGTGATGGCACTGGCCCTACTGTTTTTGCACCACCATTTCACTGCAACCTTGAACACTGCATGCAGCTATGCCTGCTCACACAATGGACACATCTCAGTCTACCCGTCTGGTCCAAAAGGACAGACTACACATTTCGGATCTTTGCTTGGACGTGTTTGCATAGATATTTTTATACCCAAAGCAGACACCAATGAATTTTTCCTAAGGTTGATTGCAAATGTTGGAGGTATGGTGGGGAAGAAAGAGGTAATTGGGAACACATTTTTGGGAGTGTAATGAGTTGGCAGAATTTAAAAATTCCTTGACCACTTCTCTGCCATAAATATTCTGTGAGCAAACTAGTGTAACTTAGGAAATGATTTTGAGCTGTGATATGGAACTGGAATTGCCGAAACATAGTTAAGGCCTTATTCAGTTTAATTCTGGTGGCTGCCAAAAAAGGAATCACTAGAAAATAGAAATCAAAAACTAAATCAACCACACACGTAGTGAATATAGTCAGAGAGATAAAACAACTGGAGGTTTGATTTTTAGAAAAGTGCAGGAGCAAATAACATAGAAAAATGGAAATTGTGGGAACAGTACATGTAGAATAATTTTTTGGAGGAGAAATGATGTTTAAGAGATGGTAGTAAGTGAATGAGCCATGCAATGTTTGACTGACAATGACTGTACAGAGGATTAAGTGATGTTTAATGTTAGCTACTGAAAAAATGTCACTATGGATTGTTTTCATTTATATAACTGTATGACGGCCTATGCCATAACTGATAATTCAATAAAGTTGTTTCCTATATATAATTAAAAAAGAAAAAAATGTAGGTACTGCAGTGCAAAAAGAAAAGCTAGACAAAATACTGAAATCTTTCTCTTGCTGTAGTGGGGGATGGAGTGTAAAAGTACACACCTCAGGCTTTGTGCCCACTGAATGGCACACAGCGATGGTCATCCCACTCCACAAAGGGGGAGCCACCACAGACCCCGGGAACTACCGCCCATTAGCCTGACGAGCCTGGTCTGCAAGGCTATGGAACTTATAAACACTGACATAGGTAATCTCCAAACTCTGGACCCTACCCAGTTTGGGTTTGTAAAAGGCAGATCATGTCTCCAAAACCTGACAGACTTCTTTGAAGCGGTCACCAAAGCTGTAGATGAGGGTAAGGTGGTTCACACAGCCTATCTAGATCTTGCCAAGGCTTTCAACACCATCTCCCAACTCTGGAATTAAATTAAACTCACTAAACTAGGTATAAAGCCCTATGTCACAAGATGGGTTGCCAACTGGCTCACTGACAGAACCCACACTGTGAAAGTAGCAGACTCCAATTCCGACTTCAGACCAGTGACAAGTGGAGTACCACAGGGATCAGTCCTGGGTCCTCTCCTGTTTGGTATCGACTTCTCTGAAGTACAGGCTAACATAGAAGGTCTTTGGCTAGTGAAGTTCGCAGATGACTGCAAACTAGGAACCATAATCGAAACTAACGATGTGGACTTACTACAAAAGGGCCTCACTGAGACAGATTCCTGGTGTCAAAGGCATGGCCTTCAAGCTCAATGCCAAAAAGTGCATTGTCATCCCTTTTGGTAAAAATTCTGTACCCATGGTAAAATTTCTGTACCCATGAACTACCACATAGGCAGTAGTCTTCTTAACACTGAAAGTGTGATTAGAGACCTTGGGATACAGGTGGACAGTAGTCTCTCCTTTGATAATCACATTGCTGCAGTAGTCAGGAAATCCTTCTAAGTGGCACACCTCATCACAAAAGGTTTCTCATCCAGGAAAAAAAGAGAGGTCATTGTTCCCCTCTACTCGTCACTCATTAGACCCATTACAGAATATAGCACCCCTTTTGGTATGTACCTCACAAGACATCTACAATGGAAAGGCTGCAAGAAATACCTCACAAAGAGGATTACTGGCCTCAAACAGATACCTTACGCAGACCATCTAAAAAAACTCCAGATTTCCGTCGCATATCGGCTACTCAGAGGCGATCTCTGCCTAACATGCAAAGCTATGTCAAACCCAGAACTGCTGAGCATGCTCCACTTAAAGAAATCTCAATCCTCCGAGTTACACGCTCTAGGGACCTAAACCTTGTCACAATAATAAACAGAACATGCTGGAGGGATAGATTCCTGTCCCAGAGACTTCCCATACTCTGGAACAACCTACCTATCTATATCAAACAAAGCTCCTCATTAGCACTCAAGAAAAATCTTGACGATTGGATGGGAGACAGGAAATTCACCCTGGGGATCACTTCTGTGGCTCTGCTCGACAGGGGCACAGGCACAGTAAAATAATTTTCTTAGGTGGAGAAAGCCAGGGTACCTTTTTGGCTAGGCTTATATAGGCCCTAGGGCCAATAGCCTAGTACCTACCTACGAACATCAAATATATGCAGAGATGACGTTTTCTCTGAATTCTGCATAGATGAATATCTGGATAAAAAACCCTGGCTTAATCTAATAACAGACTTTAAGACGAAACAAGTAAATATGAGAACACAGAATATAATGAAATGTTTTCCTTTAGCAATAAATGTTTTGGGTTTTATTTCTGGCTGCACAGAGAAATACATTTTTTTTCTCTTATACTTCCACGGAGACAAGCTGTTAAAGAAATAACAGACAGAGCTCTCATTTACTCAAAGCTAAAAGTTAATGATTTCTGAAAGCATGCAAGTTGCATTCACATGGGGTATAAAGATGAAAAAATAGACACCAATTAACATAAGTAGAAGCACAGGCAATAACACGTCTTAACAGGATAACCTTAAATTCACGTTAACCAGGGGCTATATTAGCTGTCTAGTTGGCACAAATATACCGATGGGGGGGGGGGGGTAAATTCCATTATTTGATGATGCACACAATTAAGTATGCATGCTTATATTAAGTTAATACGTATTAGTGGTGCTCTGAAGTGTATTTTTTATTTGAAGGTTTTTAGGTCTTATAAAATGTGACATAAGTTTCCAATTTTGATGAGAAAAACCTGTATAAAGAATTAACATGCAAACATTAACAGGTGCATGTATCACAAAAACTTAATAGACATTAAAAAAGCTGCCATATATAACAGATGGGAATAATAACTACTTACCATAATGATGGCACTTCCATATTATCTTGGAATGTGAATGGCCTCATCGGTACAGACAAAAAGGAAAGCATGCTTAATTTTATTAAGAAATGCAGCATGCAAATAACAATGCTCCAGGAAACAAATTTGGAAAGCAATGAGCATGTAAATTTCATAAAGAATGGATTTTAGGATGGATATTTTGTAGAATATCAGAAACACAGGAAAAGATGAGTACTTATATTAATTACTACAAGAGTTCCGGCAGTGACAGAACAGGAGAAAAAAAAAAGATAATAATGGCAAATTTCTGGTAGTAAGGGGCTACTGGTAAGAGATGAAGATTACACTAGTACGTATTTATATTCTACCTAAAACTGCTATTAAGGAGCTTAAAAAATTGAAAGAAAGAGACAGCTTTCAGCAGGTGGACTGGAATTTGATATGCAAGAATGAGGATGTTTCTGAGGGGCACAGAAGAGAAACTAAAACAAAAGAAGGTAGATTTCTGGAAAACAATTATGAAAATATTTGGAATGAAATATGTGACTTCAGTAGTAGGAACTCAGAGAATTTACATATTATTCACCAACGTACAATAGCTGGGCTAGACTAGACAAATTATTTTCACAGGAACTTGCACATGTGCAGTCATACCTAACTTCTAGATATGGGCAGTCATCATTAAACTTCTTGGGTATCGACTAGCATTTCTATGACATTACATTGGGATGAAACGGCTAGGCTTAAAATGACCTCTGGGTTGACATCTCCAATGAACATGAAAACTTTGATAAAAATCCAATAACTATTTCAAATCATGTGCCAATAATCAAGAATTACCAAGATAAAAATAAATTCAGAGTAATGAAGTAAAGATATGACATTGCCGCTCCCCCCACCTAAAAAGGGAGAAATTTAAGGAATGGGTAGTTTAAATTAATTGGGATTTAGTAGGGAAGATGGAAAGCACTCCAGAAGATATAACTAGTGAGTGGAATAAAATGAAAGTGAAGTTTAAAAATAAGGATAGAAATAAAAGAAAAGATTACTTAGAAGAGATGGCGAAAGGTTCCAGTATTACAAAATAAGGGGAATTGCAAAGAACAAGAAGATGTAGAATTGCAGCATGCTAAAGAGAAAATAAGTAAGCACTTGGATAATATGCATAAATTTAGAAAGACTGCTGTTAAGCAACATTTTTTTTTTTGATAACTCCAGAGCACAAAAACATTTGCCACAATGACTTGGGTAACAAAGTAGAAAGGATTGCTGCCAAACTTAAGGAGACTATAACAAGAAAAATAACCAGAGATCTGTACAGGTATTACAGATATTTCAGAAATTTTATGAAACTTTCTATAAAGCAAAAATAACTAGGGAAATCAAGAAAAAGCAAACTGAAATATTACAGAAGACTTAAATATACCAAGGTTAGAGGTAGAGGAGTATCAACAACTAACAGTTAAGACAGGAGAAAATGATATAAAAATGGTGATGTATAACCAATCTGCAGGAAAGTCTGCAGGAATAGATGGTACTCCAGTGAAAGTTTAGAAGCTAGGGTGGAAGAAAGTGATAAAGATCTGGAAAGGTTTGGTTTAAGAGTATTTTAAAAGAAGGAAAAAACACCAACATCATTAAAAAGCTGTGGTGGCTGTAATAACTAAAACATCCAGCTTTACATAGGCCCACTTCAATTTTGAACCATAATTATAAAGTGTTTATGTCTACAACTGCAAAAGAAATTGCAAAGGTGATGCCAAAATTGGTAGAAATTGACCAATGTGCTTTTGTGGAGGGGAAGCAAACATTTGACAACACTAACGGAACGATGATGACCCAGAAAATACTGCTGTTGCTGATAGGTCTTGATGCAGAGGAAACATTCAAAAAAGAGTAATTTGGGATTTTATGAGTATGGCAATGGAAGCATAAGCAATTCCTGATACAATAATAAGGTTAAATTAGAAGGGTATAGGAGGATTGAAGGCACAAATCAAGTAGGAACCAGGCAGGGGTGTCTTGTTTCCCTTTTGTTTATTTGCGTTATTATTAGAACCACTGGCAGAGAAAATATGAGACTCAAATTCAAGGATATAATTGGTATGGTGTTCAAAAAACCTGGCTTTATTTGCAGATTATATTACTTAGTACATGATGGAACCAGAAAAAGGGCATCTCAGTGTTGTGGAACATACTAAGAAAATGTCAAGCTTTTATCGGGATATAAAATTAAAGATAAAACAAAGGCTATAGCTATAAACTATGCACCCACACATGACTTGGTTCAGCCAAACTCATATTTATGGGGAAATGATAAAAGGAAATATTTAGGAGAATGCATTAAAAAGGATTCTGTTATGGCAGCAAAGGATACGTGGGAAGAGACAAAACTGAAGATAATACAAAAACTGAGAAAACAGATAGCAAAGTACATGCAGTAAAATGCTTTTAGTCCCTTTAATTTTACAAACAGGTCAGGCATATTTTTGTCAACCAAAAAGCTGTGGATAGTAATAAAAACAGAGTTGAAGGATTTTACTTAGGATGGGAAAAGGGCAAGAGGCTGAAGTAAATCCACCCTAAAGAACAAGGTTTAGGATTAGCTGACTTGAAGGGATAATTTAGAGCTACACAGTTAAGGATCTTGCACACAACACAACCAAGAAGCTACAATTCAAAGTGGAAAGAAAAGTACAGTTTTGTACCTACCATAAATGTAGATGTTCGAGGATCCACATTGCTGCAGTCCTAACTATTGGGTAGTCCGCTGTCCAGTCGGCCCGAATACCAAAGTATATGGCTGACGTCGGTCAGGGCGCATTAGACTGACGTCAGTACGTCAGGGTACTAATGCGCATGACCGACGTCATATCTTCAGTCTTTTCTTGCCCCAGATGTCAGAAGACCCTGAAAAGATAAGGCCAAAACCAAAAACTCCAAACATACCTGCGCCAAAAATATGTACAATATATACAAAATTACCAGAATATAACCTCACCTACACAACCACCCCTAAACACAGAGGGGAAGGAGGGAGGATTGGACTGCAGCAATGTGGATCCTCGAACATCTACATTTATGGTAGGTACAAAACTGTACTATGTTCTTCATTCCACATTGCTGCAGTCCTAACTATTGGGTAGAATCCCAAAGCAGAGGTAAGGGAGGCTGGCAAATCATAAGGAAGCAGGAACTGACAACATGCCTTGCAAAATAGCAGTGGCAAAACCAGCCCTAGACTTAGAGTAGAGAGGAAGGTGATAATGCTTAGAGAAAGTATGCACTGAACTCCAAGTAGCTGCCTCCAAAATATCCTTAGTTGCCACCCCCCTTAGAAATGCTGTTGAAGTGGCAGTAGCCCTAGTGGAATGAGGCCTAATCCCAGCTGGAATCTCCTTGCCATGATGGGAATAACAAATGCAATGCAAAACCCAATCCACCTAGAAATAGTTTGTTTTGACACAGGCTTGCCCTGCGAACTCAAAGCAAAAGAAACAAACAACTGCTGAGACTGCCTAAAATCCTTAGTCCTGCTCAAATAATAACGCAATTGCCTGTGTACATCTAAAGTGTGCAAAATCTTTTCCCCTTTATTTTGGGGATCTGCATAAAAGTAGGCAAATGAATAGTTTGGTTTAAAGCCACACTAGAAACCACCTTAGGCATAAAGGAAGGATTAGTGCGTAAAGATACCCTATCCTTATGAAAAATCAAAAAAGGCTCTACCGCCATAAGGGCCTGCAACTCAGAAACCCTTCTTGCAGAAGTAATGGCCAACAAAAAAGCAGTCTTCCATGACAAGTATTTCAATTCAGCAGTAGCTGCAGGCTCAAAAGGTTGTAGAGTAAGTTTCTCCAACACAAAATTGAGATCCCAAGCAGGAGTAGGAGCTCTACGTGGGGGTCTTATATTCTTTGCCCCTCTAAGAAATTGCTTGAACAAAGGATGCGAAAACAATGGTGGGTCACAATCATAGTGAGCTGAAATTGCTGCAGCATGAATCTTAATGGAAGAGAAAGACAAACCTTTGTCCAATAACTCAGTAAGATATTGAAGAGCCACACTCAAATTAGGCTCAGAAATCTCCAAATTGTTTGCTGCACTCCAAAATAAAAATCTCTTCCATTTTTCTCACTTTCCTTGTACTAGGTCTTCTGGCTTCCATAATCACATTTAAAACTTGTTGAGGAAGTTGAGACCTGCTGTCTTTCAAAACAGAATATGCCAGGCTGTTAGATGAAGAGAGTGAAGCTTGACATTGAGCAGGTGACCGTCCCTCTGAGACAACAGGTGTGGAATCAAGGGTAAAGGCCATGGAGGCTTCCTTACCAGACTCCTCAGTAATGGGTACCAGTGCTGCGAGGCCAATCTGGAGCTATTAAAATCATCCTTGGCTTGTCTTGTCTGACCTTTAGAAGCACCTTTGGGAGAAGAGGCAGAGGTGGAAAAGCATACACATGAAGATTTTTCCAACTGAAAGAAAGAGCATCCACTTTCCAAGCTGTGTGATGAAACCTCTTTGTGCAAAACTTTGGCAGCTGGTGGTTTAGTGGAGAAGCGAACAGATCTATGTCTGGAGTTCCCCATGACACTGTCAATTTTGAAATACATGAAGATCCAGTTTCCACTGTGGGGATCCATGATTTGTCTGCTTAACACATCTGCTAAGGAGTTCTGTGCTCCGGCAGAAACCTTGCCTGAAGAGTTAGTTGCAAGCTGAGCGCAGTCTCCCATAAAATCATTGCTTGCCTGCACAATGGGTAAGAATGTGTTCCCCTTGTTTGTTGATGTACCACATGACAGTTGTGTTGTCTGTTAGAATCAACACCTGCCCTGGAAGAAGTAATTCCTTGAAAGCCATTAATGCAAACTGGACTGCTAACATCTCTTTCATGTTGATATGTAGATGCTGTAGTCTGGCAGGCCACTTGTCTTGTATCCACTTTCCATTTAGATGAGCTCCCAAGCAATGTCTGAGGCATCTGTCGCTAGAATCTGACTCGCCTCTGGCCGGGTCACAGAGAGTCCCTTGTTTAGGTGACATTCCTGAGCCCACCACAAAAATTCCTTTTGAATGCAAGGTATTATTTGAATGACAGTGTCCAAATCCTGGCAGTGCTGTGTCCATACATTTTGAGATACCATTGCAGCTTCCTCATATGCAGTTTGGCATTGGGAAGCACCAGAATACAAGATGCCATGAACCCTAAGGCTTGAAGGACTGTCCTTGCAGTCAGCCCGGACTGAAGAGATAGTTGATGGAAGTAACTGGAAAGATTCTTTTGTTTGTCCGGGGTTAAAAGGCCATCTGGGCTGCTGTATTCAGTCTCACACCCAGAAAGCACATGTCTTGAGAGGGTACTAGACTGGACTTTATTTCACAGAATACCCTAGGCATCTTAGCACTGCTATGACATATTCCAAATGCTGTAGAAGGTCTTCCTTTTCTTGAGCCAGAATCAGGCAGTCGTCCAAGTAAGGATAGATTTGAATTCCTTTTAGCCTGAAGTAAGCTATCACTGGAGCCAGAACCTTTGTGAATACTCTGGGCACAGTAGATAAGCCAAAGGGCAATGCAGAGAACTGATAATGAGAATTTCCAGCTAGATACTTCCTGCAACTTAGTCTTATAGGCACATGAAGGTAAGCTTCCTTGAGATCTAAAGTTACCATCCAGTGATCTTTGCCCAGCAGAGGTAAAAGCTGTTGTAACGTCAACATTTTGAACTTGGGAATGTCCAGATAAGTGTTGAGGATAGATAAATCCAAAATTGGTCTCCACGTGTTCCCCTTCTTCGGTACTAGGAACAGGCGAGAATAAAATCCTAGGCCCCTTTCTGGCACAGGAACTGGCTGAATGGCCCCTATTTGGAACAACAGAGAAATTTGCTTGTGAGCCTCTGTTCTTTGTAGAGGAGGAATGTCCGCATGCCTTTGAAAGGAGGCAAGGTATGGAAATAAAACCTGTAACCGTGGTGAATGATATCCAGAACCCATCTGTCTTGGGTAATTAAATCCCAATTTTCTTTGAAAAGAGACAGCCTTCCTCCCAAAGGTGCTGCCAGGCGAGAATGAACTGGCAGCTGAAAAGGCAGGTCATTGGGTCTGCTTACGAAGGACTGACCCCTGCCCTCACCAGAAGTCTGAGCAGGGGAACTCCCTGTCCTAGGCCTAAAAGAACCTTGAGCTCTGCCCCTACCACGTCTAGACCTACCCCTAGACTGGGAATCATAAGCAGGATAAGTCCATCCCTTAGTAGGCCAATTTCTACTAAACTTGGAGGCTGCACCTGCAAAAATCCTTAACAGTTTGCATAGACTTAGCCTTGTCCTCCATTTTCTTTAAAACTGCTTCCACAGGCGAACCAAACAACACATCAGACTGTAAAGGAGCATCCAAAATCCTTGTTTTAACATGCTCAGCTAAATTCTGATCTCTCAACCAGGCGTGCCTACGAAGAACAGAACCAGTGGCAGCCACCCTCGAGGAGGCCTGCACAGCATCAAAACCACACTGCAAGGAATGTTTACCCACCTGTTCAGACACATGAACTAAATCCTGCAACTCTTTACACTCAATACCTTCCGCCAGAGCATCCACCTTAGATTTCAATTGTGAAAGGAGATAATTCTGATATTTTAACATGTGAAACTGACAATTCAACGCCCTCATGGCTAAAGTGGAAGAAGTATACACTTTCTTTCCCCATCTATCCAAAGTCCTTGCCTCTTTATCAGGAGGGACAGGATTTTTAACAACAGAGGCCTTCACACCTTTAGGCCCCTGAGAGACAGTTTCCGGGTCTGCCCTAGGACTCTTAAAAGATACTTATGAGCTTCAGGCACCCTATAGTACCTATCCGGCTTAACTGGGGCAGGAGGCAAAGAATCAGGATTCAGGGAAGCCTCTGCAAAAACATCTTCCACTACATTCAGAACAGGAGGTATAGCTAAAGGCCTATGCTGGGGTAAAAACAAGAATTCCCTAAGCCTCTTCCTGGAATCAGAGAAATCTTGACCTTCCCATTTAAAATGCTCCCTCATGGAATGCAGAGTCTCTGAAAATGAAAAATCCTCAGGAGGAGAAGCTGAAGGAGTAGAATCATCCACATCAGAATCAGAATAAGGAGGATACTCCTGCAAGTCTTCAAAGACTCAGAAGCCTCGAACATTGCTCAAAACTCTCAAACTCAGGTTCCACCCTAGGCCTCTTATCAGGAGGGGCATAGAACCTCTAATCATAGTAATCAAATCCTCTGCCATTTTAAGCATATGTTTCTTAGGCAAAGACCCTGAAGCACTAGGAGAAACCCCACTGAAGCTAAACTTGGCCTGCCTCTCAAAGAAGCCTTGGAAACAGAAGGAGGCTCTAACCACCTTAGGAAGAGAGGGAAGAACAGCCACCTGAGAAGCCCCCTCAGCCTGGCCTACTTCCTGAGAGGATACATCCTGTAACAGTAAAGTCTCTCCCTGAGACTCCAAAGAAACTCCTGGCAGAACCTCCGGCTCCACTGAGTTTTCTAAAGAACCGGCGTCTGGGACTGTCGGTTCTTCCACTCTAGGCTTTGCTGCTTTGTCCGAGCATCCGACGGCATTTTATAATTACAACGCTTCCCAAAACTAACCTGGCACAGTCTAACCTTCTCTTAATAGTGCGTTTGTTAAATCTAGCACAAGAGCGGCATCCAACAACGTCGTGCTCAGGCCCTAAACAAGGTATACACAAAGTATGGTAATCCCTATGAGGTATCTGTTTCCCACAAGAAATACAGTTATTCACTTTTTCTGACATCCGGTTAAATACTGAGGCAAGAAAAACAAAATATTCTGCCAACTTTGATTCGGTCTGAAACTCTGACTTCAGAAACTTTCAGAACGCCAACCTGCACTCGCAAAATTGCTTCTGCATCGGACCATGCGGCAAAAGACTGAAGATATGACGGTCATGCGCATTAGTACCCGTCTAATGCGCCCTGACCGACGTCAGCCATATACTTTGGTATTCGGGCCGACTGGACAGCGGACTACCCAATAGTTAGGACTGCAGCAATGTGGAATGAAGAACATCTATGATGAAGTGGGGGAGGGGATAATTCAAGAAATAAGAAAAGAAAGGTATTTTGGACAAGGATCCTTAACAATAACAACAGTCATACAGAATACTATGGAGAATAAAAAAATGTGCCCTCAGTTTAGAAGAAAATGAGTTAAGAGAAGAGTTCATAGGTTGGGTACTATGCTATCGGCCCTAGGGCCTATACAAGCCTAGCCATAACAATTCCCTGACTATTTCTTCCCACACTATTTACTTCCCTGGACCCCTGTCTAGCAGGGTGACTGACGTGATCCCTGGGGTGAATTTCCTTTCTCCCATCCAATCATCAAGGTTCCTTTTGAAGAGGGCCAAAGAGGTGCTCTGCTTGACATGTATGGACAGTCTATTCCAGAGTCTGGGGAGTCTCTGGGTCAGGAACCTATCCCTCCAGCATGTTTTGTTTATTTGATGACAAGGTTTAGATCCCTGGAGCGTGCGGCTCTGAGGGATTGGGATTTCTTTAAGTGGAGCATGTCCAACAGCTCTGGGTTTGACATGGCCTTGTATGTTAAGTAGAGATTGCCTCGGAGTAGACGATATGCGACAGAGTACAGCTGGAGTTTAAGGCGGTCAGCGTAGGGCATCTGCTTTAGGCCTGTGATTCTTTTAGCGATGTATTTGTGGCCTTTCCAGTTGTTGCAGATGTCTTGAGAGATATATACCAAATGGGGTGTTGCATTCTATAATGGGTCTAATGAGGGAGGAGTACAGTGGGACAATTACCTCCTTTTTTTCTGGATGAAAAGCCCTTGGTGATGAGGTGTGCCACATAGAAGGATTTCCTGACTGTTGTGGCGATGTGGTTATTGAAGTTGAAACCACTGTCCACCTGTGTCCCTAAGTCTCTTATCACACTTTCGGTGTTTAGTGTACTGCCACCTATGTGGTAATTCACGGGTACATGTTTTTTCCCAAAGGAGATAACTATATATTTCTTGGCATTGAGCTTGAGCCCATGGCTCTGGCACCAAGCATCTGTTTCTGTAAGGACCTTTTGTAGAGTATTGACATCATTTGGGGATTCAATAACGGCTCCCAGTTTGCAGTCATCTGCAAACTTTGTTAGCCAGAGTCCCTTAGTGTTGGCCTGTACTTCAGAGAAGTAGATGCCAAACAACAGAGGTCCCAGGACTGAACCCTGAGATACTCCACTTCTCTGGAGCTGGATTTGGAGTCAGCTACTTTTACAGTGTGGGTTCTGTCAGTAAGCCAGTTGGTAACCCATCGAGTGATGTAGGGATTAATGCGCAGCTTAGTAAATTTATCTATGATTCGACAGTGGGGGATGGTGTCAAAGGCCTTGGCGCGTTGTTTGATTTAATAGAGACAGACATATTAAGATCAGTGAAAGAAATAGAGTGAAGAAGAATAAACCCAACAAGTCAGAAGTTGATGAAACAAACACAGTAATTAGGACTATATCTAGAGATCCATGCAATATAATAGAAGTAAACAGAATATATTACTGTGCAGCTAAATTAATGACAGATAAAATTCTACTACAAGAACACAGGGTAGTAAGGGAAAGGGAGTTGAGAAAACAAATGCCATCATGGAAGTATCGAAGAATCGAACAGAGAAAACTACAAAGCAGTTAAGAAGTGTCACTGTTAGAGGAGTACAGAACAGGGAACAGATCAACAAAAATACTCAATGAGAGACGTGATAAAAGCAGTGTGCAATATTACAACAATCAGGATCTATCATGCACTACCAGAAATAGTGAACTAAAAATAGGAGCATAGGCAGAAAAACATAGAAGATATACAGATAAATATAAAGGAAAAGTACAAAATAAGCAATGTATTGATGACCCCAAAATGTTTTATAAAGAACTGGGAAACAAGGTAAAAGGAATTTGAAAGACCACCAAAAAAGAAGAAATAAATGCATTCGGGATAAGTATTTATGAAGATCCTGTGGAACATAAAGATGCTAAATGGATAGAGAAGTAAAAGAAAGTATAAGAAGTTCAAAGGTACAGAATATGAAATGGGATGAAGTAACAGCCAGAGAGATTGAAACAAAGTTGAGGAAAACCTCTAACTGGAAAACACCATGCCCAGATATAGTACCCAACATCTGGTTAAAAGTATTAACATCTTTGCACAAAGATTTAGCCATGAGTAAGAACTATTTATATGTGCACCCTGAACAGACACCAACCTGGCTAACAACAGGAAAAAACAATGCTCCTACTTAAGAGTGAACCTCAAGCCACCCTAAAAATTATAAATCAATAATGTGCCTTTCAACTATGTATAAACTATACAACGGAACTGATGCGGACAGAGATATAGTCATTTAAAAGAAAACTCAATAATGGCAATAGAATAAAAGGGCAATAATAAAAGAAAGCCAAATGGAACAAATGATCATCTGTTGCTAAAGAAAGTCATAATAGAGAAGTGTAAAAAGGGGAAAATCTAAAAATGGCATGGACTGGCTACAAAACATTTCATAGTATCCCACATTCATGGATAAAAAGCACTTAAAAATGTTTAAGATAAACCCTACATTGATCAACTACATTACAGTGACAAACAGTGGCAGACCACTCTGCAATTAAGCCATGATAAAGGACAAATTATTATTCCATGGATAAAAATTAAAAGGGGGATATTCCATGGCAACTCCCAGCCACCCCCGCTATTCTGTCTTGCCCATAACCCATTAAGATGTCTAGTTAACAGATTAGGCCATGGCCATAATTTGGCTCCTAGAAAACAGAATGTAAAGACTTCTCATCTCCTCTTTGTGGATAACTTAAAACTGTATAGCTCATCAGACGAGGAACTGAAAGCACAACTGTAAGTAATCAAAACTTTTTTAGATAATACAAGAATGTCATTTGGTCTTGATAAGTGTGCAAAAGCAACCTTTAAAGCAGGAAAACTACAGCACCAAGAAAACATTAGTTTGGGTCAAGAACGTGACACAAAAGAACTTAAGCAAGAGGGAGTGTAGAAATATTTGGGAACTGCCGAAGGATCAACAATAAAACATGAACAACTGCATATAAAACTTAGTAAGGAACTTTTCAGAAGACTTAAATTAATCCTGAAAATAGTGCTGACATATAGATTAGACAGGAAAACAAGAAGGATGCTTCAAGCTCACCAAATGATTTTTATAAAAATCAGTGCATCCCAAGATTATATATTCCCCATTCCAAAGGAGGTATAGGCCTCCTTGAAACTGATTACATGTATAGATCTGCAATTGTGGGACTGCACACACACATCTGCTGACCTCACAAGACCCAAACGTAGTGAACGTTTTGACAGGTAGCTTACATCCTTCTAAGTTAGGAACTGCTGATTGAGGGCTCAGTGTCTGTTATTCTAAAAGTGTATTAGTTCTGGTTTAAGCACTTGGGCTTCAGGCCAGTTATTTTACATTAAGAAGGTTCGTGGTCTGCACTCTTGTGGGAGGAGAGGCTGGACTCTGCCCTTCCGAGCTGGGAATTTCTGATTAAAGGCTTATAGTGCCTGCATATTTGAACTGTTTCTTACTGAAATTGGTACACCGTGTTTGCTGTAGCATAGACTAGATCCAGGCCTGCTGAATCTAGCTTTGTTTGTATGCTTGTTGTCTGCTTGCTTGTTATTTCCCTGAAATGCTAATTCCACCTAAAACGTGGCTTTTCAGTGCTTCTGTGGATCCCTAGTGATATCTGCATTGCTTACTGTACTTATTTCCTTGTTTCACTTGAAAGAAAGTTACTGTTTGTCGTTTTTGCATTTAAGTTACCTGTAACACATTGCATTTAAGTTACCTGGCACTTGCTCACTAAAGCAATTATGTAAGTCAGCACTAAAAAATTAAAAGCACTACACCCTCACAAACACCCCTTGAGTACCTTGTTCCCCACTGGCCCTTTTTTCAATTATAAAGGAATTCCCAATACTATTCTGGCATGTCCAAAGGTCAGTTGTCAATCTCCTCTCCGGTCCAGCTAGTGAATCTGGGAATCTTGAGGCAATGTTACAACTGCCTCATGTACACAGACAACCCTCTCCTCCTCCCAACAAATTCCAACACATGAGAGATGCAACCATATAGCCAAAGTGGAGGCTAAGCTCTCTCATCTCAGTACTGGCGTAACCAGTCAGGAAGAGAAGGAAACCACACTCACTACAATTCCAGTCTCACACAGACCTACCACGACAGCAAACCAAACACATAAACACACAAAAACATACTAGGAGGCTCTAAATAAAAATCTGCCTAAGCAGCAGAGACCTCCAAAGCAGACACCCAAGCAACCGCTACCCCAAAACAAAACACATGCAACACATAGCTCACAAAGCCAGTGTGCCGAACAGTCACAGACCTTAAGGATAAACAACACACCTGATACACTTCTAATAGGTGACTCTATCGTCAGGCACACTGACATCCCGCTCACCAGACTGAACAAGGAGAAGGTCATGGTGAGCTGCCTGTCAGGCACTAGGATCCGCCACATAACACAAGCACTCAGGTCACTCCAAGGCAAGTACAAATATGACTCAGTCATTGTCCATGCTGGTGTGAATGACCCGAGATGTACCTCCCTGGACTACATGAAAAGAGACATAGAGGAGCTCTCTGAGCATGTAGCCCAGGCCGGTATGACCCTGACCTTGAGTAGCATCTTACCCTCACCAAGAATGATGCCACAATATGAAGACAAGATGATCAATTTCAACAAATGGCTTAAGTATTGGTGTCATTTAAAGGGGATCCAATACCTATCGGCCTGGGATGACATGCTCGACAAGTCACGATGCTTCGCTAGGGACGGCTTGCACCTGTCACCCCTGGGCTTTCGAATATTGGCAAAGGCTCTTGCTACCCCCATAGTGCCTCTTTTAGGCAAGGCTTAAAAGACAAACCCACCTCCATAGGTATCACAAGGGATAAGAAACTAAGAGTAATGCTACTCAACGCCAGAAGTCTAAACCTCAAGATGCACGCACTCGAAACTCTCCTTAGCATGGAGAACATAGATATCTGTGCAGTAACAGAAACCTGGTTCAAGGCTCCCGAGAGCACCCCAGCACTACCAGGTTATACCTCATACCATGCTTTTCGGCCCCAAAACTTGGACCGAACCACAAAAGGAGGGGAGTATCAATATTCACAAAGATACCCACACTTCCAGGTTGGTGGCACAGCACGAAGCATCAGAGACTATCCATGTGCAACTAACAGTGGGTAAAACTGCCTTCAAGTTTATAGCCTGCTACAGACCACCCTCCCAAACCCAGGAACCCCACTCGGCCTTCCTGAGAACACTGGAAAATATGAAGGTCTCTCCAAACACCATTATATTGGGCGACTTCAACTACCCAACCATAGACTGGGAGCATTACTCTAGCTCCAACACCCTAGCCCAAAAGTTCCTAGAATTTATAAACTCAAATGCTATGGAACAACTTGTTACCACTCCCACAACAGGGGAAAACATACTGGACCTGATCATCACCAACATGGGGACTCTATGCTCCAGACCAGAAGTGTATCCCTCACTGGTAAGATCAGACCATAAACTAATCTCACTGGATATTCATATCCCGACCCCACACCCTGCCAGGAAAACCACAGTGAAAAACTTCTCTAAAGCAAATTTCACACTCCTCAAAAGCGAGGTGGAATCCTTCAAAGCCCCCGGGCCTGTGGAAAATACGGCCCAGACTGCAGAATCCTTTATAAACGCATTCTATGAACACCTTCAGGAATGCATGGATCATGCAATCCCAAATAAAACCAAGACCCAATCCTCCAAAGGCAGACATCCTGTCTGGTGGACCCCAGCCATAAACAAACTATACAATAGAAGGAGGAAGCTACTACATGATAGAGCAAAATCCCAAAAAGAGAAAGCATCTCTGATCTGTATTAGCAAAAAACTATGGGCACTCATAAAAACGTCTAAGGCCAGCTTCGAGAGAAAAATTGCACAGGACACTAAGGATAATCACAAGGCTTTCTTTAGTTATGTTAGGAACCTGGGTGGGAATTCCCAGATATGCTCAGAATTAGTTCAAAATGACAAAAAATACACCGAACCCACAGACATTGCCAACATCCTAGCTGACAGGTTCAGCGCAAACTTCTCCCCCCCTCCCCACCAAAAGGTCAAATATCTATCCCAGCAGAGTGCTGCCCCCTGACATCTCAGATGCTCAGGTAACAGCCGCCCTTCTCCAAAGCAAAAAACACAGCATCGATGGGACCAGACGGTCTCCCGGGCTGCATCCTACATGAACTCCAAGAAGAGCTAAACCCAAACATAAAACTACTGTTCAATCTCAGCCTTACTACAGGGTATGTACCCAAAGAGTGGCGTACAGCAACAGTGGTCCCTCTCCACAAAGGTGGTGCCTCAATGGATCCTGGAAACTATCGCCCCATAAGCCTGACTAGCTTGGTCTGCAAAGCTATGGAAAGGATCATCATGGACCTCATAAATAAAGATATTGGGGACCTATAGACACTGGATCCTACCTAGTACAGGTTTGTTAAGTGCAGATCCTCCCTCCTAAACCTGGTCGATTTCTTTGAAACAGTCACCAAGGCCATTGACGAGGGGAAGGTGGTCCACACAGCCTACCTGGACCTCGCAAAAGCCTTCGATACAATACCCCACTCGGACATTATAGATAAGCTCACCAGCTTAAATATAAACCCCTATGTCACTAGATGGGTTGCAAACTGGCTCAAGGACAGAACCCACATGGTTAGAATTGCTGGAGCCATGTCAGACTCCAAACCAGTAAAAAGTGGCGTCCCACAAGGCTCAGTCCTGGGACCTCTCTTGTTCGGTATATATTTCTCGGAGGTACAGGTCAACAGGGAAGGACTGTGGCTGACCAAGTTCGCAGATGACTGCAAACTGGGCGCCATAATCGACTCTCCAGCCGAGACGAGCATCCTCCCAAAGGGCCTCATAGAATCAGACAACTGGTGCCAGAGCCATGGCCTCAAGCTAAACGCCAAAAAGTGTACAGTCATCCCCTTTGGCAAAAACAAAGTGCCCACAAATTACCACATAGGTGGTAATCCATTAAGTACAGAAGAAGTAATTAGGGACCTGGGGACCCAAGTAGATAGAAATCTCTCATTTGACAACCACGTGGCCAAAGTGGTTAGAAAAGCATTTTATATAGCCCACCTAATCATGAAGGGATTCACATCTAGATCAGGGGAGGTCATCATGCCTCTTTACTCATCCCTCATCAGGCCCATAATTGAGTACAATGCCCCTTTTGGGATGTACCTTACCAGACACCTGCAGCAACTGGAAAGACCCCAAAAGTACCTCACCAAGAGGATCAAAGGGATCAAACAGATGCCATATGCTGCCCGGTTAAAGAAACTCCAGCTCTACTCAGTGGCATACCGCCTGCTCAGAGGCGATCTGTGCCTGATGTATAAAGCCATGTCCAACCCGGAATTAATGGACATGCTGCACCGCAGAAAATCCAAATCCCATCGAGCTATGCGCTCGAGAGACTTGAACCTCAGCACTGAAATAAATAGGACATGCTGGAGGGACAGATTCATAACCCAGAGGCTCCCTTCACTCTGGAATAAAATCCCAGTCCAGGTTAGGCAGAGTCCCTCATTGACTCTCTTCAAGAGGAATCTTGATGAGTGGATGGGAGATCGTAGGTTTACCCCGGGTATCACTTCTGTGTCACTGTTAGACAGAGGCACAGTATACTAACCTTGAATAAGGGCACAGAAAAATTAATTTAAAATGGGTGGCGAAAGCCAAACACACTCTGGCTAGGCTTATAAATGCCCTAGGGCAGATAGCCTAGTATGAACCTATGAACCTATAAGAGATCAGAAAAGATTGGGAAGACAGATTTGATATACAATTCACAAAACAATTGAGAGGACATATGTATGGCACCCAGATATGCAACACAATTTAGATAATTTAGGATTTCTGCCTGAAAGTGTTTGCAAAGAAATCTTTATATCCCAAGCAAACTACAAAGAATCCTCAGGTAGATGGCAAATGTTGGAGGTGTAATGTGGAAGAATGAGGTACCTGGAAGCATATGTTCTTGGAGTGTAATGAGTGGGCAATCTAAAAATTCACTAGAGTTATCTGTCAGAAATACTCGACAAGCAAGAGTTTAACTAAGGAAATGACTTTTTTTTTGAACTGTGAACAAAGGACATGCATTACCTGGACATAGTAAGGCATTGATAAGTTTAATTCTGGTGGCTGCAGAAATCAAAATGTAAATCAACTATAGTTGAAGTAGTGAATACTGTAACTGTGATCAAAGAACAGGAAGTGGAATCTTTAGAAAAGGGTAGGAGTTAACTGCATAGAAAAATGGAAACTGTGGGAATGATACATGCAGATAAATGTTTTGGAGGAGGAATGAGGTTTAAGATAAAACAGAAATTTAACAATTTAAGTAACATTGCTTGACTATATGATATATAGCAATACATGTGATGTATAATATTTGTAAATGTGAACTTGTTACTATGGTTTGAACACTTTTATATAAATGTAAGTTTGCCTATGTCACAAGAAATAATTCAATAAAGGTATTTTAAAAACACTGTTGAGCTACATTTTACTAGTAATACAACATATACACCCTCATATACCTTGCAGGCCCCAAATTCAATCACACTAGACAGGAAATGCATACATACCACTCAGTCCTATATACTATACATGAAAATTCTTTTGTGGAAAGCATTGTTCAGAGACACAAATACACACGCGCATACTGAGAAAAGCACACTGACATGAGTCAGTGCACAGAACTGGACAAAGTCAAATAGTACTGCTAGAGCACACACATTCAGAGCAATGTATGGGTTGGCTTTCAAGTGGTACAGGGTAGTCTCACACCTAGCAACATCTACAATGTTATTCTGTAGCAAACATGCCACAGCAGCAAGAAACCAGACAGAGGCATGAAAACTTCACGCGTAAGGAAAACACTATCCTCATAGGGGCACTAAAGACCTATTAGCCTATGCTTCTTCAGTGTAGGGGTTCTAGACACGCAAAGTGTGCTAAGGTATGGGATCTAGTGCTAGTAGAGATAAATGTTATAAGAGGACAGAACCAGACAGTAGGAAAAAGACAAAAATTAGATGGTATTCCATAAAGCATAAAAGAATTATATTTTTCACTCTGCCGCTGCTATGGATCCACTGGGCAAATTTTGACACCCTATCAGAAGTACTTGATACCACTTTGTGAGATGATTTTGAAAGTAATGAGGGTGGCACAGGTACAATAAATGGTAGTGTAAATACTAGGAATCTAAGGCAGCCAACATGATTGTTCACCGATGCTACAGCAGGTCAGTATGTGGAAACAGCAATAGGACAGTTACACAATTTATGGTCCGACGTCCATACTAAATGTCACTGTCTATCCAACATATATTGGGCCTAAAACACCAAGACATATCACATGGTACACACACACAATATACAAGCCTCACAGTCACCTGCAGTATATTTATACACACGTGCACACATATACACATGCATACACACACGCATATGTTTGTATGTATATATATATATATATATATATATATATATATATATATATAAAATCTATGTATCTATCTTATATATATATATATATATATATATATATATATGGATTCCATACACTTGGTCGAAAATGATTCCAGGCATTGCACTTCACTGAAAGCTCACTTGACTGAAAGCTCATTTGGCCGAAGTTCATTTGGTCGAAAATGGTATATAGCCCCTGCCCCACTGCAATGCAACCCTGGAGTGAGAATATTAACTAAGGGTGGTGTGTGGGGCACAGCCCCCCACATAACTTTAAAGTATTCACTGTTATAAGAAGGTATATCATTAGAAATGCATGTATATATATATATATATATATATATATATATATATATATATATATCTTTAGTAAAAACTATTAGCATAATGTGGGGGGCTGTGCCCCCCCTTATTTAATATTCTTACTCCAGGGTTGCACTACAGTGGGGCAGGGGCTATATTTCATTTTCAACCAAATGACCTTCAACCAAGTGAGCTTTCAGTCATGTGAACTGCCTGGAATAATTTTCGACCAAGTGTAATTCGAACAAGTGAATGGAATCCATATATATATATATATATATATATATATATATATATATATATATGTGTGTGTGTGTGTGTGTGTGTGTATGGCAAATCGAGCACGCAGTTTAGCAATTCATTTGATCACGTCTGTCAACTGTTGCAGTATCAGGGTATGATCTGAGGCAGAACAGCAAGCTGATGATGGTAGATATGTGGAAGTCAACTATGATGCCATTACTCTCAACTGTGTCATAGCCTGGGGACACTGACATTAAGTCACAAAGTTTACTTGCAGGGATTCCACTCCAAGAGGGTCACCGCTGGCCAAGCAACTAAATACATTATGAACACTCCTTCACTGGGGGAAAAGGGTCATCTCACTATCAGATCCACATGTGGAACATGTGCAGACGACAGGACAATGCCAGGCACATTTTATTTTGATAAATGCTACATTAAAATTTTGCCATTTTAATGTGAGGAGCCAATAAAACTGAGGTTGACTTCCACCAAAGCTACTAACAATTTATAGCATGTTGTACAGAAAGAGAACAAAATACCATGTTGTTAAAGTGGAGGGGAAACTGTCAACCATACTACATACAAACCTGTTTCTACACTATAGTGCGACTCTCAGAAAGACTCAGGCATAAAATATGCATCTGTCCAGGCTAAAATAATGTGAAAATTCCAAGACGTAAAATAAGAAATTAGCTAGACTGAAAAACAGAGAAATGGTACTACATTAGGTTCACATGCATCCAAAGACTTAACATCATGGAGGAAAGGACATGAGCTGTCACACTATGTATGAACCATCCTAACTTTATTAGGAAGATATGCATACACCAACATAAACAAATGTATTATCCAAAAAAGTATACTTCTGTGCATATTCTGAGAGTAAAAAAATTCCCTCAAAAGTGAGTTATAACTAGCTTAATAAAGAACTTGTTCTGTTCAGCAGGGGGGGTTGGGCTATTCTGTTGTCTGTAAATCACCTGATGATTATTGGCAGGTGTTGTGATGTGCAAGTACCAAGTCTATAAATTCCTGGGTTCCCCTTAATTGTGTACAAAGAAGAAAAAATGCTGCATTTTTTTACCTATCTGAAACAGCAAGCTAAGGAAACGGCTAACAAACATGCACAAGTAAAGATATAAAATGGTCATATCTGCACAGTCTATAGATACATACACAAAGAAAAAACTCTGAATGAACATAAATGGCAGCACCTTAACAGATTAAATTTATATCAGAGAACAAGAAAATTGGGCTGGCTAGTTTAATTGTGTGTAAAATGTCACTTTCTGAACCAGCTCCAATAATGTGCATTCAAGCATTCAAAACCCATTAAACTGCCGGGAGAAAAATGACAGTTGAGGTTTAATAATGTCTTAGCAAAATTGTGAAAAAATACACAGTTTCTCTCTCTCTCATAAATAGATAATTTTGTTCTCACTTTTGGCATGCTACAGATATAGTATCAGCAAAGGGTAGTATCAAACATAAGCTCTGCCTCAGTTTAATAATAATAATAATAAGGGGACCAACAGAGATTTGAACTTATTAAACACGTACACATGTGCAACAAGCAAATTTACTGAAATTTAACTAAAAAAATATCCTCATTATACAATTACTAATTTGAAGAATTACAGCAGACAAGGTGAGATTAGTGGTCCTCATCGTCATCATCATAAACCCCCTTTTTCTCCATTTTCTACATGGGGTCGGCGTGCTGTGCTAACTCTCGACATCTCTCTCAATTCAATACTACACTCCTGACTTCTTCAACACTCATGCCTGACTGTCGCAGATCTTCTCGCACACAATCCATCTACCTCTGCTGGATGTGCTCATTTCTTCTTACGTTCTTCCTGTCTGTCCCAAATTTATTCATCAGATTGGCTTGAGATTTCCTACACGTGTGCCCAAACCACCATAATCTGATCTTTCTGATTTTTTCTGCAATTGGAGCTACTTTGGCTTCTGCTCTTATGCCTTCATTTCTTAGTCTGTCCACAGTGTGCCTCCTACCACCTAGTATTTGACACTTCCATTTCCATCACCTCTAGCTTCCTCATCTGCTCTGCCTTTACTGCTCAGGTTTCTGTACCATACACTGGTACTGGTTGCACCACTGTTTTGTACACCTTAATTTTCAGTTTCTTTGGCATTCTTCTGTCATACACTAAATCTGGGATGCATCTTTCTCTCCACAGTGATAAGAGTACCCTCAGGAGCCATTTCTCCCCCATCTCGCCCAGCATCTTTATCATATCTGCTGCGGCCTCATCTGAGCCTGCTGCTTTTCCTGACTTAATTTTCCTTAGTGCTATTCTGACTTCTTTTAGGGTGGCTCCTGTTCTTCTCTCATCACAGGCTGTGTCAGAGGCAGCACAGCTTCTGTGGGGTTTTCTTCATTTAGAAGTACTCTTTCTGCACTCTAACAACAAATGCTAATCAGCAAGAAGACCCGCTCCAGTCAGTAACTGTGGAGGTTTCCTCTCTAACCAGCAACATGAACATTTTTTTTTTTTATCCAGTTCTCAGCTGACCATTGAACTTGCCCTCTCAGCTTCTCAACTACTCAACTGACCCACCTGTCCTCCTGGGGACTGCCCTACCACCCATTCACTCCCCTGATGGCAAGGACCAAAAGCACTGGGATCAATGCCATCATTCTGACAAGGATCTCAAAATTTCTTAACTTACCACCAATCCTCCAAAATATTAGAGAAAGGAATTCAAAGCAAATGCTTAAATATTTCATTCAGGAAAACCTCCTAACCCCGACTCAACATGGTTTCTCTCAGTTTTATGCTATCAAACTTCTAGCCGTCACAGATACCATCAACAAAGCCAGGGACAGCAGCAAACTAATTGCCTCCTTATTCTTGGGCATATCCAAGACGTTTGATTCAATCTGTCATAAACTACTATTTCAGATGTCCTCAACAGGATTATCACCATCTACCCTCAAAGGTTCAAAATCTACTCAAGGAATATGTAGCAGTCAGTGAAAAGGCACTCCATACTCTCTCTCTCCCCCCACTACCTCCAAATTAGCACTGGTGCTACACAGGGCTCCATCATTGTCCCCCTCCTCTTTAATATTCTCACCAATATACTCCATACAAACACCAAACATGCTTCACTAATGCAGTATGCAACCAATTCCACACTCATATTTCTTAGACAATATAGCACATCTACAACAAATCACTCAGTAAGCTTTCACAGCTACCAAAAATGGCAGTATAACTCACGATCTACCCCCAAAAAACTCCAGACTATTAAATTTCTTCCCCAAGTCACTCTTACAAAATCTTCCCCAATTTGCTCTTACAAAAAAAAAACTAACTTCAAAATATTCTCTCTGTCTAAATAACACTATTATCAGTCACCTCTCACCAGCGAACTAGGAATTATAGTGAATGACCACCTTAAATTTGACCCACACATATAAACATACAAAAGGACATTACAAAAAAAATACCAAAAACGAGGCATGCTACTAAGAGCCAAAAGTTTCCTCATTACCACAACTATGTGTACATTAACCTCTACCCGTCTCTTTCCTTCACTTCTCTAGGGCAATTTTATCCTCCTAAACTCCAGGCTTCACTAAAAGCAAAACTTGAAAAATGTTCTAATAAAGTTGATAAATCTGCAACAAATACACCTTACTGAAACCTTCACTGCATGTCATAGGTCTCAAATGGATAGAGCTACCCAACCATTTAACTTGCATAGAGCTACTTTCTGCTTACAAAATAATACATTACGTCTCCATCTATCCTGCACTAATTACAGCTCTATACACCTATCTTCCGAATTAAGCACTATGATCCAACAACCAAAAATTTCTTACTCTAGATAAACTGACCAAGTCTGCTGGATACAGGTTATACTCCTATGTTGCTAAATCATAACTCTATACCAATTATCTATTAAGTCAGCTCCTTCTCTCCAATTATTCCTAGTAACTCTAAAATCATTCCTACCTAATACATGGCTCTGTTCCTGCTCTACAGCGGGCTACCACAAGTACCATTACTATTAAAAGCACCTTCTCTTAACGACACTCTACCCAACATTCTCACTCCCTTCCTTCTACTCACCTATGCATGCCAAATATACTCTACCCCCATTATCACTCACCCTTCCTTCTACTCAACTATACACGCCAACTATACTCCCACCCCCCATTATCACTCCCTCTTTCCTCCACTCACACTCCCATATTCTAATGTTACACTCTAATCCCTCTTCTCTCACTCATCCCTTACCACCCTCTCCCCATATTCCCCCACCTTCATAACTCTCTTTCTCTCTTTACTTCCCCTCCTTTGTTAGAACTTTATTTTCTCCCTGTCAGATCTAACTTCATAAATTGCCTTAGCACTTTATATGGCTACTGTACATAACAAAAAGAGTCACGTGTGCTTTAGGATCAAACTGAATTAATTTATCACAGAATTACTTAACTTACCGAAGTTGTGTTCCAACACTACACTGTTTATTTTTTAGCCAATGTTAAATTGCACTGATATATTAATGTGCATTTCTCAGATATCACTGTTTAGTGTTGGGAACTTTTCTCCCCAGGCCTTTGCTGAAAATGGTCAACAGCCCAGTCAGACTTCCCCAGTATACAAATGTCAAATAAATAGCTATCAAACAGGTAGAAATTAGGGGAACTTTCTGTGCACCTCCCCAACCCCTCCACCTTGGTGGTGATGTAGATACTCCATCACTGTGGGAGTTACCATTGTACACACCCTCCAGAAGCTGCCAGCATAAAAGCTTGGGTAAACACTGCCACACACACAGCCCTCTCCAATACCAAAGTAATAGTTTTCAGGGACCAGCCTCTGTCTATCTGTTGAGTAAAACTTCCAACAATGATGGAGCTACCTAATCCCTACCCCCAGACAGGTGTGCTGACAAAAAATTGTGCTCGTCACCCCCAGCTCTTCCTGCCCCAGAGCCACTATTTGAACTTGGGTCATTTGGGGCACAGTCAGGGCTTTATCCCCATCTACTACAGAGTCAGATGAAGCTCATACTTAACTACAAAAAAAGCTCACCAAAAACATAAAATCCAGTTTACACAAGTTCATTTGGTAGTAATAAGTCAGACGCAGTTGCAAACTTTTTCTATGATAAATGTTCATACTCTGCAAGTTTTAAAAAAATTAATGAACTTGTATTGTTTCTTTACAATCAGAGGAAATGTCCCTTTTGCACAGGGTTCTGACATAACATCTGGTTAAAACAAATTAACAGTACTTACAGTATCACACAAGAAAGAACTAGGCACCAGCAGGTTTCTCTTCATATTTCCTCACAAGAAGGGAGGATCTCAAGTCCTTTTTCCCTGCAGTTCCTCACAGGCAAAGGAAAAATCCAAATGACTTCTCTTCTAAAGGGAATAACCTCCCCTCATAGGAATTCTCTCCAAACTGTCTTCCAGCTGATAAATACACTCCTGTCAGAATCTTCCCAGGACCATCTTCATACCCAAAGGTCAAGAATTTAACTAGTTGCAGGGAAGTGGGTCTTAAATAGACCAGGTCACTGCTATCCTTCAAAAAACTTTTACCTATATGCTCCATTTCTGAGCAAGCATCCTTAAGGGGACCAGTCAAATATGAACTCATATATACAAATACATATATGTACATATTACACACCCACAGTGGGTATAAAAAGTGTACACATCTCTGTTAAAACGCCAGGTTTTTGTGGTATAAAAAAAAAAAAAAAACTTAGACCTCGGTAAATCATTTCAAAACTTTTCCCACCTTTAATGTGACCTATAAGTACAATTCAATTGAAAAACAAACAAATCTGTTAGGGTAAAAATATAAAAAAAAAAAAAACTTTCAATAAGCTGGTTGCATAAGTGTGCACACCCTTAAACTAATACTTTGTTGAAGCAATTTTTGATTTAATTATAGCACTCAAGTCTTCTTGGGTACACACCTGCCATCAATTAGAGAGACTCTGATAAGCCCCAAATGAAGTTCAGCTGTCTTAGTAGGATTTTTTCGACATTTACTCAGTTGCCTGCTATACCAAAAGCCATGGTTCGTAGAGAGCTTACAAAGCATCAAAGGGATCTCATTGCTGAAAGGTATCAGTCAGGAGAAGGGTACAAAAAAAAATTATGGAACACAGTGAAGACGGTCATCAAAAAGCGGAGAAAATATGGGACAATAGTGACGTTGCAAAGAACTGGACGTCCCTCTAAAATTGATGAAAACACGAGACAAAAACTGGTCAGGGAGGCTGCCAAAAGACCTACAGCAACACTGAAGGAGCTGAAAGAATTTCTGACAAATACTGGTTGTGTACTACATGTGACAACAATCTCCCGTACTCTCCCTATGTCTGGACTATGGGGTAGGGTTGCAAGATAGAAGCCTTTTCTTACACAGAAAAACATCCAAGCCCGGCTAAAATTTGCAAAACAATAGATAAAGTCTCCCAAAAAGCATGTGGTAAAATGTGCTATGGTCTGATGAAACCAAGGTTAAACTTTATGGCCACAATTCCAAAAGGTACATTTGGCGCAAAAACATCACCACCAAAAGAACACCATCTCCACGGTGAAGCATGGCGGTGGCAGTATCATGCTTTGGGGTTGCTTTTCTTCAGCTGGAACTGGGGCTTTAGTCAAGGTGGAGGGAATTATGAACAGTTCCAAATACCAGTCACTTTTGGCCCAAAACCTTCAGGCGTCTGCTAGAAAGCTGAAGATTAAGAGGAATTTCACCTTTCAACACAACAATGACCCCAAGCATATATCCAAATCAACAAAAGAATGGCTTCACCAGAAGAAAATTAAAGTTTTGGAATGGCCGAGCAACAGCCCAGACCTAAATCCAATAAAAAATCTGTGGGATGACCTGAAGAGGACTGTGCACAAGAGATACCCTCGCAATCTGACAGATTTGGAGTGCTTTTGCAAAGAAGAGTGGGCAAATATTGCCAAGTCAAGATGTGGCATGTTGATAGACTCCTACCAAAGAAGACTGAATGCTGTAATTAAATCAAAAGGGGATCTATTAGAAGACCAAACGTTTAAAATCACGAACGCTCTAATGTTTTAAAAATTGAATTGTACAGGTTATAGATCACATTAAAGGCGGGAAAAGTTTTGAAATGATTTATTATGGTCTCATTTTTTTATGTCAAAAAAACTGGCATTTTAACAAGGGTGTGTACACTTTTTATATCCACTGTATATGTTGTTGTTTCTTTCGGCTTTTCCTGGTTAGGGGTCATCACAGCGGAACTCCGGTCCGCGAATGATTGTAAAG